>NC_092818.1:199101712-199401712 GCF_023375885.2 Dermacentor andersoni | reverse complement strand
AATCGAATATGTCATGGTTGAGATCCTGCTCGACGTTCCGCAGCGGAATCACCGCAGAAACAGCGTGTTCGTCCTCAATGTATATAGCAACCCCAGAGACTCGCGCCAGCAGTTCAAGATCATTCTCAAGAAGGCGACCGACTTGGCCGGCCCTCGACCCTTGGTCGTCGTCGGTGACTTCAACGCACCATACGGCATCTGGGGTTACGTCTACGACACTACCAAGGGGCGCAATCTGTGGCAAGACGCCAACGAGATGGACCTTACTCTGCTCAATTACAAGAATTTTCCTACGCGCATCGGCAACTCCGTCACCCGGGACTCAACACCCGACCTCGCCTTCGTGAGGAACGTCGAGGACGTGGATTGGGAGAACACCGCCATGGAGTTCGGCAGCGACCACTACATTCTCGAGACCAACTTCAAGGTGTCACGGAGTAGGGTCAGGGAATTCACGTTCATCGATTGGGACCATTTTCGCAAGATTCGTGAAGAACCCGGGAGAGCCAGGGCACCGGCACTCTCGAAGAATGGTGTGAAGGCATTCGGAACGACGCTTCCGCGGCCACCAAGTGAAAACAGTTCTCGAAGTCGAGCGGATGGACAGCAGACTCGCCCACCTGATCGAGGCCAAAAACGCCCTGCTCCGCCGATGGAAGGGTCAAAGGCTCACTCGCAGACTCCGAAAGAAGATTTCGGAGCTCAACAAGGTCATCGATGACCACTGCAAGACGCTATACCAGCAGCAGTGGGACGAGCTCTGCGAATCCATCGACGGACAGATGGGCAACGGCAAATCCTGGAGTACGCTGAAGCACCTTCTCGACGAAAGCGGCTCGAAGTCAAATCAAAGGCATACGTTGGCCCGGGCCCTTCACGAAGCCACCAGGTCTCACACGGCCGACGAACTCGTCGCAAAACTCATACAGCAGTACCTGCCTGTCCGTCGCGACGGAGATCCGTCGACCCAACTCCCGGACTACCGAGGCTCTCCGCGCCCCGAGCTGGACGAAGACTTCTCCATTGCCGAGGTCAGCCAGGCCATCTTCGCGCTCAACCGCAAGTCTGCGCCGGGTCTGGACGGAGTCACCAACAGAATGTTGAGAAACCTCGACGACACGTCGATTGTCTTTCTGACCGACAAGATAACCGAGTTCTGGAAGAGCGGCATTGTACCTGCAGAATGGAAGACGGCCTGCACGGTGCTCATTCCCAAGCCCGGCATGGGCCCGAACATCGAAAACTTGAGGCCGATTTCTCTAACCTCCTGCGTCGGCAAGGTCATGAAGCGCGTCGTCCTCAACAGGCTTAACGGTTACCTCGAAGACAACGAGGTTTACACGTACAACATAATCGGCTTCCGCGCCGGACTCTCAACGCAGGATGCCATGAAACTAATCAAGCATCAGATTGTGGATGGCCGTTCCAGAGACGTCAAGGCTCTGCTCGGTCTGAACCTCGAGAAGGCTTTCGACAACGTGCTCCACACCTTCATCGTCAAGACCATTTCAGACCTGGGTCTCGGTTCCAGATTCCACAGCTACGTCAGCTCTTTTCTAACTGACAGGAAGGCCAAGCTTCGCATTGGAGACTTCCGCTCCAAAAATGTGCCCCTCGGAGGGCGGGGCACTCCTCAGGGCGCCGTCATCTCTCCAACACTGTTTAACATCTGTATGATTGGTCTTTCCGAGCGGTTGGCGCGCGTCGAGGACTTCAAGCACACCATCTAAGCCGATGACATCATATGGTGCTCCGGCGGCTGCGAGGGCAGAGTCGAAGAAGTCATGCAGGAGGCGATCGACGTGATCGAGAAGTATCTCCGCCCCACTGGACTTCGATGCTCCCCCGCCAAGTCGGAGCTCCGGCTTTACAGAAAAGAGAAGGGAGGCAGACCCAAAGATTGGAAGCCAGTCTCCGAAAGCAGCATCAGACTTCGAACTTGTGTCGGGGGGATTATACCCAGGGTCGACGTTATTCGGGTCCTGGGCATGTTTGTCGAATTCAACGGCGGCAACGGAACTGCTCTCTGCAAGATCATCGCAAAGACGGACAACGCTGTCCGCCTCGTTCGCTGAATCGCAAACTGGCATAGAGGTATGAAGGCAAACAGTCTTCTCAGGCTGATCAATGCCTTCGTACTCTGCCACCTCACGTACACGATTTCTTTGCACAACTGGCTCAGAGCGGAGCGAGACAAGCTCAACGTTCTCATCCGCAAAGTAGTCAAGAGAGCTTTCGGGCTACCCATCAGGACCCATACCGAGGATCTCTTGAGGCTGGGGGTACATAACACCGCCGAGGAGATCACCGAAGCCCAAGAACGCGCTCAACTCAGTCACCTGACCACCACAGCGGCAGGTAAACGCATCCTCGAAGAGCTGCAGGTCACCACCCTGCGAAATTCCCGATGGTCAGTACCCCGATCCCTAAGTGCATTCGAGACAAGTTCGTAGTGGCCTCTGTGCCCCGAAACGTCCATCCCGTCCACAACGAGGGCAGACCCAAGGCCAGAGCAGCCGCCATCCTCAAACAGATCAAGCAACATGACATTAGAGCAAGCTTCGTCGACGCCGCGGAGTACAGTGACCGGAAGACCTTTGCCGTCGTCGTGGTCGACTCGAGCGGCAAGATTTCCAATAGCGCCTCGATTCGCACTTCAGACCCCGGAGTCGCCGAGCAAGTCGCCATCGCCCTCGCCCTCCTAGACGGTCGTGGGTCCGAAATCTAGAGTGATTCGGAAACGGCGGTTAGGGCTTTTCGGAAGGGTTGCATCGCCAAGGAAGCTGTTCGTCTTCTTAGCGGCTCGAGTCCATATGCTCTCACAAACCATTCAATTCACTGGTTTCCCGCTCACGTAGGGTCGGTCGAGGGTGCTCCCCCGAACCTTAATGAGTCTGCTCCCGAGGCTGCGCGTGACCTCACCGACCGCGCTTCCACTATAAGGAGCAGTGACTCCCCTCTTCTCTATGGTCACAGGGACGCTCCCGCTGCTCGCAACGAGATTATTAAATATTTCTACATGTCCAGAAGGGTCTTTCCACCCCCTCACCCCAAGTTGAACAGGGCGCAAGCCGTTTCGCTTAGGCTTCTACAGACCAGCACATATCCGTGTCTGTCCGCTCTCCACGAGGCTTACCCCGACGTGTATCGCGACGACGCTTGCCCGTCATGCGGCCAGACCTCCACTCTAGCTCACATGCTCTGGGAGTGCGGGTCGACATACCCCAAGTTCATCAAGGAGGAGTGGGACTCGCTTCTGCGTAGCCCCGCTCTAGAAAAGCAAACCCTGGCCGTCCGGCGTGCCCGCGACCGGGCCGGTGCGCTAGACCTGGCGGTCCCGACGTGGCACTAGCCGGGTGCCCGACGAGTTCGCGTCCTCGCCGGACCTGCAATAAAGTTTATTCACTCACTCACTCACCACCATTCTCTTTGTTGGTTGGCTAACATGAAAGATCCATCTGCACGTTTGACACGATGGAGCCTACGGCTTCAAGAGTACCACATGACAGTGGTATTGTTACAAATCGGGACGGCATCACTTAGGTGCTGACTGCCTCTCCAGATCGCCCATCGAGTTTTTAGGCGAACATAACGATGAATCCGCAGGAATTTCAGAAATTGTTGATGCCGCCACCATCTTTCAACAATAACAAGACGACGAGGAGCCTGCTTCACTAATTGAGTTCATAGGAGGCCGCGCCACAAACAGGCGTGGAGTGTTCTCAAGGGGTTTGCAATGTGGACTTGTTGGTAATGCATCTTCAACGGGTGTACGGTAGCGCGATTAAAATACGGGAAAAAAGACACACAGGGACACGCGCAGCGCTAACTTCCAACAACGTTTATTATCGAAAACCAGGTCGTACTTATGCTCAGCCAACATGAGTCCCAGCGACGCGAACAGATAAACAATTAGAGTGAAACATTTTTGTAAGGGATATGTTAAGCCATGTGGAAGCCAGTTAAGCCAGCCTGTATCGTGTGGCAAGTATTACGTCGGACAGTCGTGCAGATACATTAATGATAGACTGCGCGAGCACAAAAATAAAGTCAACAAACTTGTATCAGATGGCTTTCTCTCCCTTCATTGTAAGCAGCATAAGTGCTCCCCTCTCTTCGAATCAACAATGATTACTGGTAGAAGTAAGTGCGAACTCACTAGACTTATAACAGAAGCCGAGCAGATTGATTCCCTAGGGGATTCATGTATCAGCAAACCGTCATTGGCACTCTATGAAAAAGAGCTGAAATTCTTGTGCATGGCTTAACATATCCCTTGCAAAAATGTTTCGCTCTGATTGTTTATCTGTTCGCGTGACTGTGACTCATGTTGGCTAAGTATAAGTACGATCTGGTTTGCGATAATAAACATTGTTGGAAGTTAGCGCTGTGTGTTTCCCTGTGTGTTTTCTTTTCTCCCGTCTTTTAATCGCGCTACCGAACACCCCTTGAAGTTCTCAAGGGGCCAGTCTTCCTTCTGTATGGGCAACGGTGTTCTTTTTAGGAAGAACTTTTCTTCAACAGCGCAGAAATCTACTAGTCGTCCCTAAAAATATTCGCGACGAAATCTTGCAAGCCTGTCACGATGAAGCCACCTCAGGCCACCTAGGCTACACAAGAACAATAGGATGGTTCGAAGAGAAGTGCTACTGGCCACGGCTCGCAGCACAGGTGAAGCATTACGTACGAACGCGCCTTGTCTGTCAGTAACGCAAAGTGCCACCTGCGAACCTGCCGGGCTATTACATCCCTTTCCAGTGGCGGAAGCTTCGTTTGCACAAATTGGAATAGACCTTTCGGGCCCATTCCAAGTATCTGCTACCGGAAATAAGTGGATCATAGTTGCGACAGATTACCTCACGCGATGTGCTAAAACAAAGGCACTTCAGAGCAGCACAGCAGCCGAGGCCGCACAATTCTTTATTGAAAACGTCCACATGAGGCACGGAGCTTCAGCGGTCAACGTAACCCACAGGGAAACACGGCTGAGCTTCTGCAAAGTGTACTCGTGCCCATTGGCATGGCCGACAGAAGGAGGACAGCCTATCACCCGCAATGCAATGGACCTACGGAACGCCTCAACAAGACTCTCGCAGACATGCTGTAAATGCCGATATGGAATACAAAAAGTGGGACAAAATAACGGCCTGCATAACATTTGCATACAACCAGGCTCGGAAAGAAGCAACGAACATGACGCCATTCAGTCGCCTCCACGGTCGAGAAGTGACTACAATGCTGGAGGCTATGTTGCCTCACGATTCTAACGATTCCAAAACTGACGCCGCAGACTTTACAGAGCGCGGCGAAGAAACGAAACAGCTCGCGCGCGTTCGAATAACTAGCCAGCAAGACCGTGACGCCGGGCGCTACAATCAACACCATCGATACATCATCTACTAACCCGGCCAAAGAGCCTTCGTTTGGATTCCGGTACGCCGCCCGAGGCCTCCCAGAGAGACTTCTACGCAAATACTTCGGAGGGTACAAGGTTCTACGATGCCGTAGCGACGTTCGCTGAGAAGCCGTTCTTGACAGCCCATCCTGCTGGAGGCGCCATCAAGACCTACCTGGTAAGTACATGTGGTACGCTGGAAACCCTGTTTTTCTGACTGGCATGGACACTGACATGGACAAACGCACGAATTTATAGAAAATTAAGAAAGCAAACAAGCGTCCAAGAGCAGTCTCTTTTCATAGATTTCAAAGATAGCGGTAATAATAGTAATAATAATAATAATAATAATAATAATAATAATAATAATAATAATAATAACAACAACAACAACAATACATTGGAGGACGCTTAAGCTTCGCCTTTAAGAGTCGAACGCGATAGCATTCAAAGATCTCTGACTGCTTCTCACGCTCCCCAGCAACTGGAGCGTATGTAACCGTAATGTTTACCGGGACATGCTTGCTGCGAACGCTGTGCACGAAGGCGAGCTTTGCGGCGGAACCACGGCTTCTTGCGCGAGCCGCGATACGGCCACGTGATGCGGCGGAGGCGAGCGCCAGCTGGAGGTATTGCAAAGAACAGGGCGCGCCGCTCCATGGCTTCCGAGACACCCATCACGCCAGCGCGCGCAAAATGGCGGATGCTGCGGCAGGTCTGTGAACGCCGCGGCCGGTTTGTGTGTATTAAAGGGTTTCGTTAAGTTTTCGCGTAACAGAATTATGTTTTCGCGTATAGTCAAATCACAATGCGAGAGCTATCATGTCTGCAGCTTGTGGTTAAGACGTAGTCGACGATTTTTCCGCGTATTTTAGCTCGAGAAGTTCAATTGGTTCAGTAGATTCCTTGCCTCACATATAGGGCTTGGGTATGGGTGTTTCGAAAATCCCTTTCTCTTAATGATGTCCGACGTCGACGTCGGGTATTATGTGCCGCGAGCTCCTTAACGCTGTCGCGTTAATAAAGCACCGGCAGGCGTCAACACATCACCACCATACGAGAGCTCGTTTCGGTAGCAGAGTGCCGAAGCGCCTCACTTGTTGCATGGCTGGAAATTTGCGTTCGTTGCCTCACTACCAGCGTTTGTCTGCACGTCACCAATGAGCGGTCTTTGTTGCGACGCTGGTCGATTTCAGATACACACTGCTTTCTCGACAAGAGCTGAGTGCTGCGCTTTTTTTCGGCTCGTGTCTGCGACGGTGAAGACGGGCTTAAAACCCGCGAAAATATTGCAAGCGCCTCATGGCGAAATGTCGCCCTCTGATCAATATCGCAGCGTCATGCCCATTTCAAGTTCAAGCGTGTGTGTATATATATATATATATATATATATATATATATATATATATATATATATATATATATATATATATATATATATATATATATATATGTGTATATATATACATTCAGTGCCGAATTCGCTTGCTGGCATTTAATCACTCACGGCGTGTGCCTGCTTAAGGTGAAGAACCACACCAGTGGACGGCAATTTATTTATTTATTCATATATTTATATTGCAGTCATGTTGGGCTGTAGCAGAAGTGGGCAAGTACAGCACAAACCCACACACTGAATCCTAATGCTCCAAAGTGAGTGAGACTGGATAATTTACGTAGTTATTACGAAATAAAATGAAAATGCAAGGCAACGAAACAACGACACAAACTTCGGTGAAAACAATGTAATATGGTTAAGATGTCTAGTTAAACATTTGTGGTGCTGTGCTGGACCATTCAGGCATTCAGAAGACAATGACCAAGTCGTACCAAGTAATGAATTCCATGATCGATTGTGTATGGGAAAAAAACTATTTAAATATGCCGGTACGTTTCTAGAAAGGTGCGATACAATCGCTCGAGACGGTGGAAAATAATTTCGCGGTGGGAAGCAGCGTGATGGCGAGTTATCTTATTTCATTTTATATCTATTCGGATATTTTCAGAAATCCGCACATAGACGGAAATTTGGGTACATCATCATCATAAACAAAATAAGTAAATGAGCAAGCACACGCAAAACATTTCTTTTTTAAACCACGCTTATTTAGAAGTACTCACGATGCAGATGGTAGAGCGACCTCTGCGGAAAGGCGTTTGTTCGTCCCGGGTTCGAATCCCGGACCAAGACGAATTTTTTCTTCAACTAGGAAGCTTTGTTACTGAGAAACCTGTGTGGGTTTCCTTTGTAGCTTCGTGCTGCATACGGCTGGGTGTCATTTTTCCCTTTCACGATCTTTCATTCACCTTGCAGAATTCCGCAGAACTGATTTGTCATATCAGTTCCGGAGCTCTAGAACAGCGCTAGAGGCTGTTAACCTTTTCTTGATGAGTGTTGCCTATAGGCAACATACCAGAAATTTTTTCTTGCCGAGTTTCAGTATTGAGTACGAAGTCTCTTGCTAAATGTCTTCGGCCAACACTGAATGGTAGGCAACAAGCGTCATTTGTTGTTTTAGAGCAGGAAAACTGGACGAGGAAGAAGAAGTCTGGCACGCGACTCTTTTGAAAGCAAGGTCAGAGGAGACAGTTCGATGCAAGATGTCCAGCTGTAGCGGTGTCACACATGTGATATAAAGCAAATGAAATGTACACGTATGGTTCACATATGATGATAGCTGTCTATACAAATTTAAAACGAAGCTTTACGAAGCTTGGGGTGAAGCCTACTTCCAGTTTCCAGTCTGTAGTTCTCCTCCTCTTGCTGAAAAAATTTCCACAAGAATGTTTCTTTTTGTTCATTATGCCTGTTCTTGATGTGTTTTGCAGATTTAGATAGAAAATAAACACTTTTTCTGGCTATTTATGTGTCTCGTCCTTAAAGGTTAAACTTGGCAAAATAGCCTCACCATCCAAAGGAAACCGCCTCCGTGAGAGTCACCCTCTTTCCTTATGGTAACTAACCACCGAAACGCCCGAAGTTATAAAATAAGCTATACCACTTGCTTATCACGTACTCTAGGGTCTCTCTTCCTACGAGCCTGTCCTCTTATATATATATATATATATATATATATATATATATATATATATATATATATATATATATATATATATATACATGTGACGCGTCCACTTACCGCAGCATACACACGGCTGCGTTAACGTCGATTCTGTGTACTTATGGCGGCGAATCGCGACAGCACACCTCTGCAAGGAGATTTGTCCACTGCTCCACGAGCGGCCTTCTGTCTTTTTTTTTTCGTTTGTTTTCGGACTTTGTTTTCGAACAGATCCGGAAGTGGCGTCTGCTTCGTCGAGACATGTCTGCAGCACAAGCGGCCGCGCGAATCGCCGTCGCACCCGGCCAGCCGCCGCGCTACAGCACACGTTCCGACGGAACCTCGTGGTCGCGCATACGGCGAACGCTGCTGGTGCGCGCTGTCTGACCGCGGGAGAAACCGTTTGTGCAGCGATGTTGTCGAGCACCAGAAGAAAGTGAGACAAATAATGCTAACCGCAGAAAGGGTTTAGCGCTATGCGTAGGCGCCCTGGCTAGCTGGCAGCACTCCACAAACGACGCGCCTTCGCTGGGCCTTGAAGTTGTTTATGATGAAGTAACTGGCAGCCACGCCTTCGACTCAAATTCAATGCTGCAGAACAGACTACTTTTTGCCATACACCACTGCTCGTTAACAGCGAGGTTTCACATGCCTGTGAACAAGCGAACGCACAGAATGGCGCAAGAAATTGGCCCCCGAGATTATGGTGTGCCAGGCTGCAGCACAGTGTCTTGGAGACTGTGCTAAGCTCCCTCTCCTCTCTGTTTTATTTCTTTTTTTCTCTCAGGCACTGTTTTTTCTCGCTCATGTTGCAGAATTGGCCGACTTCGCCGAGTGTGAAAGGGCTGCAAAAAAGAAAAAGAA
This sequence comes from Dermacentor andersoni, assembly GCF_023375885.2. Lineage (NCBI taxonomy): Eukaryota > Metazoa > Arthropoda > Arachnida > Ixodida > Ixodidae > Dermacentor > Dermacentor andersoni. The sequence continues at coordinate 199,392,391 of NC_092818.1, read as the reverse complement.
AAGAAAGTTCTCGGAGGTCACGAGTGCGCATGTATTCCTACCAGAGGCACTTGAATCACTTAAGCGTACAAAATATATCACCCTTCAATGTGATAACTTTCTATGCAGTGTTTCAAGGTCACCATTTACGCTGAGTCGTTCTTTTGCTGAATTCCCCTCTCTACACCAAGACTAACCAGAACTTTAAATTTTTTTATTTATTTTTACCGGTGTAATTAAATATCCGAATCGAAATGACTACGAATGTTCGAGACAAGTGAGCCCCGGATATTGTATCGAATAACATTTTGTCGTTTGTAAAGCAACATGAAATGTGCAATTTGCTCGAAGCACGTTTGGTAAAAAATCTGGCTTATTTAGATTGACGCCTGCACGCAGTACCGTTCGCAATTAAGCGTCCGGATAACTGAGGAGCTTGTAAATTATAAATGATTGCTTTCAGATATATGAAGCTCCATGGCAATTACATTGATGAAACATGAGAACAGAATGTTACCAGATGCTCGTACAGTGTTGTGTTCGCTGAAGGATAAAAGGCTGATACTAGAGCACCGCACGTTGTTTGAAAGGGAGGCAAACATGATGAGGCTAGCCAAATAATAAATCAGAGCACATTCGTATATAGGCTGCCTAAAAGTGGGCCATGCTTATTGAATGACTGGAAATTATTGAGCAAACATTCATCTGCCCTTTACGTTCACTCAGGAATTCGTGTCCTTGCCCTATAACAGCATCTATCCTGCAGCACAATCATTCGAAACAACCCTCGCACCCGTCGCTCCGTCTCCCTCGAGACTCCGATGTGTTTTTATCTCTTATATGTTCGAGAAAAAAGAAACGAATATTCGACAACCTCGAATAGCGAACTCTCGAATCGAAAATGAATCGAAGGGACTATTGTATTCGTAGTCTAAATTTCGAATATTCGCACACACCTAAGTATTATTCATTTACCACCGAGTGTGTCGCTAGCTGCAATTTTCGGTACCAGCCATGACAGAACATAATGCAATGCATCCATGGGAACGCAGACACTCAAAACGGGCAAGGTAATAAGAATGGAAGGCCCTGAAATCAGCATGTCTCAATCCCAGCTCTCCAAATGGTATGTGCTCGACTGGAAAGGTCGTACACTCGCATGCGGGTGAACATTCGTCTGGAGATTCGCCTCCAAATAGCCTTCTTACTGTAGTGTCCATATCGGAGCGATAACCGGCAGCAGTAGAGTCTCGCAGACAAAGCCAATGTTCTTCCACGTCTGCTCTCTTTTCCGTCCAGCCATATATCTACCCACTTAAGGGCTGTGCAATATGGCCTGCTTATCTTGGCAACGCCTGTCAAGCTGTCTGGAGTGCGGCCATTGAGGTTTCTGGCAGCACAGCGGCTGCCAGGGCTGTTTTGCGTCCGCATATGGATCGATCGATAGGTTAGTCCCGAAGGCCCGACATTGGTGTGAATGCAGCAAGAAGTGAGAAGACGGATCTACAGATTGACATGTTTGAGGTAGTTAGTCCTGTTTATTTATGCGTGCGCCTTACTATGTTCTTTAAGCGTTCGTCATTAAAAGCACGCAGATGTAAGAACTAACGAAACTGGCAGAATTACGAGGGCGCCAGATAAACAAGTAAGTGAGAAAGCAAACGACCAACGAAATGATCAAACTAAAAGAACGAGCGAAATTATCAACGACATAAAAACAGAAGCAATGGCTAAGAGTCCGGGCTTCGACGAAGTTAGGCGCACGAAGTTTTCGACAGCGTTAACGAGGCCCTAAATCACTGCTCGTTTCCAGCGTTTCGATTGTTGGCGTTCTCTCGTCGCCCCTGTTCCGCTCCGGCGTCTTGTTATCCGTCACAGAAGGTGACAGCTGCCTCTTGCGCTAACGCGTTGCCCAGCGCACCGATGGGAACGGATGCCAAAAATGCGCACCTGCCACACGTCGCCGACATTGCGCGTCCTTCACCCGCCTGCGACACGTGTACGATTAGTGCATGTTGTTAGAATGTTATTCGCCAGTTTCCTTTTTCTCTTACGTCACTGTTGTTACTTTCGGCAATCGAATGATCGCCGACACTTGCAATTATTCAATATCAATGGCCAGGAGGTAGGGGCCTATCAATCATTCAATCCAGCCAATTGTTCGTTCATTCCGAATAAACTCACGATTTAAATAAAAGAATTAAGCAAGATAAAGATAGGTTCAGTCGAGGAAATGGGCTAGCCCGTGATCGTACATAAGTTGGTGCCGCGCGACTGCGTAATTTATAGCCATGTGTCACAGCCATCGCGTGCGTTGCAAGCGTCACTGCAAGCTCCTGTGCTTGCGCTTCTCGCAATAGGGGCGGGAAAACGAGAGAATGCAAAGACACGGCCGCTCGATGCAAAGCAAGGTGCTTTTGGATCAAGCGGCCGTGGCAGAGAGCGGCTGCATAAGCGACAGACGTCAAGTGGTGTCTCCGCTTCCTAGTGGAACTGCCGCTCAAGGCAGGCCAAGTCGTCTGCAAAACAAAAGAATGAAGCCTAACAACCTTATAGACTCGTACAAGAGCCGTGTGCGCCCCCAACTTGGCAGCCCGAACTTTGGAGAAAAAACGTTTCCGCCGGAGAAGCAATCTCGTTCGGAGCGCCGATGGCGCGTGTCGCGAATTCTCCTCCGCGTGCCCCGGCTAGATGGCCGGAGCTGTGCGTTGACCTCTGATGCTGTCGTGCCTTCGGGGATCCGGCGTGCAGTAGTCGCCGGCTGAGCCGAGACCATTTTGGTTCGGTCGTGTTTAAAGACCCCACCTCGCAAAAATTGTGAAAAATAAGTGCGGCCCTTACACGAGTATATGCGGCATTTGCCAAAGCTTTAGTTTCCGGAACAAAATACTGATCGTAAAAAAAATCGTAAGGTGTATGCGGAGACACCCATCGCAGCTGTTTTCAGTCAATATCTTGTATGTGCGCCAATAAACACCAGTCTTGCTTGTCAGGCCGGGGTTGCTGTATACTGGCAGGCAACTGCGCTCGAGATAAAGTGACGCACACGCGTCGGTGTTGCGTGCGTGGCACCGCAACTCCACTGCTGCAAAAGAATCAAGGCGCCAAGGGCGTGGGGAAAAAACCGCTTCGCCAGGTTCTGATTGTCCACTGTAAACTAAGGCGAAAGCCGAAATACTTGAAATAATTTTCAGAGAACAGTCCGTTTAGTACTATTATTCTCATTCTCGTTGTGCTTCATTCCTATCGCCTTGTCAAAACGAGAACAAAGTGAAAGCAGGAGACAATGTTCCGACAAGTGGACCTGCCTTGAAGGAGACAAGTCCACTTGTCGAAACGTTGGCTCCTGCTTTCACCTTGTTCTCGTTTTGCTCATCATCTTGAATTTCCATCTGCCGCCTTCCCCATGTATTCCTATCGCCTGTATTATCCCCTGCTTCACAGACTGTTCTGTCTCGGAGAAAACTTTACGTTAGATTAGTGAAACGTCCATTTCACGCTCTAAAGTTCAGGCAAGCGCACGCCACCGCTTCCTTGCTGCACAGGGTGAGCTCAAACTCCAGCGTGGCGGTGCAAGACAGGACTAAACGCGTCGTGGTCGTACGCGCAGTTTCAAGCTCTTGGTGACGTTGGCTATTATATGTTAAAGAATCCTACATTTGATACACAAAGCGAATGATTAATCGATAAACTCAAGCGTAGAATGACCTCCCACACAAGGGCAAGGGACATTTTGCTCCCACGAAGACGCTGGATATTTAGGAGATACGTGTACCGGCTCATGTTTGAATTCCTCCGATCGCTACAGAGCTGGAGTCTGAATGGTTGTACTTGTAGGGAAAAGAAAAGGTGGGGGTGGGCGGGGGGTTCAGACTTTGAATATATTTATTTATTTGACAATATTTATTTTACAATATTTTGCAGGCCCTCCTCGGGCCCACGCAGGAGCGATATATTATATATATATATATATATATATATATATATATATTATATATATATATATATATATATATATATATATATATATATATATATATACCTTGAATAATTCTCTTTTGAAAGATCTGATCACTGTTTCAGAAAAATATGCAGAAAAAGACAACAAAGAGTAAAGAGAAGAAGATACCATCATCGATGTTTTGATTCCCGTCCTGATGTAAAGAATCCGCGAGGAGAGTGCTCCGATTGGTTGAAGCAGCGGAAGTCCGCGAGCCGGTTCCAATAGCGACGAGTGGCGCTGCTGCTTGGTGCCTCACTTCATCTTGTGCACGGACTTCTGCAACTGAACGCGGCAGCAGATTCAAAGAAGTCGCGTAGTAGCCACGGGCAGACAAAAAAAAAAGAACTCATTTCATTGCTTGCAAGCAATCATTTGTAGAACTTCAGTCTATTCACTTGTATTGTTCTGTTATGAAGCGCGCACACTCACGCACACGCACTTGCACACACAAGCAACATTGGAGCGGATGGTATACATACATGTGCTCTGCTCATCGTCAACGACTGTTTCATGAAAGCAACAGGCTGTCTTTTATACAGACCACGGTCGCACGATGTCGCTGCGAGCAAACAATGAAGATATCCACTAGAAGAAAGACCATGAAAATACAACCGGTGCAAAGCACGACCGTGTGAGAATCGGCCATTTACTTATATCCCAAGCTTTCTTTGATGGTACTCTCTCAATGCACGCTCTGGTCCCATTTTCATCCCTTTACTTTTTCCACACTCGGCTGCTTTTGATGCCGACTTCGTCACTTCACTACAGCCGACTTCTTGCTTCTTAGTCAGCTTGTCGATTCGGACATCTATACGTAATGGCTCATACTCATTATGGGCCCTAGATTGTCCAAGAGTATCTACATGACCAGCTGCACATGCCCAGTGCACCAAATTGTCTATTCGGCCACACATACCCAGCAGTGTGTCCATCCATAGGTAACACAGCAGCAGCCAGCGCGCCCACTAAGTGGCGAAGAGATACGAGGGAATCTCCGCTTTATTACATGGCAATACAGCCAGTTAAAAACAACCAAGGTTGCCGTATTCGTCTAGCACCAATATCTTGAAATAAAATCAGATTCAACATCGTAAACGTGTAAGGCTGGATCTCTGATATCTGACAAGAGACGTTGACGAGGCATTCCACGTGAATACACCGCATACAGCGGCCGTTTTCAGGCACACAGAGCCACACGCAAGCACGGCGCGCCATGTCGATCTGATCAGTGTCGACAGCAGAGGGCATCTGTGGAGCCATCAGCCGATGCGAACGCAGGCGGAAATGGTCGAAACGCTCACCCAGCGTGGCGCCGCGAGCTGCTGGCGTCGGTGGCTCCTTGGAACTGGGCCAGCAGCGCAGTCTATTCGAGAGTCTTTTTTTATCTCCAAAGGGAGGTTGGAGCTGCAATAACACGAGCAAGTACCCGTGCCACGACGGGCTAACGTCCTCGGTGGCTTGTTGAGCCTGCCGATTGTCAGTCACTCCCGGCATGCTCTCATCCGCCATGGAATGCTTGGCGTGAGCTTCGCGGTTGTCTGCAGGTTCTACTTAATGGGTTGTAGTCTGCGCTCTAACGCAAGGTTAGCTCGTTCGACGAACACGGTGTAAGGTGCACGAACAAAGCAACCGCACGCATTGCAGTGGTGCCGGGCAGGAGAAGGGTCATTTTCTAGAAGAGAAAAATCAATGCAATGCAGCGAACTTGCCGCATATTGTCATCAGTCGACGCCGTCATCATCTTCAGCGGACGGCAACTTGTTTAGGCGCATGTATGATCTCCAGCTACATCTGTGCCTCAACGGCCAGATGGCCGGTTGCAGTTCGCCGTCAAATTTCGCAATCTTATCACTCCACTTCGGCTGCGTTTCCCTTGCCGTCGCACCGACACGGTTACTTTAATATTACACTGCCGGCTGTCTGCTAAGTTCATTGCGTTGAATGCCTAAGTCCATTCATCCCTGCACTTAATTTGAACTATAGTATTAACAACTACCCTCTAATCCAAATTGCCATACCTCCTCAACGTTTCGCCTACTATGCATGTTTAGTGAAATTACTCGTTGCGCAGCTCAGCTTCATTTTATCGTTGTTTGTTATCCTATATACAAGTTTCCACACCACATGCAGATTAGTACGGTAAATAAGCACCGCTATTAGTGTGTACCGATAGTGTTTCGCGCTATGATCGCAAGGCAACGATACGTTAGTGCTTAAATTCGCGGCAGGGCTTATCGCAGGGACCCGGAACCCGTGCGCGCATGAGTGATACGGGGCCCATCGGTCAGCTGAGAAGTACGCGCGCAATGAGACAGGGCGTTTTATATACCACCATATTTTCTGAGGTTCTGGATGCGGTTTTTGTTTGCATTAAACGGCAGCGTGCAGACAACATTATGGATGACTTTGTAATTCGATTAGAACTAAACGGTGCTTGTGCTGATCAGGTACGCTGTCACATTTCTGCACTTACCTTAGTAGGTCTGTGTGCGTAGTGATTTTGTTGTCTGTTATGCTGAGCTTTCCTATACTTCGGGGTACCGCGCTTCGCATTTTTCTTTTGCCTTCGAATAAACAAAAAGAAACTAAATTCCAGGCGTTCTTCGTGTTCTGTCTTTTACTTCGAGCACTTGGCCACTTTCTGCAGGCGCGGATCTGCACTCGCTGCATGGCGTGCTGAACGAGAAGGGAGACCAGAGTTGCGCAGCTTTCAGTGAGCCCATGCAGCGACTGTGACACGATATTGCCCACATTGCCTGCATGCAATGCTGTATACTCCCACATTGCCGCAATCTGCAGCGAATATCAGTGCCGTACGCACACTGGGCGTTGAGCGTTTCGAGTGTAAGCGCCTGTGAGCCACGTCGAACAAAGAAAGCCCGGTGCGCCTTGATTGATACCGTAGAATAACATCATGAATCGTGCACCTTTGACCACTTTACTCACGTCACTAATTAGCACCTTCAGACACCGGCATGACGTCAGGCTTGCTCCGACTTCCCAATTGTTCTTCTAACTACAGCCAAAGCTTTTCTGCCATCACGAGCACCGATGCCCAACTGCGACCTGCTTACACCTTCGCGATATGTTTCCTAAGTTGTTTTGGAAAAAAATTCGAGACAACTATGAGCCATATACCAGATGTTTCTACGAATACCTTAAAGGGGCCCTGAACCACGCCGCGGGCTTGGTGAATGAAACACAGTCCGCGGATAGCATACGCCGCTGTGAACATCTCAGCCAAATTTTGCAGGGGTGCGTGGCGCGTGGAGCTCGAAGCCGCCTTTCTCTCAAACGCATTTTCTTTTTTTTTTTTAACGGAAGCCTGCTCCTCACCTTTTTCTGGACGCTTTATTTCGTAACATAGACTACCATACGGCGCTCGCTACCATTTTCATTAGTCGCGGCATTCTCTGCCTTCCGCTGGCTGACGTAAGCAAAACGTCGCTTCAAGGGGCGCGGCTTTGCGCTCGCTGCAGCCTCCCAATTTCGGTTTCGCGCGCTCAGGGGTGCGGTCGGAAATGGTTGTTCGGCGCGTTCGTTCGGTTACCGGCGCGCGCGATTGGCCAACTCCACGCCGACGTCGCCAGCCGCTTGGCGCGGCCACGTTTTTGGTGACGTCGAAATGACGACACGTTCCTGTCAGTCATCCTCCCGCCGAGCATGCCGTCTGCTAGGCGCCGAACGCGACGGGAGTTGAGAAGTTTGGAGCGATCATCGCTCCTTACGAGACCGACTTCGCATGGCGTGTCTGGTGGATTGGATTGGATCCAACCGGCGGCTGCGGCTGTGGAATGGCACATTTGGATCCAATCCACAGTTTATTTCAAGAAAATGGTGCTTGCGTTGGGAACTTCGGTTGTTGCGGTGGCGTTGCTCGATGAGGGAGAAGAGCGAGTGGAGCTGTGAAGCGCGTTTGAAGAAATGGCAGAAAGTGAATTCCAGCATAGCTTTCGTTTCTCGAAGCAAATTGTGCGTTGGTTGTACAGCGAAATTGACCGCGTCATCGGATGCCAGCGAGCCGCTGGAATGTTGTTGCTGCCTCTTGAAAATTGCGCCAATGTTCCCAGCGTTTCTTTCTTTTTTCTTTTTTTCTCGCTGTGCGCTACACCACCTAGGGACGACGCAGAGAAATAAATAGTTATAAATTGTAGTAGTCACACCTACTACTATTTGAAAAGTGTTTAAGCTTGAGAAGAAAAAAATTAATTTTTAGATAATTATTTCATTCATTGGAAGACGAGAAACATTTCGTTTTGTTGTATACTGTCTACAAGCAGACGACAAACGAGGGAAGTAAACTTACGGGGAGTTCACCACTTGCCGATTGGCTGCTCTCTCCGCCCCGTTGTCGCAAATTTTGCATACTGCCAGTGTGTGACGTTGCAGCAACCGAACAGAACGCGTATCGAACAAAAATCTCCGATCGCTCTTCGGCGTTATCTTTAGCGCAGTCTGCTGGCACAAGCAACACACTTCCGTGTTATCACTATCGGCAATCTCTCGTCTCGTTTTCGACAAGCGTGAGTACCGAACGAAGGTATATGTTGTTTGGGGGGAAGGGGGGGGGGGCGCATACAAAGCATCACAAACTAGGCCCCGCAAGATTCAGTGCACGCGAAATTAACCAACGTTAGACCAGCTGCGCACAGCGGCCGAACAGTCTTTCTCTAACTGCGTCACGGCGCCTTGTGTGGCCAGCGTGCCCAAAAAGTATCACAAAATGTACCGAAATAAGTTACAATAGTGTTGGGGTCCTTATAAAGAATCACAAACGTGTCCCAGTAAGATTCAGTACACGCCAAAATTAACTGCACCATAACGGCCAAATTGTGCTTCCCTAACTGCGTCACAACGCCCTGTGCGGGCAGCGTGCCCATCAAGTACTTGAAAAAGTACCGAAATAAGTTACAGTAATGTTAGGGTCCACAGAAAGCGTCACAAACATGTTCCGTTACGACTCAGTACAGTCCGAACAATCTCGCCACGACGGCCTAGCTATCTTACACTAATTGCGTTACAACGCTCGATGCCGTGCCCTGAGCCTAAATTACTTGAAATGCAGCGCAGGCATTCAAACAAAATTTCTTACCTTGCCGGGTTTCAATGACGCAGGAGTGCCGTGTCAATGTGCAGCAGAAACGGAAAGATACGCGGGGTGTGCAAGTGAGCTACACACGAAATAAATACAAACGGGACGCCGAACGCTCACATGCGCAGCCGTCTTCGCTCGCTTCGGTGGCGTGTCTAGCGTATGCATCTGGCGTGTCATTGGTTTGTCGCTAGGCGACCAAAGAAAAATAAGTATCAAGGTATAAGGTCATTTATACGCAAACCTTCTTAATTTTAGCGGGAAGGAATACAAAAAATAAAACGCTGTTAACTTCATATCACTTTTTTTTTTCAATGCTCCCGTCGTCTAATGACTGATATGAATACTAGGGTGACGTGTTTCCTGTTTCACCGGCTGTCCCCTCTTGTTGAATTTCTTTCTCTATACTCTACCGTTCAAGGAAAAGCTGCTGTGCTAGTGCTCTCAATTGTATTTTATATTTTCTTTCTTTCTCGTCATGCTAAGCCTTAGCTTGGCTTGGTGAGGCTCGCCCTTAGCGAGCATCAACCGTAACGTTAGTGTTGTTTTCATAAGTGAACGAAATTCTGCTTGTGCTTCATTACTTGGCTAGAAAACAACTGTGCAGATGACTACCGAAGGATCAATGCCCGGGCTCGCTCTTTTAACGTGCGCGCATCGCTGTCTCTTCATACCGATGATCATTAGCGATGGTATTGCGTCTGAATCACTTTACTGCTTGCCTTGAGCCCATTACTGTAGAACGGCTGGATATTTTAGAAAATTGTGCGGTAATTCCTCGCTCGAAGCAACAATATTGTCTAACTGCTAAATTTCTATTTGCAACGAGAAGCTGCGCTTTTTCTCAATTTGGCAACATTTCTTGTATCGCAGTTTGCTAAGGCTCGTACTGACCAGTATGTATTTTTCGCTTCTTGGGTCCAGCTTTTTCTTTTTTGCACACTAGAATTATTATAGTTAAAGGTACACAGGAGATTTAGGTGCCTCGCAGGCTCCGGCTACTCATCCCTCATGCATGACGAGGGAAACACTTTGCAAAGCATGAAGCCATAGCGATACAAGAAGCTTTTAAGCAATAGGTTTTGCGAAACACTTGCCGTGGAATTAAACAGGCACCGCACCAACACAGCCGTGCAGGCTGCCAGACGCTTGCGCTGCACTTCGACAGCTTGTGCTACAGACACTCGAAGCTCAAGCGAACCTTATACGGCATGGTATTTTCACCGACAAGGTAGTACCTGTGAGCACATTTCTTTTCTGCCCAATGAGATAATAAATCACGGTAAAGTGCCTGCATATTTTTTTCAGTTCCCTCGTATCGCTTTTTGGGCCAGTCACGGATAAGGCCACGTTCCAAGTATCTTTTACTCGGAGAGCGGTCTCGAGTTTGCAAAACAGCCAGTTGGCTCAATATAAGCAATAATTGCAAGTTCCCAAGGTCGCGCGATAATTAATGTGACCATAATCACTAAAAAGGGTTCGATTCAAGATCAGGTTAAGAGCGACGTCAGGGCGACGGGAAGCAGGCGCGTTCCTCTAGCGCTTGCATAAAACGAATGAAAGCAGTCACGCGCTTTTCACTATGGCTTTTGCGTACACTGCGTAAATGATCTCGGTGGCCTACATACATTTAGCAACTGGCATAAAAGAAAACAAGCAACGCTCCGAAAGCAAGCAATAAGAAAACCCTGACACCAGGCACGTACCCAGGGGGGGGGGGCCCGGGGGGGCCCGGGCCCCCCCCGAAATCAAGTGGCATACCCCCCTCCCCACCCACGCCACCACTCCTCACACATTCCTAAAGCGCCGCCAGATCAATGTTGAGACTTGGCAGCTGTTCATCGGTCAGCATTATGCTGCCTTTTTCACTCTTTTTAGATGGCGATAGTTATCGACATCTCTTGTAATGTGAAGGACAGTTTTCTCATAGATTCCGCGCCCGCGCGATTAACTCGAGATGCGTTCAGTTGCCACCATCTATTCAACCGCCACGAGCAGGCACGTACCCAGGGGGGGGGCCCGGGGGGGCCCGGGCCCCCCCCCGAAATCAAGTGGAATACCCCCCTCCCCACCCACGCCACCACTCCTCACACATTCCTAAAGCGCCGCCAGATCAATGTTGAGACTTGGCAGCTGTTCATCGGTCAGCATTATGCTGCCTTTTTCACTCTTTTTAGATGGCGATAGTTATCGACATCTCTTGTAATGTGAAGGACAGTTTTCTCATAGATTCCGCACCCGCGCGATTAACTCGAGATGCGTTCAGTTGCCACCATCTATTCAACCGCCACGAGCATAGCTGTTGCTTATGTTAATTTAACCTTCTTTGTTTAGGCTGATCCTGGGACCAGGAGAGGGATGCGGCTGTTACTCAGCTGGTCTGTACTCTGATGGAACGAGTTGCGGCCGGAGAAAACGCCAATTGCGTTTAACTTTTACCTTTGCTTCATTATTTCCTTGAGTTACGGCTCGCCGCGACGCTGGCAGATGCCCGGAACCATATACACGTGATATGGGTTAGGTAAGGTGGGAAATAAAATAATGTGAAAGAGCGTCCATCAAGAAACCCTGCAATAACCCTTAAACCCATAAGCAAGATGACTGTCGCCCGTTATCTCGTCTGACCTAATTGTATAGCTCTTTTCGTGCAAAATTGGCAACTGGAAACAAAAATCGCAAGGAGTTGAGAAATTTAGCGATCTACTAAGGGAGAGAGCCAAGGCAACAACCAAACTGCAAGCAAAAGCGAATAATAAAAAAGTTAACCGTCGTTTATGAGAATATTTATGGATCAACATCTTTTTATTTAAAAAGGAAGTAGAGAAAACGCCGCCGGAAGTGGAGAACAATTGCTTGTTTTGAATGACGCTTCTACAGTTATCGGTCGAACCGCCTCACGTAGCTACTTCTCTGTTCTGCTTATGTGGGTGTTTTTCTAACCTTTCGCGGTGAGCGCAGTGCGTCTAGAATCGCAGAATCCTGCGCTCTACGCGGTTGTATGGGACTGGCGGCCGCACAGCGTTACGCAATTCGCGGAACTGTCAAAACTGATGAACAAGGCGAAAATAACTGATATTCGAAACTATAACATGAGAAAGACTGAAGAAGCCGTAAAGAATGAACGCAGCCTGAACTCAGTAAAAAGGACACCTGGCATAGGACAAGCCGTGATGTATGTAGCAATATTTTCGAAGCTTTTTACGTAAGCGTTCTGTACTCCTTGATTACCTAGTGCCTCTATGACTGCTGGTATCTCTACTGAATCAAATGCATTTTCGTAATCTATATAAGCCACACAGAGAGGCTTATTGTACTCTGCAGATTTCGCGATCTGCAGAGTACAATAAAACACTAAAACATAACACTAAAAAAACACTATAACACTTTAACACTAAAAGATAAGAAGGATAATATCATCAGCAATCTCGAAGATATAGTAAAAGCAGCGGAAAAATTCTAAGCTGACCTGTATACAGTACCCAGAGGAGTCACGATACTTCACTTAGAATCAGTAATGAACAGGATACAGAAACTCTCCTATAACTAGTGATGAGGTCAGAAGGGCCCTGCAAGACATGAAACGATGAAGAGCGGGAGGAGAAGGTGGAATAACAGTCGATTTAATTAAAGATGGAGGAGACATAATGCTCGGAAAACTGGCGGCTCTTTATACGAAGTGTCTATGACTGCAAGGGTCCCAGAAAACTGGAAGCATGCAGACATTATACTAATCCACAAAAAAGGAAACGTTAACTAATTGAAAAATCATAGGACGATTAGCTTGCTCCCAGTATTATACAACATATTTACCAAAATAATCTCCAATAGAATAAGGGCAACACGATGTTGTCAACCAAGGGAACAGGCTGGCTTCAGGAAAAGATACTTTACAATGGATCACATCCATGTCATCAATCAGGTTATCGCGAAATCTGCAGAGTACAATAAGCCTCTCCATGTGGCTTACATAGATTACGAAAATGCATCTGATTCAGTAGAGATACCAGCAGTCATAGATGCACTACGTAATCAAGGAGTACAGAACGCTTACGTAAAAAGCTTGGAAAATATTGCTACGTGCGAGTGGTATTTGTTTGTTTGAACGAGGCACGTGGGCGCCATCACTCCAGAAAAGAGGAGGAAGAACGAACTGGGCTCGCGCTGTGAATCTAACCGGTCAGCGCTGCAACCGTTGTCGTAAATATAATCTGTAAATAGTTTCTCGTCTTACTGACTCGTCCTTCGCGTAAGAATATCTACAGAGGTTCTACAGCTACCTTAATTCTACACAAGAAAAGCAGGCAGATACCTATAGAGAAAGAGGTCAGAGAGGGAGACACAATTTCTCCAAAGCTATTCACTGCGTGCTTAGAAGAATTTAAGCTATTAAACTGGGAAGGCTTAGGAGTAAAGATCGATGGCAAATATCTCAGCAACGTTCGGTTTGCCGATGACATTGTTCTATTCAACAACAATGCAGACGAGTTAAAACAAATGATTGGAGACGTTAACAGAGAGAGTGTAAGAGTGGGGTTGAATATTAATATGCAGAAGATGAAGATAATGATAAATAGCCGGACAAAGGAACAAGAGCTTAGGATCGCCAGTTGGCCACTAGAGACTGTGAAGGAGTACGTTTACCTAGGTCAATTAATCACAGGGAACCCTGATCATGAGAAGGAAATTCACAGAAGAATAAAAATAGGTTGGATCGCATACGGCAGACATTGCCAGCTGCTGACTGGAAGCTTACCATTATTATTGAAAAGTAAGGTGTGCAATCAGTGCATTTTGCCAGTGCTGACATATGGGGCAGAGACTTGAGAGCAAGTTAAGGACCGCGCAAAGAGCGATCGAATGAAGATTGCTAGGCATAACGTTAAGAGAGAGAAAGAGAGCGGTTTGGATCAGAGAGCGAACGGGTATAGACGATATTCTAGTTGACATCAAGAGGAAAAAATGTAGCTGGGCAGGTCATGGAATGCGCCGGTTAGATAACCGTTGGACCATTAGGGTTACAGAATGGGTACCAAGAGAAGGGAAGCGCAGTCGAGGACGACAAAACACTAGGTGGAGCGATGAAATTAGGAAATTCGCGGGCGCTAGGTGGAATCGGTTGGCGCAGGACAGGGGCAATTGGAGATCGCAGGGAGAGGCCTTCGTGCTGCAGTGGACATAAAACAGGATGATGATGATGATGATGATGATGATGATGATGATGATGATGATGATGATGGAAGTGGTGGGGCCCCCCCGAAAAAAAATCCTGGGTACGTGCCTGCCTGACACGCGTATACAATATATAGTGTATAGAAGGACCCACCGCAGTGGCCGCAGCTGTCAAATCTATACCAGCGCCAGTGTTCGCCTGCGTGCTCAGTGGGTTGCTTCCTGTCTTGCCCCGAGCCGCACCGGGTTGCATAGCCTTATACGAGTACAAGCATATATCATAAACCATATTTTATGATAAGCACTAGCGTGCAAAGCATCCGCAAGTTTTTCTTTATCTTTTATTTTATACCTCGGCTTCTATTTGGCAGAACTGCGATTTTTCTTATCGCTAACCATAGCCACGGATTCACTTTAGCTGCAACGCAGCAGCAGCTATAGCGCGGAACACAGAAATGTAAGCAAATCATGGGTACCTGGACGTTTCCAGTTCTGCAGAAACAGACAAACCAGCAAAAAAATTCACCGAGGATTATGATACCCTTAATGCGAATTTTGAGCGCAGCTGTATAGGTTCTTTGAATTTGCGATATATTGTGGCACAGAATTTGAATCTGAGCGACAGGGTCATCTCGGCGAAGGCGCTGAGCTTCTGGTCGGGCAGTTCGTTTAGCAGCAGTGGTAGACGAAGCATTTCCACCGGTTGCGTCGCTCATTGCTGAGAAGAGCGTGGACACGCGTGGCCCCGCGCGGAGCGCATTTTCTAGGGGTGGCGGCGCAGGCGCGCATGCGCAGTGGGTCCCAAGCCCACGCCACCGCTGTGTTTCCATGTGTGGTATCGGTGGACGCGCTCGCCGCCGCCGTGGAGCACGTCTCGTACGTCACCCAGCCTTCCTCCTCATCCTTTCGCCACGCCCTATCCTTCCGGTTTCCTCCTCGCGCTCTCTTCGCTCTCGCCATCTTTCATCCCCCGCTGCGCCCCGCGTTCGCTCTTTCATCCTTCCCTGCGCTCGTTCGCTCGATTACCCCGAGGGAAGCCGACGCTCAACGCAGGAGCTTGTTCTAAAGGATTGGCAGGAGTGCTGTTGCACCACGTGACACATGTAGTTCCTGTAACGGTACGTCTTGTCAGCACGCGCCCGGAGCAGCCACCGAGCGACGGGAACCTGCATAATGCGATGCGCAAAACTTGGATCCTGGCGTGGCGCGCCGTGCTTTGTGAGTTGCAGCATGCGGTGCGGAGCAGTGCTGCGAAGTGAGGAGGGCAGGAGTGGCCGAAAAGGGTGGCGCGCACCTGTCGCCTTGCGAGGCGCCGCGGTGCCACACACACACGCGCGAAGACCGCCGGTCGATAAATCAATTGTGGTCCGAGACAAAGTGGCCGACTGCCTGACGTGGGTGCCCGGTCCGCGCCGGCAGCTGCCAAAGAAAAGCGCGAAAATTTGGTGCGACTCGCCCACAGCCGCTTCTTTCACACTTAGCGACACAATCGATCGGTTGCGCGACACTCGAGGAATGAAATGGCTGCCCCCTTCCTCCCCATTTCGACAATCATTCAGTTTTCCTGGCCGCCTGTCCGTGCGCCTCTCCATGAATGAACAAATTATTTAATGAATCAATCAATGAACCGATGAATTAATATATTAATTAATTAATCACTCAATCAATAGTCAGTCAGCCAGTCATGGTGATGTGGCAGCGCTACGCAAACGAAGACATAATGCAAGAAAAAATATGCGCTGACACTCTCAACTAATAATCTTTTTCGACAGGTACGAAATCAGATAGAGACAACAAAAGCAAAGAAAGATACACACGAGGAGCACGAATGAGCATCATGAAAATTAAACAACAATCCAGATACTTTAACGAGATGCTCAAATTCTTCGTGACTGAGAGCAGTGAACACAGTTGCTGACACATTGGCCCTTTCTGGTACGGAAGCAGTCAATGATCCCACAGGCAAGCTGCTGACCATAACCAAAAAATATGCAAACCGGATGCTGTTCTGGTTGACCTCCCTGCCTTTCCTACCCTTGTTTTCTCTCTCTATGACCGTGTAGAGCTACCATATCACTATGAACATTCATTCATTCATACTGTATTAGTAGTTGAACAAATTAATGTGTGAAACAATAATGTATCCAATCAATCAGGTAGACAATTATATGCACTATTATTTGGTGTGTCCGAACTCAATTTCTTTGTCAATTCAGTTCATCAGGTTGCAAGTAAGTCGTTAACTAAGGCCACGTGTAACGTCACCATTTCACTCGCTGCGTATAAAGGCGGGCACACCAAGAAACAATACCGAATTGGCGCCTGTGTATGTTACACCTGATAAAAACGCATATGCTCACCTATATAGGTGACCATATGCTCACTTTTATAGATGCAGACGCATCTATAAATGTGAAATAATTACCAAATAAGTATTTATTATTTCATGAGTTATAATAATTATCTGTGCGCTTTGGATTTGTGGAGATAACATTGAATTCTAGAATGGAGTGGGCATCTAGAGCGCTATTCGAATGGTGAGATGTTCTAGACGGACTACAGAAACTCGATATTTTGGGCCCGTGGTGTTCTGCTGCGGTGATTTCAATGAAACGCAACTTGTTTCTCAAGAGCAGTTCGGCATCCTTGTCGATTTGGAATGATGCCGAGCTCGTTGTGATGTCCGCGTGCATCTGACGTCGAAGGCCATCCGTTACCTCAAAAGAAGGTCAAAGGTTCGTCGATCTCCTTTCGGGGCTACCCTTTAGCTAGGAACAAAAGCTCAAAAGGCAGCAGCTGTTCGCTGCCTCGTGCAAAGACGCTGCAGTCAATGGCCCCCGTAGGGCGGCTTCCCAGAAGGCAGCCGGCGTCGGTCGCAGCCCGAACGCTCGTCTGCAGCTTCGCTTGAGCGGAGCGGCACCAGCAGGTCGCAAAACTGGAATCGGTCTCTGGGAGCCACCACAGGCGCCCTGCTCGCTAGAGACAAAAAGAGCACGTAAGAGAACCACTTGGAAAAGGAGCTGGTGCTGACAAATCTCAACTGGAAGAAAGCCGAAGAGAACATTCCTAAGCGCATCTGCCACCAGGCTAGAGGAGGTTCCCGTTAGGCTGATTAATGGACTACGACCAAAAAGTAAGGAAGTTCTGGTGAACGCAGTGCAAGAAACTTTAAAAAAGATACAGGAATAACATACAGTTGGCGAAAAAGTGGGATGAATTTAAGTTATAAAGGTAAGGCGGGGAGGGGGGGGAAGAATTCACTCGTATAGAACGTTGACCATTACATCGGTAATATACAGGTTAGCAATGCAGGCAATCATAGCTGCAAGCATGGGCAGAGCATAATTGCATTTTGGGAGAACATCAAAACGGCTTCAGAATAGGTAGGCGTATGGATGATAACACATTTTTTCTTACTCAGTGTATTAAAATATCAAGAGTAGAAAGCAGACCGTTATATACGGCGTTTTTAGACATTACAGGAGCGTATGACAACGTAGACCGCAACATTGCGTAGGATATTCTGGAAAGGGAAGGCTTAGGCGACGATTGTCTGCAGCTTTTGAGAGAGATTTACCTAGAAAGCACCGTTTGTGTTAAATGGGAAGGGATCAGGAGCGAGGAAAAAGTTGATATCAGCAAGGCACTGAGGCAGGGGTGCCCTTTATCCCCACTGCTGTTTATGATGTACTTGGTGAGGATGGAAAGGGTGCTAGAAGGAAGTAATATCGAGTGTATCTCTCATACAAACAGGCCGGTACAGTAGTAGAGCAGCAGTTTCCAGGTTTGTTTTATGAGGTTTGTTTTATGTGTTGCTAGCTAACGAGCAAGGTGATTTTGCAACGTCTGTCTAATGTCTGCGGACAAGAAGGCGAGAATTTAGGTTTGAAATTTAGCTTTAGAAAATCAGGTGTTATGGTATTCAATGAAAACAGTGAACAGACAGTGGCAATACAGGTCCAGGAAGTACCTCGGGTAAAAGAATATAAATACTTTGGTATATGGATAAACGAAGGCAATAGATATATGGAATACACAGGAAGAAAATATAACAGTAAAGGGGAAGAGAAATGCAGCCATAATGAAACACAGAGCTCTATGGGGATATAATAGGTACGCGGTGCTCCGGGGTATGTGGGAAGGTGTAATGGTTCCAAGACTCACATTTCTAAATGCGGTTGTTTGCTTTAAATCAGGAATACAATCAGGACTCGATGGCAACCAAAGGTCAGTGGGACGTCTCGCATTGGGCGCTCACGGTAAGACTACAAATGAAGCTGTGCAGGGTGACATGGGCTGGGAAAATTTTGAAGTGAGGGAAGCTCACAGTAAAATTGATTATGAAGAACGATTGAGGAATATGGAAGAAAGTAAATGGGCTGAGAGAGTGTTCAGGTATTTGTGCAGGAAGAACATTGACTCACAGTGGAGAAAAAAATTAGGGTTATCAGCAAGTATGCGACCAGTAAGCAACACGACAACAAAGAACGTCAAACGCAATCCAGAGAGGTTCAGACAATCTCCGGCGTGGCGGCAATGGCAAAGAAACCTGCTATGAGTAATCACCTAAGATGTAAAAACGAAATCAGGAAAGAGAGAATTTATGATAACTGAAAGGGGAAAGAAACTATTTACTTCTTGAAGCGAGATCAGGTTGCCTTAGAGCGCATAGTAATAAAGCGAGGTACAACAACTAAGAAGTAGAATGTGCTTGCTGCGGCAAAGCTAGGGAAACGATGGAAGATATTTTATTAGAATTAGAAGATATCCACCCAGCTGTCGGCTTAAGCTCCTCTGGCCACCTTGACGCACTTGGGTTCAGGAATAGCAGCGGGAAAGGGAGCACGTCCGCAACAGGTAAAAGGCGAATGGCTTGGTGACAGAGAAGTAGGTGGACCACGAACAACGGAGGCGTACAAAAGAAAATTCCCAATAGTGGTTCAGAAAGTTTGATGACAGGAATTACCGTGTGTGTGTGTTTTAAGATGTGTAGGACATTAGGCAAAATAAGAACAAGAGCACGGTGGCGCAAGCCACCGCCCTGTTTGAAGGAGACGCTCATAACATCCATCCATCCACAAATTATGATAACTGAAAGGAAGGAAACAACGGGGAAAAAACAATTTGTGGTAACTCGGAGGGAAGCTCTTTACATTGTGAAGCACGATCAGGATGCCTTAGAACACGTAGTTATAAAGCGAGATACACAAAGGAAGAAGAAGCACGTTCTTGCTGCGGTAAAGCTAGGGAAACGATGGAGCATGTTTTATTAGAGACTGAAGATATCTACCCAGCTGTCGGTTTAGGCTCCGCTGGCTTCCTTAATCCTTGGTTCTGGGATAGTAGAGGAAACGCAAACATGTCCGCAACAGACATTAGTCGTTTGGCGGCAGAAAAGTAGGGAAACCACCAAGCAACGGAGGCGTACAAAAACAAAGTTCCCAATAATGGTTCAGAAAGTTTGGTGCCGGGAATTCTTTGTATTTAAAATAAATAGGCAAGACAGTAGGCAAAATAAGAAAAAGAGCCTGGTGGCGCAACCCACCGCCCCGTTTCAAAGAGGCCCTCACAGCATACATCCATCAATACATCCACAAAGGCGCATCAAAAAGATTCCGGAATCATGTAGGGGCACTCGGAGCTCCAAATAAAAATTCGCAAACCTCTATAAAGAATAAAGGCGGTAACATCTTCGAAATAGACGATGCGCTGCGGTACATAAGAGATGTTATTAGGGATAACTTCGGCAAGAAAGAAAACGTATCCCAACTCAAACAGATCCATCAACAACATAGAAGCCTGAGAGACCAAAATTTCGCGAACAAAGCTTTCGCTGAAAACAGCAGAAGAAAATGTCCATAATAATGCGGCCACAAGATCTGATCAAATCCCAATACAGGTAATCAGACAGCTGGGTCGAAAGAGTAAGGCACTGATAACTAATGTCATAGAGCAAAGTGATTAAAAGGAAGAAAACTCCGTTTTGCTGGCGAGAGAGCAATATGAATCTCGTCTACAAAGGCAAAGGTGACAAGAATTAGACAAGCTCGTACAGGCCAGTACACGCCACAGTCGAAGTAGGTGGAGAAGAATGATACACTGCGGGAACTACAGAGTTTGTTCAGACCGGGCAGATGCTTAGAGGATAAAATGTTTTACTCAGTGCATAAAGATTTCCATAGAAGAATATACCTTTATGGATAGAATTTCTAGATATTAAGGAAGCCTAAGACTACGTAGTCAGGGAATTATTTTGGTATATCCTCAAGCGCGAAGGGGCACAGAAGATTTCGCGGAGCCGCTGCGGGACAGAGACAACCGAGTGCAGATTGTATTGGAAGGCCGGAAACGCAATGAATTGGTGGAAATTCACCAAGGATTTAGGCAAGGATGTTCTCTTTCTAATTGTCGTTCGCGATTTATGTTAAGGACATAGAGAGACGAGTGGAAAACAGTGAATTAAGATTTATCTTACCTTCGTAGTGGGCAAAGGGTGCAAGAGAAGGTCCCTGGGCTGCAGTATGCAGACGACATAGGGTTGCTATCGGACAATGCAAGACTTAGAGACTCGTGAATATGTGTGGCAGTGTGGCAATTTAGTGATAAATCTAGGCCTTAGGTTTAGCACAGAGAAATCTGCAATTATGATCTTTGATCAAGAGATGAGTAATTACGTGGTATCAATTCAGCAGCAAGTCATACGCATATAGTCGAGCAACATAAGTACCTGGGCTAAATATAAACGAAATAAAGCCTTACTCAAGCACCCATCAAGATAACATGAAAATAAAGGGAAGCGGAATACAGCAATAATGAAATATATTGCACTTTGGGGCTACAATACATATGAGGTGGTACGTGAAATGGGGAATTCATTGTGCTTGCGCTAACGTTCGTAAATGTGATTCTGTGCATAAGATATGATATCTTGTTGGAGTTGGAAGTTGAGCGAAGACAGGTGGGCCGGCTGGCTTTTGGAGCACCCGGCAAAACCACAAATGAGGCAGTGCAAGGGGACATGGGTCGGGCCTCGTTTGAAGTCAGAGAAGCGCAGAGGAACATTAGTTTTGAAGAAAGATTCAGGAACATGGATCGAAATAAATGGGCGGCTAAAGTGCACAAGTATCTGTACCTTAAAAGCGTGGAAACACAATAGAGGAAGAGGTCAAGAAACTTGGCAACCAAGTACAGGGTAATTGAGAGTGCAGATAGACAACCAAGAGTCATCAAAAATAAAGTGAGAAAACAAAGACAGTAAATTGGACGCAATGCATGGGAACAAAAGAGACCATGGAGATTTACAATAATGGCAAGAAAGAAATTAGAAGATAAAATCTGTACGAGAACACGAAGCAGTAGAATTTGAGGCTCGAGCTGGTTGCCTAGCAACAAAAACGTGTCGGGACAAATATTCGCAACAAGATCAGACGTGTTTCTGTTCTAGCTAGAATCCGAAGACTACTCAGCACATCCTAATAGTATGCGAAGGAATTCACCCAGCGAGAAGCGCAGGTAACGTACGTCTTCCAGAAGCGCTTGGATTTAAAGTGGATGGAAGAATCAACCGGCCATCAGTCGAGATAAGCAAGAAACGTTTAGAGTATTGGTATAAAAAAAAGTCAGGGAAGAAATTGATAGGAGCGGATCCTTTACAGGCACAGGTAGTGGTACAAGGTAAGGGAAAACACGGGGAAGGCGGTAGATGAAAATTCGTAATCGTAATAGTGCAATGGAAACTTCGCATTGTCAAGAGAGACAGGACCGGACATTCCAGGGGAACGCTAAATGTTCGTAATCCGTTGCAGCAAGGAGGGTCTCATTTTTTCTGCCTAGAACTTGTTGTCGTCATCGAAATTTTGTTACCGCTAGCACAGTAAGTCTAGGTATAAAGAAACTCACTGGCCCACCAAGCGCTGCCTTTGCCAAGTGGTCTGCCATCTCATTAAGTGCTAGTCCACCATGTCCGGGTATCCCCAAAAACCGAATTTCTTTAACATTATGTGCAAAACAAGTGCAGCGATCGGTGCAATAGTGAATTATTTGTGCTTTCTGGCGACATAAGAACTGACACGCAGTCTGCGAGCAATATTATGGGTGACTAATTTTTCTGAATTTTATATACGGCCACGCATATGGCCATAGATTCAGCCACATAAATTGGAGTGTAATTGGGAAGACGGATAGAAAGCCTCGTGATAGTGTTTGAGAGCAAATGCCTATTGCTGATTTCTCATCTTTTAGTGAGGCGTCCGTCGACACAACATTGCATGAGGGAAAATCTTCCAGATACTCATTCAGGAGTCCGACTATAGTGTCTGTTTGGCTTTGAATTTAGCATTCTTTGGAAAGACGTTATCAAACTTACGTATTACATGTTTTTATTAAGTGTCACATTGGATTGATCGTAGGTTAACGTTTATATTCGCTAGAAGATTGTACGTAAACACGACTTTATGGAGCTTGCATCTTGGCCACATAGAATCAAAATATAGTGCCAGTTGTGCGACAAACACCGGGCAACTTGTCCGGGGAACATGTTCGTATGCTCTAAGAAAAACTTTTACCGTTAGCAGCTGAAATCTCGACGCTAAATCTGGCATGTTTGCTTCTAAATACAGCACAGAGTTCGCAGCATATCTAAGAAATCCAAGACACAGACGTAGGACCCGTGTCTGCATCATAAATAAAGGTTGCAACTCGTAAGTTGGACAGCCAGATATGAGCACACAACCAAATTCCAAAACGGGTCTTACATAAGCGCGATAAATGCAGAGTATCTCTACGCATACCAAACTTCCTGTTGCATTTTCTCGTCAACCGACCAAGGGCGATTTCACCTTTTCTTACAACATTTTTTTATATGAGGACGCCAACGTAGGTCAGCATCGTAAATGACTCCCAGGTAACTTATAGTGTCTACCAGCGGAATCAGTTGATTCTGATACACAAGGGATAAGGAAACCGATTATGCGTAGGGAACACAAAAAGGGCACTTTTGTTAACGTTAAGGACCATGCGCTAATTATCCAGCCGCAGGAGATTTAAATACGCTTGCAACTTATGGTAAAGCATGTGAATATTCTTAGCGCAATCACAGAATGCAATTTCATCCGCATACACATATACCGTGACATCCTGCATTATTGGAATATCATGTAGTAGTATATTAAACAATAGTGGGGAAAGCACTGAACCCTGAGGTACACCACTGGTGCGTGAGAACCACTCAGAATGATGCTTTCCATCTTTGCAGAAAAATGCTCTTCCGTGCAAGAAACCCTTGATTCAAACGATGATATACGATGGAGGGTTTAAGGCAGCAAGTTTATTCAGTAGAATGCTATAGTCTACGCTGTCATAACCTCTTGCAACATCTAATGTTATGAGGGCCGAAACTTCTAAGTTTCTTTTAGCTAAGCGTATCTTGCTTTCTAAATCAGTGTGTGCGAATCAAATAGAGCAGCCGCTGCGAAATCCAATCTGAGCGGGGCTTCATGCATTAATTTTAGAAATGTGCTCTAATAGACGATTATAAGCAACTTTTCTTTTCAGTTAATTTTGCCCTACAAGAAGTTACAGCGATTGGCCGAATGTTGTTCAAATTAAGCCCTTTTCCGGTGTTTTTTTAGAATCAAGATAACTTTAGCTATCTTCCAGTCGTCAGGTAGCCAAGTTTGCTCATGGGAAATGTTCACAATATTTAGCAACTCTCCCGCAAATTTATTTGCCAAGAATTTGAGCACGCTGACAGATATACAACCATAACCAGGAGCTGCTAATCTCATACAAGCTACAACAGATAGAAGTTTCGACAGGTTGACTTCTTCAAAGTCATTGCACTCTGTGCGCATTTTGAACACATCTGAGCACTGTACCTGGAATCGCAACGCAAGGCCACGTGCTATGCAATCAAGCTTAGTCTTAGCTTCCCATGGGGTCAATACAACGGAGTTCATAATATGGCCGATAGAATGTTTCTTGTTGTGCTTCATGAATCTGTGTAGGGCTCTCCTGTTTTTTGTGTCATAGAAGTAAGTGTTTGCATTGGCGTTAAAATCATCCTTAGCTTTCGCAGTTGTCCGCTTAAATGAGGCCGCATAAAATTTGTTGTTAGTCCAATTTAGGGGGCTCCGGATATGAAGAAGGCTCTTCTACGCAGGTTTACCAAGACGATATGTCCTTTCACATTCTTCAGTCCACCACGGGGAACCTTTTTTGTTTCTATAGTAGAAACTCCTATAGTGAATGTGGACTGTGCTGTTGCATCAATCAGGCATTTTAGAACCTGCTCCGCGTGTTCTGCCTTATCAGGCGAAGTTAATAGCATATTTCACAATCTTTTTATATGTGCCGCTGTTGACAAATTTCAACGTTTTATAACTTACTCTTTGTGGGGAACACATGATAGAAAAAAAGAATAGGGAAATGATCACCGGAAGCCCCACTATCTAGAGATGTCCGTGTTGTCACGCTCGCTCCAGCAGCTGCCAGAGTTAGGTCAATCACGGGTCATAGGTATAAATAAGGCATTGAAGATCAATTAAAGAAGACAATACAGAACATCGATTCCATTGGAGAAATTTCAACTCAGCCACGATTACTCCAAGACAGAAGAGGCAACAGCCTTTTTCAATACAGCAATCTGTTTCATGCTCGGAGAATCTTTCTTGCTTTTCTCTGAGAATGGTCATGTTTAGTTGGCGAGACATGAGAAGCCCTGCACTTCTGACCCGCATTCGCCAGTTCCACATCAGTGCTAACGTTTGATTTAGACGTGCTAGCCAGGTCATTTATGATTGGCATCATTCTAAGTGATTCACGCGAAATGTAGGCGTTCGGGTGGTACGTCGGAAGGTAAAAGAGGTTGGCAAGGCGAGTTTATAACTGTGAAAAACTCATGGACATGCACTTTGGCCGAAAGAAATTGGGAGAGTGCATCAGAAAAGGCGGTCAGATCTAGTACGCCACTCAGTGCTCTCCCCACAGCTGCGACTACTGCTGTCGTTGTAGTTTTTCTAGAATTTCTCCAGATGGTCTTATTGCATGAGCGTATGTATGTTTCCTTCAGTTCTAAAAGTGCATATGCGTCTGCTCTGTAGCACCTGTTGTGAGGCATAATTTCCATAGTCTCATCGGACCTTCTTGGACACTGTGGATCATCCGCTGGGTGACCATCCTGGCAAAGGCAGCAGCTTGGCAATTCCGAGGAGCAGACCTAATTCTGATGGGTGATTCGCGTTGCAGTTGCGACAGCGCGTCGCCGATTTACAGGCTTTGCCGCTGTGTCCGAAACGTCAACAGTTCTTGCGCTCAAGCGGGCGCGGTTGCAAACGATCTGCCGTATAGATAGTAGATAATAGTAGGGCAGGATGTTCCAGCAAATGTTGCTATTGTGGACTCTGTCAGCACTCGAGCGCCGTCCACCACCCTGTTGCGGCGGTACATCGAAATAATCGCCGCGTCAGCTTCCTGGAAGTCTTCTAGTAATTCCTGGGGAGAGCAAGATGGGTCCACACCACGAACAATAATACCCTTTGTACATTCCAGTTGCTCCAGGATGAAGGCGTTTACCGGCAACGACGCGAAGGTTGTGCATCGGAGCAAGTCAGACACACAAGCCAGATCTGTAGATTTGCAGACAATTCTCCTTCTGTCAAACGATCTGACCTCCGAAATCTCAAGATGGTGGCTAGTAGCTGTGCGCAACTGTTCCCGAATCACTTGAGCATTCTTTATTTTGATGGCCTCGTTGCCAATTGGCATGAACACCACGGGTATGCCACGCAAGCCATTCCGAGTGCAACATTCATTCCAGGGGACAGTTTTGGACCGGCAAGCTAGCAAACAAGACTGCCGACTCTGTTAACCCCTGTGGAGTTGACAGACATGCCTACCCAATACGCAGAGAAGAGTTCATAAACCAACTGAGGTAACGAAAAACATAGCCAATCGCCCACTCACGGGAACAGCTGGTCGGCTTCCTTCGCAGCTGAGTACGTCTTCTCTTGTCTCCCAAACACTGGCGCATACCCACTGTAGGAGATTTGCCAAGAAGCAGGCGGTTTCCCGTACGTTTAGAATTAAAACAAAACTAGATTTCAATACTAGGGTGTGGGACTAAATAAATGTGATTGAGAAGTTTAACAAAAATATTCTTAGGAATTTTGATAAGTTAACACAAAGAAATGAAATAATAGAAATAATTTGTAGTTTTATAAATTGAGCAACGTACTCTTTTTGTCTCTCTAATAAAATTGTAAACTGCAAGAAAAGTATTTCTGTGGCTGGATCCCAGTGAATTCGCCCCAAATGAAAGAATGGTTGGCGGGGTTAGCGATAGCCCAAGTTTGCTAAATGAGTTTTCCAAGAGTTTTCTTTGTCTAAAAAATCGACGGCACGAGAGAAAGTAACGTTCAATAGAGTCAGGTGCATTGCAAAAAGAACATAAAGGGGACACAGCGAGACCAGACCTGTCCAAAAAAAATTTGCGGTGGTATATGACCATCTCAATTTTGTAAACGAAACTTCCAATTGCCTTGAAGGACACCAATTATTATTCCATGGGAAGGCAAGACGGTGGAATTCAAAAGACGGTGTTAGCATGGATATTGCAGAATGTTGCGATAATGAGAAATTTCTGTACCTAGCCGCGGTGACATAAGCTCATGTCGGCAACACAGATGTGACAGGGCCATTTAGGGATGCTCGTGCGAGTGAATAAGCCATGTCGTTCAAGTGCAACCCACGATGTCACGGTACCCAAAGCAAACATACTTTCCGTAAGTATGGAGGTACCATAGAACAAAATGTTAGTTGAATTCTTTAATTTGAAGATGCAGTAAGTAATGTGCATACAGAAAGCAAGTCGGTCACAATAACAGCTAATGAGTCATTTTGGGGAAGCTTTAGTAATGCTAATATACTCCCTAATAATTCTGCCTAAAATATGGGTTTGAAGTCGGGAAGGCGAAGACCGTAAGACTATTGAAGAGATTCAGAGAAGATCCCCACTCCTGCCTTCTCATTGCACACAGAAGCGTCAGTAGCTATTACGTTGTCAATGGCTAGCTGGTGTAGGCGGTCGTCTAAGATATTAATTAAATGTCTGCTTGGTAATAGTTTAGCATGATTTGTAAATGTGTCCTCGAACTTAATTTTGAGGTCTGGTAAGGCATCATTCGAATGGGAAACTTGACGTATGGACACAGCCAATTGTTGTAAATGTGCTTGGGCTGTGTAATCTCGACCACGATACTTCAAATAACTCAGACGGTTCAGTGACAAATACATATTGGGTACGCCTTTTTGAGAAGTCATAAATCTTTAAAAATGTCTGAACTGTAAGCATGCAGAATCTGCAATATAGGGTGAGTATATTAGCTTCCTGATATAAAACAGTGTTGGCAATGAATCTAGGTAGCCCGAGGCATAATCGTGGAGCTTCCCTTTCTAAAAGTATGACAGGTTTACTTTTGTAGACGGAACAGCCGGAAAATAATGCGCAGCCGAATTCTAATATGGGCCGAACATACATCTTATATATCATCAGTATCCCTGCGTAGTCCTGAGCGACGGTGGCTGAGCCGGCGGAGCAAAGCTACGGCACGTTCTGCCTTTGTTTTAATATGTTCAATGTGACTACGCCAGATGAGCTTGCTGTCGTAAATAACATATGTTCAATGTGACTGTGCCAGATGAGCTTGCTGTCGTAACTAACACCAAGGTACTTGACTGCGTCAACTTGAGGAGTGATTTGCTGGTGGTGTTGCAAATATATACGCACTTATGCAGTTAACGGAAAGACTAGTACCGAACTTTTGCTAACCCCTCTAGCCATGTCTCAATCCTTCCTAAGTAATTCTGCAACGACTGGTGTAGTGTGTGTATATTATTTGCGGATGTAAAAAAATTCTATATCGTTCGCATAAACACAGACATGTACTTCAGGAGACAAAGGAATTGTACTTAGCAAAATGATAAATAAGATGGGGGAAAGAACGGCACCCTGTGGTACACCTCTTTTCTGCTTCTATTTACACGTCGAAATACCGTGTTGATAACAATAAAACTCTATATCTCTCATAAATTTGTAGATCCAAGCAATTATACTTCGGGAAATTCGTGGATTGAAGCTGGTCGAATAGAATATGACATTCTACGAAGTCGTATGCTTTTGCAACATCTAGCGTCACCTAAGCTGCTTATTCTCGTTTGCGGCGAGAACGTTTAATGCGGCTCTCTAGATCTACATGGGCGCACCTTATGGAGTGCCCGAGAAGAAATGCAATCTGACAAGGACTGAGAAGTGTATCATCCTGCATAAAATTTGTTATACAGCTATGAACAACCTTTTCTATTAATTTAACGACATTGGAAGTAAGTGAAATTGGTCTTATGTTGTCTAGGTCAAGTCCATTTGTTTTTTTTTTCCTTCAACAGTGGTACAATTTCAGGTCCTGAGGCGCATAATCAAACAAAATTTTCGCATTCCTGTTGTAATGCCATCTGGACCTGGGGCCTGCGCCGGTAACGATTGTGCCCTCAAGCTCTGTCGCTCTTACTTCTACAAAGTCATCTCGCGAGGGCGGTTTCGATAGTCTTGTCGGCAATTTATGCGTGAACGTCGCGCAAGTCCTTGAGCAATTTTCTCAAGTGACTCTGATAATTGTTTTGTTGATAGAACGACAGAGCCGATATTCATGGGCGCCGGTATAACTTTACGGGATCATATCATATGAAGCCAGCAAACAAGACGAAATGTAAACAGGGCTTTTTTTATTGATAGACTGCGAAAGATATGTGTAGTGCTTGGAATCGTAATTCTCCTTATATTTTGAGACTGTTCGCTTAAATGAAGTAGTTACATACGTATAATCAGCCGAATTAACAGCACAATGGTTATATACAAGTTTTTTCCACACAGCTTTTCGACGTCTAAAATCTCGCTCGCAGTCAGAATTCCACCAGGGACAACATGACCCACCCTTAGTACATCGTAAAAGAAATTGAGCTTTTTTTTAAGACTGTTTTAGATTTGAACACAGGCTCATTGCTTTAATATTCCTCTCCATGCCGTCCTGAGCGTTTAAAGCTTATTCTAACGCATTTTTAAGTTTTGTGCGATTAACAAAAGTGTTCACATGACTATCTAAACTAGTTAATGGAGTAAATAGTTCAAAAATATAGGGAGGTGATCACTGTTAGTTCCGGAATCAACCGCCTTCCAGGAGGTGACAGAAATGCTGAAGGTAGCAAACATAAGATCAAGGGCGGATCGCGACTGACCCCGAACAAAGTATGTGCTCTCGGATTTAGGCAAGATAAATTATGTGATAAAACCCACTCCCACAAGAGTTTGCCACAAGTGTCCTTTCGGAAACCCCATGCTACATGATGAGAATTAAAATCGCCCATTAGTATGATATTCTTCTGACTGCAAGCAAAGAGGTATCCAGATAACGGGTATCTTGCAGTCCAGCGGGCAAGTACGTGTTATATATAGAAAAAGGCATGAAACCGGGAAGTATTATATCCAATGCCATTATTTCACAGCCTGATAACATTCTCTGGTATACTATTGTCACGTGGTAGTGACGTTAAGAACACAGTAGCAGTACTGTGAAAGACAAAACTAGCTTTTATTGGGCGAACCTGTGCCCACAAAACAGCCTACACTTAAAGCACAACGATAGCGGCGAACACAGTCGGCGATCGTCGAAAATCTGATCAGCGGGTCAAGCGCGTCGGCTTTTATAGAGCAGTCGTCGAATGTTCCAGACTAATCGTTCGGACCCGCGTGCCTTCCACAAAGTTCTACACCATTCGCGTTACGCGATGAAATCAGATAACACAAGGTTCGGCGACAACAGACAGCCGGGTAGAAGCATCGATAACTTTCCAGAAACGTCGGATACATGCAGGCGCGTCCCTCGCTGTGCGATTACAGTTGCTAAGCGGCGAAACGTGGTCGCCCGATAAAGGTAAGTACACGTGTCAATACCCCCCTCTTAAAAAGCATCGACCCGATGCTGCAAACGAAGATAATAAACAAAAGCACTCGTAGCAAAGAAAAGAACAAAAATGATGAAGTTCGTCAGCGTCCGTAAAAGGGTTTAAGGCGCACCACGTGGACCACTTCAGATCGTGCGAGGCGCCGCTGTGAATGCGAAATGCCGTCTGGCACGACCTCATAGTCCAGAGCGCCAATACGTCGGATGACCTTGTGGGGTCCGAAATAGCGTCGGAGTAGCTTCTCACTGAGTCCTCGTCGGCGTATCGGGGTCCAGACCCAAACACGGTCGCCAGGCTGGTACTCGCCGAAGCGTCGTCGGAGGTTGTAGTGTCGGCTGTCGGTCCTCTGCTGGCTCTTGATTCGCAGGTGGGCGAGCTGTCGGGCTTCTTCGGCGCGCTGGAGATAGCTGGCGACGTCAACATTCTCTTCGTCAGTTACGTGTGGCAGCATGGCGTCAAGCGTCGTCGTCGGGTTCCTGCCGTAAACCAGCTTAAACGGCGTGATCTGTGTTGTTTCTTGCACCGCCGTGTTGTACGCAAAGGTTACGTACGGCAGGACCGCGTCCCACGTCTTGTGTTCGACGTCGACGTACATTGCTAGCATGTCGGCGAGGGTCTTGTTCAGGCGCTCCGTGAGACCATTCGTCTGCGGATGGTAGGCAGTTGTCCTCCTGTGGCTTGTCTGGCTGTACTGCAGGATGGATTGGGTGAGCTCTGCTGTAAAAGCCGTTCCTCTGTCGGTGATGAGGACTTCTGGGGCACCATGTCGCAGCAGGATGTTCTCGACGAAAAATTTCGCCACTTCGGCTGCGCTGCCTTTTGGTAGCGCTTTAGTTTCAGCAAAACGGGTGAGATAGTCCGTCGCCACGACGATCCACTTATTCCCGGATGTTGATATCGGAAACGGCCCCAACAAATCCATCCCAATCTGCTGGAATGGTCGGCGAGGAGGTTCGATCGGCTGTAGTAATCCTGCTGGCCTTGTCGGTGGTGTCTTGCGTAGTTGACAGTCTCGGCATGTCTTGACGTAACGGGCGACGTCGGCGGTCAGACGCGGTCAATAATACCTTTCCTGTATTCTCGACAGCGTCCGGGAGAATCCGAGGTGCCCAGCGGTTGGATCGTCGTGTAGGGCGTGCAATATTTCTGGACGCAACGCTGACGGTACAACAAGAAGGTAGCTGGCGCGGACTGGTAAGAAGTTCCCAGGTAGCACAAAAGAGATACGTAACGTTTTCGTAGCGTTTATCCAAGACGATAAAAACGGGTTAAAGAAGACATGAATGAGAGAACTTTGGCGGGAAAACGTCGTATATCTCTGCTAATGTCCGGCTTAATTACTTTCTTGAGACGATCTAGAACAGGTCTGCAAGACGTATTCGAAAAGCTGGTCTAGAAATAGGATTGGGAAAGACACACGTAATCCCTTTGGCAAAACTATTCGTAACCAGTTTCTAAACGTTTTTAGGACGTTATCAAAAAGCTGGTCTAGAAGCGGTCTTGAAAGGTTTACGATCATCTGAAGCTAATTTTCGCGGGTGACGGGCGCGATCAGACATCGTTGTTCAAAACACGCGTTTAGTTTCGCCTCACGCGACTGGCCTATGCCGCGCAGACGTCGTCAGCCGCACCCGTTGGCACCGCCTAGGCCAATCGCGTAAGGTGAAACTGATCGGGCGTTTCGAACAACGATCTCTAATCGCGCCCCAGATGAGTAGAAGCGTCGGTGTTGACTGTAAGAGCCACGGCGCAGTGCCAAGCACTGTTCCCCGCATGGCCGGCGCATCCTCTACCAAGTCGCACGAAAATGAGCCTGTTAGGAATAATAAATCCTTAATACCGCCTTTAGTAAGCTACGATGCTTACAACCACAATGGGAATGACATCCTGCAAAGAACAAATGGCCACGTCTTGGCAGGTGGCCAGACCAAGCCCTTCATGCCAAGAGTGCATGAAATGAGAACATTGTGACCAAGCAAAAACACTTTATTAAAATGTAATGCTTATGCAAGGTTCGAACAAACTGTGTGAGAAATGCAAATAGAAGTAAAGGTACATCAACAATGACAAAAGTCGCAGAAAGGATTCGTAATGAACTCGAAAGTGAACATTCACTAGCACATAAACAAAATTCCAAGTACACATACAAAAATGAACAGAAAAACCTGGAGTGCACTAAAGTGTCTAATTTATCATAGTAAAGTGCACGTGCTATTAGATGGACTAGAGTTATGCAGAAGCGACATCGGAGCGAATGGAAGAGGTAGACTGAAAAATGCAAGAGTATGAATCGGATGGTAACTGCCTCCAAGCAATGTTACCTGTCAGCTAGAAGCTTGAAAAGAGCACAAAAAGAAATACCACCGCATACCATTCCTGTGACAGAAATAAAAAAAATGGGAACAATGCAAAATTGGAAATATTGCCTTTAGGATATATCAAAGAAGCTAATGGCGAGAAAAAATAACCATACAACAAAAAAGCAAAAAGTGAAATTAGTACAGAATACTTAAACGGGGGATTCAGTGTAACAAGTGAACACTACTGTAGTACAGCGAACGATGAGACAGTAATGCTGCATCTTGCCACTCCAGAACGTGAGAAATTAATATGCAAGCCTCATATTAGAAACTTACATAAACATGGAAATAAACTGGAATGCACTGGAAGCTGCATTTGTGTAACAAAGGAAGCAATGGTCATAATAAATAGTATGTGTTTTATCTAAAAAGCCCTTTACAAGAGGCAAAGTTGTACCTCTCTGGCAAAAACAAAGTTGCAACGAATAATTTGCAAACCAGCAAATACATTAATTAGCACACTGACATGTCACACTTTGCGCACATCTCCAGTCTCGTAAAGTAAAAAAAGCACTCTGAATGAGAAAGACGTTTAACACATGCAGTCCAGAGCAAATTCTTTGCCAGTTCACTCACACTTTCACATCCAAAAACATTTGCCACGAAGTCCAGGCACAGTTCCACTGATGTTAACCAATTCACCCCCACTTTCACGTCCAAAAATATTTGGCACACAGTCCAGGCAGAGCTTCATAGATAAACAGCTTGAGAGCACCCTACTGATTATTGTGCAGTCCCGCTGCTGGATTAACATTGAAACAATGCGTGTGCACATAAGACACGTCGCCCGGACCCCTACCCACCACCTAGCAAGTCTCCCAGTAGATAGGCCCCACACGACATTCAGTGCGACTGTCTTCGCGCACCGTGCCTCTTTCAGGTCAGGTTACACACCTGCGGCAAGGCCTTCTATTCCTCCATGGCGTATGCGCCGTACTCAAGTGAACCTTACAGTCCCAGGACTTCAGAAAAAGTCGGACTTGCCATCATCAGCGCTCAAGCAACTAACTTTACTTCTGTTGTACGAGAAATACAGCGACTGCACACACATCTACACTGATGGATCAACTACACCAACCAGTTCCGGCGGCGCTGTAGTTATACCAGCAATGAGAATAACCAAGCGATTCAAGACTTCCCATGTCACTACGTCTACAGCTTCAGAGCTCGCGGCTCTCCGCGAGGCGCTTCAAGTGATAAATACTGAAAGTCCTAGAAAATGGGCAGTCTTCTGCGATTCAAGGCCGGCCTTGCAATGTGTGCATTCATTTCTCCGACATGGGAATCACGATCAGCTCACGTGCGAAATCGCGGAACTTGTCCATCACTTAGGAGAAAAAGGCCATGATATCTCTTTTCAGTGGATACCAGGTCATTGCGGTATCATTGGTAATGATGACGCCGATAAGGCAGCTCGGACGTCAAACCAAGAAGACCGCTGCGTCCCCATTCCGCTCTCAAGGACCGACGCCGCGAGACAACTTGGCATTCTGGCACGCACGATCTCCTTAGCAGAGTGGAATACCGTACATACAAGGCGCACAAGACTGCACCGACTAAACCCATCACTTCAACTCAGACCTCCAGCCGGTGTGCACCGGCGTGAAGCGTCTCTTCTGTGTCGGTTATGGCTTGGAGTGGCCTTCACGAATGCCTACTCAGCCCTAATTGGAATGGCTGATAGTCCTGCATGTGATGTTTGCGCATGCGAGGAGAACATTGACCACATATTGTGCCATTGTCCTCAATTTCAAGCACAAAGACAGTATTTGTCCGACACATTGAGGAGACTAGACCATCGTCCTCTGAGTGAACAGACAATATTAGAGCACCGTCCCGACCGATCATCGGCTCAGAAGGCAGTGAAGGCACTTTTGTGTTTTCTCAGAACTTCTGGTTTGCTCGAGCGACTTTAACTGAAGTGCTGTCCGTACACGTACCTACACCTTCTCTCTCCCTTCTTTCTCTTCCCCTTCTCCCTTCCCCCAGTGTAGGGTAGCCAACCAGACTATTGACTGGTTAACATCCCTGCCTTCCTGTATTCTTCTCTCTCTCTCTCTCTCTCTCCGCTGCTGGAAATAGAACTGCTGCACATGCTGGTAGTGGTTTCAATGTAGACACACTTGCTGCCCTGGACAGGTATGCTCAGATATCTGCACTGGTGCTCCATTTTGTCGAAGTAGACACGTTGATGCACTACGCTGGTAATTGAAATGTATTGAATGCACAAGTATTGGCTTTACCAGAGAGACTTGCCCACATACCACCACTGGCATATATATGCACTTGCTCTTCACTCAGTAGCATTGAACTTAAAGTGTTCCCTATGTGGGAGCCATGTGTAAAACCGGTGTCACACGACCACTCTCGATCGCGATCACGCCCGATCCGGATCGAAATTATCGATGCGACTGGCTCACTCTCGTAGCTTGCACAGAGGAGCCAATCACGATCGAGAAATTCGATTTGTAACGGACTGGATAGCGGGTAAAAGAGCCCCGTGTGAAGCCGGTATCAAATAATGCACAGACGTACGCTAGGAAAATGTGTTGCACAAGGACAAAGAACTGTGACATGCCCTGTTGTGCGAAGCGCGCGAACAGAACACATGTATATATATATATATATATACATATAAAAAACTGCGAGAGCGCTTCGCGAACTCCACGCGCACACATGGCACCCGCACGAACTCGGCAGGCCGCCGTAAAGCGCGAAGGGCGCACAGCGTACATTCCGACACATGTCCCAAACTGCAAACAAGCATACTACCTAAAGCATACAAGTTATTTTATACCAAGGGCATACTCGACTCACGTATGCAGTATCCACAAGCGAGTTATGCAGCGTACATGCTGTATCCATTCGCCAAATAGTAAAATTGATAACAAGCACAAAGCTACAAGGGACTCAATACATTACTACCATTTGAGGCGTCAAATAAAATCGAATTTGGCCCTTTCATATATTGGGCACAATATATGGACACATGTGGTACCCGGTAATACCATGAAATACCCATCACGTGGGTAAAGGGGGCGAAAACACAATCGAGAACCTGAAGCGCAAACGATAAAAGCACGGTATGGTGCACGCAAAATTCTGTCAGTGTGCTGTAGCGCGAGGGAAGAAAATAGGGCGAGCACTTGACCTATCCTTTTGGGATACCGCACTAGTACTGAATCATTAAAAAAAGAAACCTGTTTGAACCAGTTCCCTTGTCTGCAACACTCTTGCTAAACGGGAGACTAAAATACCACGATGACGGCTCTATTGCGGAGATCGGCAAGGTGCGCACAGACAGAAATTTTGCCGCCTTTCTTCGCATTCTGCAAAATGCTTTCTTGTTAGGATCACGCATAGCGGCCGATCCCGACGCTAGGGACACACAGGCACGATTTCGTCCCTCTAACTTTCGTCCTTACACTGCCCTTAACGCCTTAATTACAGCGTCAGTGAAAAGGCGCCTCACATAACATGACAATGAACTTGAAGAGCTGATTAGTGCCCTCCACTCCGCGCCCTCCAATTGAAAACACTACTGATTTCCAAATTAAACTACACAAACAGATCGCACAACCCAAACTAATCACAGAACGTCGTTTTCTTGACGGCAAAACCCTGCAACACTTACATGACAAAGGGCAGCGGCAGCACATTCAGAACAACCGCTATCATACCACAGCGCACTGCAAGTGCGATAACGCTATTATGCCCGGCTCAAATAGATCGCACAACCCAAACTAATCACAGAATGTCGATTTCTTGACAGCAAAGCACTGCAACACTTACATGACAAAGGGCAGCGGCAGCTCATTCAGAACAGTCGCAAACAGACCATAGTGCCATGCGAGTGCGATAACGCAACTATGCCCGGCTTCACGAATAACATGGCCGCCTTGGTCACATAACAATTGAAAACACTACTGATTTCCAAATTAAAACCACACAAACATATCGCACAACCCAAACTGATCACAGAATATCGTTTTCTTGACAGCAAAACACTGCAACACTTACATAGCAAAGGGCAGCGGCAGCACATTCAGAACAGCCGCAAACACACCACAGCGCAATGCGAGTGCGGTGACGCGACGACGCCATGACGACGCGACTATGCTCGGCTCGCCCGGCATCACGAATCACGTGGCCACCTTGGTCACATGATTTGACGACAGTATCGCCACCTTGCGCAAGGTTGGATCGCGTTGATGGGTTGTTGAATATTGTAGAAGCCGCTAAAGAGGCTGACGCGCCGTGGCGTGGCGGGGGCGCCTTGAGTCGTTTTCAAAACGTATTCACCCCTCGTTTTTAAGCTGCCTGGCTTCCAACGCTATCAAAACGTATTCCCCCCTCGTTTTTAAGCTATCTTGTTTGGAACGTCTTTGATGCGTCGATTTTGGTCAAAAATCCGTTTCAGACGTTGAATCCCTTAATACGACGTTTTCAAGACTTTGTGTGCTACCTGGGTTCTTCTTCACGAGCAGGTTGTTTTGTAGCGTGAACGAAGACAACCCGCGCTTAAATGCCCTAGGGACAACGTCGGTGTTCCCTTCCAAATACTCGACGAGACCTTTTAGCTCCGGGTCGGCTCGTTGCTGTTTAGTGAAGTCTTCCGCGCTTACTATCCCAAGGAAGGCGTCGTGGTGGTGGTGGTGGTGAAAAACGTTTATTTGCTCTATTTACATATGGAGTTATCGGTTCTTCAGATGGATTCTTCCATCTTGATTTGCAGGGTTGGTGCCCCTAGTCCAGGGCCCCACTGAGGGTAGCTGCCGTGCGAGCACGCCTTACTAGCCCTTGCTGGACTTTCAGGATGTCGCTGGAAAGCATCCTCTCTATTATGGTTATTTCTTTTGCTTTTTGGCAGGCCCACATGATATGATATAGCGTGGGCTTGTCCCCGCACCAGGGGCATGTGTTCTCATATTGGGTAGGGTAAATTTTATTTAGAATGTATAAGTTCGGGTATGTGCCCGTTTGTAGTTGCCGCCAGATTACGGCTTCTTCTCTGTTGAGTTGTTTGTCTGGTGCCGGGTATCTCATTCTGGCGCCCCTGAAGTAGTTTAGCGTGTCAGCGTATGTTTGGCCTACCGGTTCTGGGTCCTCTATGGCGGCAGTGTTCTTGGACGCCCGGTTTGTTGCGTACCCTCGAGCTATCCTATCTGCCTCCAGATTTCCCTCGACACTCATGTGTCCCGGTATCCAAACTATCGCGTGTTTGCTTTGCTTGTCTGTGGGTTGGCCGTTAGAGCGGAGAATGTTCAGCGCTTTGCGGCTGATCCTGCCATTCATGTAATTCCGGCATGCTGTTTGCGAGTCTGTTAGAATCGTTAGGGATTTGCCTAGTCGATAGCCCTCCACTGCCGCTAGAGCTACGGCCGCTTCCTCGGCTTCAACTACCGTGCAGTTTCGTATTGACGCGCTGGTGATTTCCCTGAGGTCCGGGCCAATCACCGTCGCCACTTTATGCTTATTGCCTTCTCCTTTGCCGGCGTATGTTGCGGCGTCAACATACACCGTTTCGTTCCGGGTGGCCAGTGTCCTTTGCACGTACTCTGCCCTCGCCTCCCTGCGTGCCTTGTGCAGGTTCGGGTCCATATTTCTGGGTATTGGTGCTACCCTGATGGTACTGCGGTACTCGTCCGGGATCGTCATGTTATCTTGTACTTCTCGTAGGGTTGATTCGCCGCCGTACCTGACTAGAAGTCTTCTACCGGTTTCAGTTTGCTGTAGTCTTTGGAATTGTGCGATCCTTTGGGCTTCTTGCAGTTCCTCAAAGCTGTTGTGCAGCCCTAGGGCTAGCAGCTTCTCGGTCGACGCTGTTTGGGGTATTTGAAGCGCCGTCTTGAGTGCTTTCCTTAGGATGGTATCGATTTGCTGGATTTCGCTTTTGACACAGTTGTAGTACGGTAGGCTGTACACCACTCTGCTGACTACTAGGCTTTTTATCAGCTTGAGTGTGTCTGCCTCCTTCATGCCATATCTTCTTTTCGACACCCGGTTTATCATTCTGGCCACTTGGTTGACTGCAGTCTTGGTTAGTGCCAGGGCGTATGTGCAACGCTGGTTTGTTTGCACCCACATCCCCAGTATTCTGCATTGCGTCACTTCCGGGATCTGGTGTCCCTCCAGGTAGATTTTCAGGGGCTCGGCCTCGTCGCTGGCCTTGCGTCTCCGGCGTACTCTCAGGAGCTCAGATTTCTCCGTTGAGCATGCGAGTCCTCTTGCCCTGACATATGTTTCTACGCATGCTGCGGCCTCTTGTAACTTGAGTTCTTGGTATCCTAGCGGAGCTCTTTGCGCCCAGATGGTGATATCGTCGGCGTACATCGCATGACGTATACCCCCAATTTCCTCTAATTGTT
This sequence comes from Dermacentor andersoni, assembly GCF_023375885.2. NCBI lineage: Eukaryota > Metazoa > Arthropoda > Arachnida > Ixodida > Ixodidae > Dermacentor > Dermacentor andersoni. The sequence continues at coordinate 199,353,409 of NC_092818.1, read as the reverse complement.
TGGCCAGTCCTATCATTGCCACGTTGAAAAGGATGGGCGAGATAACTGACCCTTGCGGTGTGCCTTTGTTTGGAGTGCTGAACTTGTCTGATCTTAGCTCTCCTAGCCCGATGGTCGCTGTTCTGCCCGACAGGAATGCTTTGACATAGCCGTGTGTTTTTCTGCCGCAGTTCAGGTTGTCTAGGCCCGTTAGTATGGCTTCGTGACTGACATTGTCAAAGGCGCCTTTGATGTCGAGTGCCATGATGATATTTTCTCCGTAGCGTGGGATTTCGCTGAGTATTTCTTCTTTTATCTGCAGCAGCACGTCTTGCGTCGACAGCTTGGCTCTGAAGCCGAACATGCTGTGCGGGTATAATTCGTTATCGTCCATGTAGTCTTGAAGTCTCTTCGTAACCACTCTCTCGTATATCTTGCCCAAGCATGATGTGAGAGAGATTGGTCTGAGGTTCTCTACTTGGAGTTTCTTTCCTGGCTTTGGAATCATGATAATTTCAGCGTGTTTCCATTCTTCTGGAACTGTTTCCGCTCCCCAGTGATTGTTGAGGTAGTCGGTTAATTTTTCGACTAACTCGTCATTGAGGTTGCGGATAAGTGCGTTGTTAATTTTGTCCGCACCCGCTGCCGTGTTTCTTGTTGCTCTTCTTATTGCCGCATAAACTTCTTCCTTACTTATGGGCCTGTCCAATGCTTCGTTTTCTTCCCCTTTATATCCTTCTGTGTAAGCGGCCGGGTTGCTGTCGCCAAAGCATTTCTTGCGTACTTTTTCTAGCAGTTCTTCATTCGTCCCTTCATACTGGTGAACCAGTCGATGGATGGCTTTGTTATTCTCTTACGTGGTTTTGGTCGGGTCTAGTAGGGCTTTGAGTATGCTCCACGTCTTTGCTGTGTTCAAGGTCCCGTTCAGTGAATTGCTGAACTGCTGCCAGTTTTGTCTCGCAAGCTGCTCCGCATACTCCTCCGCTTTCCTTGTGATCTCTGCTATTTTTATTTTGAGCTTTCTGTTAAATTTCTGCCTCTTCCACCTCTTCGTGACTCCTTTTCTTGCTTCCCACAGTCTGAGTAGCCTAGAGTCCACGTCCGGTGTTTGCTGCGTGCGTTCGACTTCTTTCGTGAACTTCCTTACTTGTTCTTTGAGGTTTTCTCCCCATTCGGATATCGACTGGATTTCCCCTCTTGTCGTATCGCTGTCCGACTCTCTGAAGGCTCTCCAATCCGTGATTCTGGCTTTGCCTATTTGCCGTCTGATTTTATCTGATGTCGTGATTTGTGTTCTTATTATATAGTGGTCGCTTCCTAGGTTTTCCATTAGGTTTTCCCACTCTGCTTCTTTTGTTCGCAGGACGAAGGTGAGGTCTGGGCAGGTATCTTCGGTTACGCTGTTCCCGGTTCTTGTCGGGTTTTCGGCGTCGGTGATTAGCTCGCACCCCGTGTTATCTGCCGCGTCGGCTACTGTCCTACCTTTTATTTCTGATGTCTTGTACCCCCAACTTTCCTCTCGGGCATTGAAGTCGCCTAATATAACCAGCGCATTTCCTTTTGCGATTTTGTTTGCTCCTCTAAATAGCTCTTCAAATTTGGCCTTCTTTTGCTTAGGAGAACTATATACATTGACTATGAATATGCTTCCTCCTGCCCTTTTCTTTTTCGGAATTATTTCGACTATTACATGTTCTACGTCCGTGTCAGCTATCCTGTCGCGTTGTATGGCCGTGAGGCTTTTGCTAACTAGGATCGCTGTCCTTTTCCGTTCTTCGTCCGGACTTTCGTAGCACGTGTAGCCTTGTAATTTTGGTTCTACGTTTGTTTCTTGTAGCGCAATTATGTCCGGAGGTATTAATCGCTTGTTAATGTATTGTTGTAGTAGTCCTTGTTTTCTTTTGTAACCTCTACAGTTCCACTGCCATATTTCTAGTTTTTCTTCTTTTTTCTCTCTTTTGGCTCGACTATCCATGATTATATTTCGGAGTCGTCTCTCGTACTGTAGTTTTCTAGCATTGGGCGTCTCTGATTAAACTTGTCTTTGGCTCCCTCCGTAATTTTCTGTTTGCGCATGGTGCGGATTTCCGTACCCTGCATCATAATTTGCTGTTTCATTTCTTGCATTGCTTTTTGCACTTCTGCCATGAATTGGGCAAAGTCCGGTTGGTTTGTTATCTCAGGTTGGCTAGGTGGGGGGTTTGGTGTCGTGAGCGATCTAGGGGGGCTACCTGATTTTAGCTCCTGCATCTCTTGCATTAGTCTATTAATTTTCGCGTCCTGCTCTTCGAGTTTTCTTTTGAGGACCTTATTTTCCTCCTCTAGTTGTTTTTCCCTATTGCTTATAATGTTTTGATTTTGATTGCCCGAGTGCGGAAAAAGGGATTTGGGAGGGCCTGCTTCCCAGCTCACCTTTGTGCCGCCGTTGGGCTTCTTCTTGGCCATCCTCTGCTGCTGCTGGCCCTTGTCCTTGGTGGCCGGGGGCACCAATGGCGGGGATGATCTGGAGCAGCTGCGTGAGCGGCTCCGTGAGCGGCTCCGCGAGCGGCTCTGCGAGCGGTCCCACGACTGGTTCCGCGAGCGGCTCCGTGACCTGTCTTGTCCTCCCTCCGAGCTAAACCACCTTGGTCTCCGTTCCCGTGCCGTTCCATTCCGTTGCTGGTGTAGTTGCTGCTGTTGCCGGCCTCGCAGCTCTCTTGCTTTCTTGAGTCGGTCCTTGCAGTCCCTGGATCCCGTGGCGTGATCGCCTCCGCAGATCAGGCACTTGGCTTGACATTGGTGGTTCTCCGGCGGGTTCTGCATACCGCATGCCCTGCACGCCTTTGTGCTGAGCGCAGGGCAGACGTCGGACCGGTGGCCTTGCTGACAGCAAATGTAACACACCTGCCTCGTCGGTCTGTACGGGTAGCATCTGAATTCCCCTCCGGCGAAAAGCACGTACTTGGGTATGGTGGGGCCGTCGAAAGTGATAACCGCCGTTGCTGATTCTCCTAGCATTCTTGCCGTGAGTACTGTGACTCCTTGCGTGCGTACTTTGATTCTTGCTTTGAGCTCTTCCGACGAGGTCCCTGCGTCGATGCCATGTATAACGCCTCGCTTGACGTCTTCCGGTAGAGCCACGTGCTTGTTGATTTCGTAGGTATGTCCTCTAAATTGTAGATTAGTCATCCCCAGCATCGTCTTCGCTGCTTCCTCGTTTGAGGTACTTGCGATGATGATGTTGGATCCCGTTCTTAGTCTGACGGTGACGTCGTCTTCTTTAAACTTGCCGTTGCATGCCTTTACGATAGCTCTTGCAACCTCGGTCGCTTTTAGCTCTCTGATTGGTAGGCCGTTCCTCGGGCGTATTATAATGACACGTGTACTTATATTTATCGGGCGACCACGTTTCGCCGTCTAACAAATCTTAGCGCACAGCGCGGGACGCGCTTGCATGTATCCGAAGTTTCTGGAAACTTATCGATGCTTCTATCCGCAGTCTGTTGCCGCCGAACCTTGTGTTATCTGATTTATTCGCCTGACGCGAATTGTGTAGAACTTTGTGGAAGGCACGCGGGTCCCAACGATTAGTCTGGAACATTCGACGATTCTGTATAAAAGCCGACGCGCTTGACCCGCTGATCAGATTTTCGACGATCGCCGACTGTGTTCGCCGCTATCGTTGTGCTTTAAGTGTAGCCTGTTTTGTGGGCACAGGTTCGCCCAATAAAAGCTAGTTTTGTCTTTCACAGTACTGCTACTGTGTTCTTTGGCGTCACTACCACGTGACATCTGGTGGAGGTGCTTTTTGTTCATGTACCGGACGCCCCCGACAAGCCGTGATCCAAGCCCGGACTGCAAAAAGGACACCAACGTAGTCCCGGACCATCGAGCAAGCCGCCGTCTTCAACAGCTACCCCCGGAGCACGGACTTCTACTTGAGAAGACCAAGAAGATTGTGGCCAAAGCAACCCCAATGGCAGCCCCAGCGTCCCCCATCGTGCTGCAGCAGCCCAGGGAACCACCGACGTTCCGCGGTTCCACATTTGAGGACCCGGAAAGCTGGCTGGAAACATATGAGAGGGTCGCTAGGTTTAATAGCTGGAACAATGACGACAAACTGCGATATGTCTTCTTCGCATTGGAAGACGCTGCCAGGACGTGGTTCGAGAACCGCGAAGCCACCTTGACGACCTGGGACCTGCTCCGAAGCGGCTTCCTGCAGACATTCGCAAACGTCGTACGCCGAGAACGAGCCCAAGCGCTATTAGAATCCCGGGTGCAGCTACCTAATGAGACAACCGCGATCTTCACGGAGGAAATGAGCCGTCTATTCCGTCACGCTGACCCCGAAATGCCCGAGGAGAAGAAAGTTCGCCTACTCATGCGTCGTGTGAAAGAGGAACTTTTTGCCGGAATGGTACGAAGCCCACCGAAGACCGTCGACGAGTTTCTTCGCGAGGCCACCAGCATCGAGAAGACACTCGAGATGCGAAACCGGCAATTCGATCGCCGCACGAACTCTACAACCTACGCCGGGGTTCAATCACTGGCTACCGACGATCTACGAGAGACTATCAGAGCGTTCGTACGGGAGGAGCTGCAGAAGTTCTACCCAAGGTCGCAGTCCCAAGTGGATCCAATCACTGAAATCGTCAAAGAAGAGGTTCAGCGATCGCTTGGAGTGCCTGAGGTGCAACCACGATCACCGCAACCTCAGCCAGAAGCAATGACCTACGCCGCCGTCGCCCGCCGTCAAGGTCCCCCTCCACGACCGCGCCAGGGCCCTGTAACGCCGCAGTTCCGTCGACCACCGCCGCCGCCGCCAGCACGCCCACCCGTCGCGCAGCGCAGCTACCCAAGGAAGACAGACGTTTGGCGCGCTCCTGACCACCGCCCGCTCTGCTACCACTGCGGGGAAGCCGGCCATGTGTACCGCCGATGCCCATACCGCGACCTGGGATTGCGAGGGTTCGCCGTCGACGCACCGCGCCCTCGGGAAGGTCAACGCCCTCGTGACATCGCCGACTACCTCGCCGCTACTCAGTGGAGCCCTCGACGACCGTCCCGTTCGCCGTCACCAGGCCGCTACCTGTCGCCACAGCGCCGACCATACACTGGCCCAGCCCGGGGTCGGTCCGTCAGCCCATATCCGGAAAACTAAAAGCAGCAACCGATGGAGGTGCGGTTGCTGTTCGTCGAACTGACGAAGATCCTCCGCCGCCGACGAAGACGCCGAAAAGACTACCTCGACGACATAACGACGTCACACCGCCGTCCCGACGAAGTCTGGCAGGAAAGAACACGCCGACGAAAGACCACTTGACAACGCCACGTACCAACCACAGGTCAACTCGACGCAGCCGTGATCCGACGCTGAGGCCTAACTGTAACGCAAGACAAAGAACCACCGACCTCGACGTGCTTCTCGACGGCCACGCAGTTACCGCCTTAGTAGACACAGGAGCCGATTACTCCGTCATGAGTGGACCCATCGCAGCCCAATTGAAGAAAGTTAAGACTGCATGGGAAGGCCCGTTAATTCGGACCGCTGGAGGACACCTCATCACGCCGAGTGGAATCTGCACGGCAAGAATTACCATTCATGACCGGACTTACCCTGCCACCTTCGTTATCCTGCAACAGTGTTCACGAGACGTCATTCTCGGCATGGACTTCCTGAACCAACACGGCGCAATCATCGACCTGAAGTCGAAGTCAATAACGCTGTCGGAAGATCAAGTGATACCGCCGGAGAGCCCTCGTAGTCGCCACGCCTTGAGTATGCTCGAAGATCAAGTGAGCATCCCGCCTCGCTCCAGCATTGTTATTTCGGTCGGCACCGAAACACCCACTGACGTAGAAGGCGTCATCGAAGGCGACCAACGTTTGCTGCTCGACCGTGAAATTTTCGTCGCAAGAGGGATCGCTCGACTGCACGGAGGAAACACGAAAGTGTTGCTGACAAACTTCAGCCAGGAGTTCAAGCACATCAACAAGGGCACGACGATCGCATACATCGAGGAAATTCAGGAAACCAGCGATGCCTTTGTCCTCTCGGATTCTGTTGCATCTACCCCGACGACCGTGGTTCCCGAGCCAGACTTCGACATAAATCCAAGTCTCCCCGTATTTAAGCAGCAACAGCTCAGAAGTCTGCTTCGACGATACAAAGACTGCTTTTCGACGTCATCGAGGATTCGACAAACACCAGTCGCAAAGCATCGCATAATAACCGAAGAGTGCGCTCTACCACTACGCCAGAGCCCTTACCGAGTTTCGACGCGAGAACGCGAAGCGATACGACAACAAGTCGACGAAATGCTGCGCGACGACATCATCCAGCCGTCGAAAAGCCCGTGGGCGTCTCCAGTTGTTTTAGTGAAGAAAAAGGACGGAACCCTACGTTTCTGCGTCGATTATCGTCGACTGAACAAAATCACGAAGAAAGACGTATACCCCCTCCCACGGATAGACGACGCATTGGATCGGCTCTGCAATGTTAAATACTTCTCATCGATGGACCTCAAGTCTGGCTACTGGCAAATAGAAGTCGACGAAAGGGATCGTGAAAAGACCGCCTTCATCACGCCAGACGGCCTCTATGAATTCAAGGTTATGCCATTTGGACTGTGCTCGGCGCCTGCAACGTTCCAGCGCGTGATGGACACGGTGTTAGCAGGATTGAAGTGGCAGACGTGTCTTGTTTACTTGGATGACGTCGTTGTCTTCGCCGGAAATTTCGACGATCACCTTAAGCGGCTTGCGATGGTATTAGAGGCCATCAAGTCATCAGGGCTCACTCTGAAGCCGGAAAAGTGTCGCTTCGCTTACGATGAGCTTCTATTCCTAGGCCACGTCATCAGCAAATCTGGAGTACGCCCTGACCCGCAGAAGACAGCTGCCATCGCAAAGTTCCCGCAGCCAATCGACAAGAAGGCAGTGCGCAGATTCCTTGGCATGTGTGCCTACTATAGGCGCTTTGTCAAGGACTTTTCACGTATCGCTGAGCCACTGACACAGCTAACTAAATGTGACGTCGAGTTCAAGTGGGAAACGCCGCAGGCCGACGCATTTCAAGAACTCAAACGACGCATGCAGTCGCCGCCCGTACTTGCGTACTTCGACGAGCACGCCGATACCGAAATCCACACTGACGCCAGTAGCCTAGGCCTCGGTGCCGTGCTAGTCCAGAGAAAAGATGGTCATGAACACGTGATAGCTTACGCTAGCCGGTCGTTGTCAAAAGCGGAAGGCAATTATTCTACGACTGAAAAGGAATGCCTCGCCATCATTTGGGCTACAGCAAAATTCCGCCCTTACCTCTATGGCAGGCCATTCAAAGTCGTCAGCGACCATCACGCGTTGTGTTGGTTAGCTAACTTAAAGGACCCTTCAGGACGGCTGGCCCGGTGGAGCCTCAGACTACAAGAATATGACGTCACGGTAATATACAAGTCTGGACGAAAACACTCAGACGCCGATTGCCTATCACGCGCCCCCATTGACCCGCCGCCGCAAGATGACGAGGATGACGACGCCTTCCTTGGAATAATAAGCGCGGAAGACTTCGCCGAACAACAACGAGCGGACCCGGAACTTAAAGGCCTCGTCGATTATTTGGAAGGGAACACCGACGTTGTCCCTAGGGCATTTAAGCGCGGGTTGTCTTCGTTCACGCTACAAAACAACCTGCTCGTGAAGAAGAACTTCTCACCAGTCCGCGCCAGCTACCTTCTTGTTGTACCGTCAGCGCTGCGTCCAGAAGTACTGCACGCCCTACACGACGACCCAACCGCTGGGCACCTCGGGTTCTCCCGGACGCTGTCGAGGATACAGGAAAGGTATTACTGGCCGCGTCTGACCGCCGACGTCGCCCGTTACGTCAAGACATGCCGAGACTGTCAGCGGCGCAAGACACCACCGACAAGGCCAGCAGGGTTACTACAGCCGATCGAACCTCCTCGTCGACCATTCCAGCAGATTGGGATGGATTTGTTGGGGCCGTTTCCGACGTCAACATCCGGGAATAAGTGGATCGTCGTGGCGACGGACTATCTCACCCGCTTTGCTGAAACTAAAGCTCTACCGAAAGGCAGCGCAGCCGAAGTGGCGAAATTTTTCGTCGAGAACATCCTGCTGCGACATGGTGCCCCAGAAATCCTCATCACCGACAGAGGAACGGCTTTTACAGCAGAGCTCACGCAAGCCATTCTGCAGTACAGCCAGACAAGTCACAGGAGGACAACTGCCTACCATCCGCAGACGAATGGTCTCACGGAGCGCCTGAACAAGACCCTCGCCGACATGCTAGCAATGTACGTCGACGTCGAACACAAGACCTGGGATGCCGTCCTGCCGTACGTAACATTCGCTTACAACACGGCAGTGCAAGAAACAACACAGATCACGCCGTTTAAGCTGGTTTACGGCAGGAATCCGACTTCGACGCTCGACGCCATGCTGCCGCACGTCACTGACGAGGAAAATCTTGACGTCGCTAGCTATCTCCAGCGCGCCGAAGAAGCCCGACAGCTCGCCCGCCTGCCGATCAAGAACAAGCAGAGGACCGACAGCCGACACTACAACCTCCGACGACGCTTTGTCGAGTACCAGCCCGGTGACCGTGTTTGGGTTTGGACCCCTATACGCCGACGAGGACTGAGCGAGAAGCTCTTGCGTCGCTATTTCGGACCGTACAAGATCATCCGACGTATTGGTGCACTGGACTATGAGGTCGTGCCAGACGGCATTTCGCTGTCACAGCGACGCCGCTCACGACCTGAAATTGTCCACGTTGTGCGACTCAAGCCGTACCACCAGCGTTGACGAACTTCGCGACTTCGCGTAACTGACCTTTGGACTTTCTTTCTTTTCGTTGTTTTGTTAATTATGTTTAATAAGTGTCCTTTTGTGTTTCGCTCTTATATTTGTAGCATCGGGACGATGTTTTTTTAAGAGGGGGGTATTGACACGTGTACTTATATTTATCGGGCGACCACGTTTCGCCGTCTAACAAATCTTAGCGCACAGCGCGGGACGCGCTTGCATGTATCCGAAGTTTCTGGAAACTTATCGATGCTTCTATCCGCAGTCTGTTGCCGCCGAACCTTGTGTTATCTGATTTATTCGCCTGACGCGAATTGTGTAGAACTTTGTGGAAGGCACGCGGGTCCCAACGATTAGTCTGGAACATTCGACGATTCTGTATAAAAGCCGACGCGCTTGACCCGCTGATCAGATTTTCGACGATCGCCGACTGTGTTCGCCGCTATCGTTGTGCTTTAAGTGTAGCCTGTTTTGTGGGCACAGGTTCGCCCAATAAAAGCTAGTTTTGTCTTTCACAGTACTGCTACTGTGTTCTTTGGCGTCACTACCACGTGACAATAATCTTCGCGTCGTCCTTGGGGAGCGGCGGTAACCTTTGTCTCGGCTGCCGTTGATCTTTGCTCGCAGCTGCTGCTCCAGCTGTCTTCGCGTTCGTGCCACCCTCTGCCGAGGTGGACGACGCCATCTTGCTATTCGTCTCCCCGCTCGGGGCTTCTTTCTGATTCAAAGTGGCGGCGTTCCGGGATCCGCTCTTCTGTAGTTTCTTCTGGCGTTTAGAGTAGTAAATCTGCCAGTGGTCGTCGAAATTTTGCATACCTGAGGTACTGGGCTGGTCTTGCTGCATGGCGGTGGCTGTGAGCTCTCCGTCTCCGGTGGCCTCGGTGCCGGAGGAGCTGCTGTAGCGATCGTCCTCCATATCTTGAGATTCGAGTGGTTTTTGGGCAGGGCCGCTCATGAAAAGCTTGGGGTTCGGTAGACTCGGTCGGCGGGAGTCCATTTCGGCCCGCGTCGGTGTCGTCGACGCGGCCTGGTCTCCCTCGAGCGTCGTGCTCGTGCGTTCCTAGCCTAGCGTTCGGCTTAGCTCCACGGCCACGTGGGAGGTTCAAAGTCCGGTAAAACGCCGAAAATTGGGCCTACCGCCTTGAAACTGGTATCCGCGTGGTCCAGCTTGTGAGATGTATCCGGTCCTAAAAGCTTTTGCTGGCCCCGTGGGTCTTGATGGCATGGGTCGGTCGAAAACTGCGGAGCGCATGCGGCGCACGTTCGCACTCCTCCGCTGCCACGACGGAACTCAAGGCGTCGTCGTCCTCGTCGTCTTGCGGCGGGGGATCAATGGGGGCGCGCGATAAGCAGTCGGCGTCGGAGTGTTTTCTTCCGGACTTGTATATTACGGTGACGTCATATTCTTGTAGTCTGAGGCTCCACCGCGCCAGCCGTCCTGAAGGGTCCTTTAGGTTAGCTAGCCAACACAATGCGTGATGGTCACTGACGACTTTGAATGGCCTGTCATAGAGGTAAGGACGGAATTTAGCTGTAGCCCAAATGATGGCGAGGCATTCCTTTTCAGTCGTAGAATAGTTGCTTTCCGCTTTTGACAGCGACCGGCTAGCATACGATATCACCCTTTCAAGTCCTTCTTTCCTCTGGACTAGGACGGCGCCGAGGCCTAGGCTACTGGCGTCAGTGTGGATTTCGGTATCGGCGTCCTCGTCGAAGTGTGCAAGTACCGGCGGCGACTGCATGTGTCGTTTGAGTTCTTGAAATGCCTTGGCCTGTGGCGTATCCCACTTGAACGCGACATCACATTTGGTTGGATGTATTAGCGGCTCCGCGATGCGTGAAAAGTCCTTGACAAAGCGCCTATAGTAGGCACACATGCCAAGGAATCTGCGCACTGCCTTCTTGTCGGTTGGCTGCGGGAACTTTGTGATGGCAGCTGTCTTCTGTGGGTTGGGGCGTACTCCTGATTTGCTGATCACGTGGCCTAGGAAAAAAAGCTCATCGTAAGCGAAACGGCACTTTTCCGGCTTCAGAGTGAGCCCTGATGACTTGATGGCTTCTAACACTGTCGCAAGCCGCCTAAGGTGATCGTCGAAATTTCCGGCGAAGACAACGACGTCATCCAGGTAAACAAGGCACGTCTGCCACTTCAGTCCGGCTAACACCGTGTCCATGACGCGCTGAAACGTTGCAGGCGCCGAGCACAGTCCGAATGGCATGACCTTGAACTCGTAGAGGCCGTCTGGCGTGATGAAGGCAGTCTTCTCGCGATCTCTCTCGTCGACTTCTATTTGCCAGTAGCCAGGCTTGAGGTCCATCGACGAGAAGTATTTAGCGTTGCAGAGCCGATCCAATGCGTCGTCTATCCGTGGAAGGGGGTACACATCCTTCTTCGTGATCTTGTTCAGTCGACGATAATCGACGCAGAAGCGTAGGGTTCCGTCCTTTTTCTTTACCAGGACTACAGGAGAGGCCCACGGGCTTTTCGACGGCTGGATGATGTCGTCGCGCAGCATTTCGTCGACTTGTTGCCTAATAGCTTCACGTTCTCGCGTTGAAACTCGGTAAGGGCTGTTAAGAATGGCCATACGGGGTGGCAACGTGCCAGCTTTCAGCCCGCTGCACGTGTTCCAAGCCCACCAGTCGGGGCGCCCTTCCAAGAGCTGCGGTCGGCAGGCAGCCACGTGGCGCGCGACCAACTCCGGAAATTGGTACTTGGCCGAGCCACCCGGGACAAAGCAGTTCTACGAAGCCCTCTGACGTCGGCACTGAAAGCTGGGCGGTACCGAGAACTGCGGATGACCGGCAGCCACGTGGCGCGCGATCAACTCAGGAAATTGGTACTTGTCCGCACCACCCGAGACGGAGCACAGTTCTACGAAGCCCTCGGTCGTCGACTCCGGAGCCTTTGTGTGTAAGGGTTCGCACCTGTGTGTTTGCGTGTGTTTGGGCGTAAACGATAGTGCGGGGCGGCGGCAAGTTTACAATGCTTGGACGAACCTTCCCGACCATTTCTGCTCCGTCCCCGCCGAACGATGACGTCGAACTATGACGTCAAGCGGAGAGCTTATAAGCAGCGTTTGCCGGCTGCTAGAGTGTGCTCGTGTCGTGCTCGTGTCGTGATCGTTGTCGGGAGCTGAGTGCTCTGTCATACTAGAAATGTACTAGTGAGCTGTGTGCTCGTAAACTGTTTGCTGTATGTTAGTTTTGCGGGCTCCATATGGGAGTCGCGCTAGTCTGCCAATGTATCCTGCTTAAACTGTTAATATGTAAATAAATCCTGTTCACCGAGTTCCTGTCTACGACCTTCATCTCCTTCAAATGGTGGCAGCGGCGAGATAGTCCCACGACTCCTACATCTGGTCGACAGCGGTAGGACCGTCCGACGAATCTAATAGGGCTCTGGCGGAGTGGTCGAGCGCTCTCTTCGGTTATTATGCGATGCTTTGCAACTGGTGTTTGTCGAATCCTCGATGACGTCGAAAAGCAGTCTTTGTATCGTCGGAGAAGACTTCTGATCTGTTGCTGCTTACTCAGAGGAAGACTTGGATTCACGTCGAAGTCTGGTTCGGGGACAATGCTCATCGGGGTAGATGCGGCTGAATCCGAGAGGACAAAGGCATTGCTGGTTTCCACAATTTCCTCGATGTATCCGATTGTCGTGCCCTTGTTGATGTGCTTGAACTCTTGGCTGAAGTTGGTTAGCATAACTTACACTTGCCCTCCGTGGAGTCGAGCGATCCCTCTTGCGACGCAAATTTTACGGTCGAGCAGTAGATGTTGGTCGCCCTCGATGACGCCTTCCACGTCAGCGGGTATTTCAGTGCCGACGGAAATAATAATGCTGGAGCGCGGCGGGATGCTCACTTGATCTTCGAGCACACTCAAGGCGTGGTGAGTACGACAGCTCTCCGGCCGTATCGCTTGATCTTGCGACAGCGTTATCGATTTCGACTTCAGGTCGATGACTACGCCATGTTGATTCAGGAAGTCCATGCCGAGAATGACGTCTCGTGAGCACTGTTGGAGAACAACGAAGGTGGCAGGGTAAGTCCGGTCATGAACGGTAATTCTTGCCGTGCAGATCCCAGTCGGCGTAATCAGGTGTCCTCCAGCGGTCCGAATTTGAGGGCCTTCCCATGCAGTCTTAACTTTCCTCAACTGGGCGGCGATGGGTCCACTCATGACGGAGTAATCGGCTCCTGTGTCTACTAAAGCGGTGACTGCGTGGCCGTCGAGAAGCACGTCGAGGTCGGTGGTTCTCTGTCTTGCGTTACAGTTAGGTCTTGGCGTCGGATCACGGCTGCGTCGTGTTGAACTGAAGTTGGAATGTCGCGTCGTCAAGTCGTCTTTCATCGGTGTAGTCTTCGCTTCCTGATTTCGTCGGGACGGCGGCGTGTCGTTATGTCGTCGAGGTAGTTTCGTCGGTGTCTTCGTCGGCGGCGGAGGATCTTCGTCAGTTCGACGAACAGCAACCGCACCTCCATCGGTTGCTGCTTTTAGTTTTCCGGATATGGGCTCGCTGACCGGTCCCGGGCTGGGCCAGTGTATGGTCGGCGCTGCGGTGACAGGTAGCGGCCTGGTGATGGCGAACGCGACGGTCGTCGAGAGTTCCACTGAGTAGCGGCGAGGTAGTCCGCGATATCGCGAGGGCGTTCACCTTGCTGCGGGCGCGGAGCGTTGACGGCGAAACCTCGCAGTCCCATCTCCCGGTATGGGCATCGGCGATACACATGGCGGCTTCTCCGCAGTGATAGCAGAGCGGGGGTGGTCGGGGGCTCGCCAAATGTCTGTCTTCCTCGCGTAGGTGCGCTGGGCGACGGGTGGGCGTGCAGGCGGCGGCGGCGGCGGCGGACGACGGAATTGCGTCGTTGCAGGGCCCTGGCGTGGTCGCGGAGGGGGACCTTGACGGCGTGCGACGGCGGCGTATGTCATCGCTTCTGGCTGGGGCTGCGGTAATTGTGGTTGCAGCTCGGGAACTCCAAGCGATCGGTGCACCTCTTCTTTCACGATGTCGGCGATCGAAGCCACTTGAGGCTGCGACGAAAGCAGGACCTTGCGCAGTTCTTCGCGCACAATGGCCCTGATGGTCTCCTGAAGGTCGCCGGAATCGAGTCCTTGGATGGCGTGCTGCGGCGTGAGCCCCTGACGGTTATATTGCCGGGTGCGCATCTCCAGAGTTTTCTCGATCGTCGATGCCTCTGCAGAAAACTCAGCTACGGTCTTCGGCGGGTTACGAATGAGTCCTGCGAAAAGTTCTTGCTTGACGCCGCCCCGCATTAGGAAGCGGACTTTTTTCTCCTCTGACATTTCCGGGTCGGCGTGCCGGAAAAGACGGGCCATCTCCTCCGTGAAGATCGCGATCGTCTCGTTTGGCAGCTGCACTCTGGTTTCTAGTAGTGCTTGGGCTCGCTCTTTTCGCACGACGCTTGTAAACGTTTGCAAGAAGCTGCTTCGGAACAGGTCCCACGTCGTTAAGGTGGCTTCTCGATTCTCGAACCAGGTCCTGGTGGCGTCTTCCAGTGCGATATAGACATGCCGCAGCTTGTCGTCGCTGTCCCAACTGTTAAACGTAGCGACCCTCTCATACGTCTCGAGCCAGGTTTCCGGGTCCTCAAATGTTGATCCACGGAACGTCGGAGGTTCCCTGGGCTGCTGCAGCACGATGGGGGACGCTGGGGCTGCCATTGGGGTTGCCTTGTCCACAATCTTCTTGGTCTTCTCAGGTAGAAGTCCGTGCTCCGGGGGCAGCTGTTGAAGACGGCGGCTTGCTCGATGCTCCGGGACTACGTTGGTGTTCACTTTGCGGTCCGGGCTTGGATCACGGCTTGTCGGGGGCGTCCGGTACATGAACGAAAGCACCTCCACCAGATGTCACGTGGTAGTGACGTTAAGAACACAGTAGCAGTACTGTGAAAGACAAAACTAGCTTTTATTGGGCGAACCTGTGCCCACAAAACAGGCTACACTTAAAGCACAACGATAGCGGCGAACACAGTCGGCGATCGTCGAAAATCTGATCAGCGGGTCAAGCGCGTCGGCTTTTATAGAGCAGTCGTCGAATGTTCCAGACTAATCGTTCGGACCCTCGTGCCTTCCACAAAGTTCTACACCATTCGCGTTACGCGATGAAATCAGATAACACAAGGTTCGGCGACAACAGACAGCCGGGTAGAAGCATCGATAACTTTCCAGAAACGTCGGATACATGCAGGCGCGTCCCTCGCTGTGCGATTACAGTTGTTAAGCGGCGAAACGTGGTCGCCCGATAAAGGTAAGTACACGTGTCACTATAGTAGCTTTATGGAAGATGTTTGATGATACAAAAAAACTAAACCACTGCCTCGGGAAAGGCGATCCAATCGAAAACATGGGAAATTTTTTAGATGAAAAGTCTGACCAGCAACAAGCCAAGTTTCCTGTAAATTAATAATATCTGGAGAATATTTAGAAGTAAGATATAAATCTGTTGCAGCAGAAAGCATAGAACGACAGTTCCACTGAATTACTGTTAAACATCTTATGGTGAATAAATCCGAGCAGCAGAAACTGCTTGGTCTAAAAGGCTTTCTTTTAAGAAGTCCTTCTTAGTCAGAATCTCACTCACGTATTTTTATGGATTGGAGTTGGGTGGGAGAGCTTGACTTTTTCTCTATTGTTGACCTTGTTCGTTTAAGAGATCGGGGTCCATATCTACATCTTGATTTTCCATTCCATCTATATCGGAGAAACAGATGTGGTCAACTTTCTCAGAAGTTGATGGCTTTGATGAATCGTTGTTAGTCAATGGCTGCGCCGTCGATATTTCACTAGGTGGATTCCGCGATAGACCCGGCACCTGATCCTCAATGTTGGCTTTATTAGTAAGTTGAAGCCACGGAGCTATTTGTGAGGACATCACCTGAACAAGGAGTCGGTGAGATTTGTCCCAATGCGCTCCATTTGTTTCTCCAACGCCTTTTCTACGGAAGCTGCCACAGCCTTAGATATTGAATTTTCCATACACAATGTTTGACGGGTCGTTATACCAGCATACCCTTAAATCCTGCTTTGAATTTATTCGATGGCCTCGCGACCAGAGCATCGACGTCTATCAATTACTTCGAGGATTTGCACTTCTTTTGACCTTGCAGGGAAGTTAGGCTCATCTGCAGGGTGAGCACCACTGCAAAGGCAGCAGGATTCATGTCGGGAATAACAGTCATTTGAATTATGGCCTTCTCCACAAATCCGGCATCGTCTGTTGTACCTGCAACATTTTATGGAGTGCCCAAACCACCACCATTTTAGATACTGAAGGACGCGGGGCGATAGAGGCTGAACTCGGTATATAAATGGCCATGCCTTGATTTCCTATGGGCGGCTCATTCCAGCAAATGTAGTAATGACAGTTTCTGTGGCCATGCGCTTATTATCAACGATACGGCTGCAACGATACACAGAAATCATGGCTCCCGCTCAAAACATTTCCAAAATTTCTGTGAGACATAGAGTTATATCGACACCGCGGACTAGGCCTTTGGTACATGCAAGGTGATGAGGAATGAAACTGCTCACCGGATGTGTCTCAAAAACATTGCACTTCAATAAATCTTGAACACAAGCCTGCTCTGACGAACAGCTAAGAACGCTAACTCGGCCAAACTGTCGAAACTCGGTGATCTGTTGAAAATTGGCCGAGGCCATCCGTAGTTCGGTTTGAATTGCCTTGGGATTCCTCATGAGAATCACTCCGCCATCACTCGGAGCCAAAGAAAGCCACAGGTACGCTGCTCGTCCCACCGCGTAAGAGAAGCTCCACCGGCAAATCAGAGGGAGGAACAGAAGCCGACAAGGAGGAAGCCTCCTTGCCTAAAGTGAGAGAGATATTACAGAGAAATAGGAAATTACTATGGCAAGTTAACAGGTATTGGAACAAAAGGTCAAAAACAATTAGCTAAAAGAGAAAGAGCAAAAGAAAACCGCCACCTAGTTGACCAAAACCAGCGTCGCCAGCGTTCCAAGCAGGAAGCAGGTGATACCGATCGACTGAACTTCTTTTTCATTTCAGCAGGAACGTGACTAGGTGTGGGCGTATTTCTTTTATTCTTTTTTGGAAACATGAGTGGCACACTCGCTTTTCCTTTTTCGTTTTTGTAGCCGCAGGTTTGTTTTCCCAGCTGTAAGAAAGCAAATGTCTTTGAATAGGGGTGTCCAAATATTCGAAACTTTAGAATAACGAAACGAATAGTGCCCTATTCGTAAATGTGAATACTTTTCGAATACTTCGCAAATATTTCAAAACGTCAACTGCGCCCAATTAAATATAATATTGCAGCATAAGTACGGTAAATTTTCACCCCGCAGGTATAGTATAGACATAAAACATAAAAAATTGCGTAGCGAAGCAGGCCACTTCACTTAGGCAGCCATACTTTACAGGCTGTGCAGCGATCATTCGCACTCTCTGAAGAGGTCTGTGCATGTGAAAAAACTACTTGTTTGCTCCTAATGTTCCGTTTGAGCTTCTAATAAGCAACGCTTCGTAATGGACTACGTAATGAAAGAAAATTGCTAACTTTAAGAATACTGGGATGTGAACATCATTTTATACTAATTGTGATAGCAGCTGTTCATTATTGGAAACTATTCCAAAATATTAGGCAGACCTGCAAATGGTGGTACCCTATGCCGTATCAGTAAGGTTCAAAGGTAGGTGTGGTGTGTGTGTGTGTGTGTGTGTGTGTGTGTGTGTGTGTGTGTGTGTGTGTGTGTGTGTGTGTGTGTGTGTGTGTGTGTGTGTGTGTGTGTTGTGTGTGTGTGTGTGTGTGCGCGTGCGTGCGTGTGTGTGTGTGTGTGTGTGTGTGTGTGTGTGTGTGTGTGTGTGTGTGCGTGCGTGCGTGCGTGCGTGCGTGCGTGCGTGCGTGCGTGCGTGCGTGCGTGCGTGCGTGCGTGCGTGCGTGCGTGCGTGCGTGCGTGCGAGCGAGTGAGCGAGCGAGCGAGCGAGTGAGTGTGTACGTGTGCGAGTGCGTGCCAGATGGAAACAACGCCGGAAACAACGTGTGTTGCTGTTCTCTCTGCGGGGCCACAACGAGCTCAGCCAAAGTCGCATGCCACCCCATAAGCCCTCCAATGTGATGAGAGTTGCGTGGAAGATGGAAACCCCCGGCGTCGGAGAAGCGTGATTAAGCACCACTCCGACAAGTACCGGCCAGTCATCATAGTGCCAAGTTAAAATCAATTCGCTTGGTTACTCGGCCCGGCGTGAAGCGACGAGCGTCCATGGAAGGCATTTCCGCTGGTGCCGAAGTCCATATATGTCATCGCGCTAGTGAACACTACGTTTACTATGTCCGACTGAACTCAGGCGAAGAAACGAGGCTTGCCTATGTGACCTCACATTTTTGTATTAGCCGACCATTTCTTTTCAAAAAGTCCTCGGTAATACACATCGCGGCACCAAGGTAGGCTGCTCTCCTTCCTTCTCCATCTTTCTTTTGCCTTTGTTTATTGTTTCTTCGTTAGACCAATTGCGTCTGTGTTTTCTCTAGCCGCTTCGTTGTGATTATTTCGCATCTGTTTTCTTGGGTATGCTTTTTCTTGCTTTGATGTAATTTATTTATTTGTATGTATGCGTCTTGCGCTCCGAGAACGTTTAGCGTGCTTTCTCGCTGCCGCGTTGCGCCAGCGGGTGATGCCGGCTTGGACGGAGGCATGGCGAAGGCGAGGCTGCGAATCGGACTGTGCCATGGAGGAAAGAAACAAAATAGGAGTGGCCCCGACGTCACGTTTTTGAAGCCGGAAGTGCAGCCTTGTTGGCGTACCATCTCGTTTTGCGCCTCAGATCAGCTCGCCTGTGCAGATAGGCGCGAACTTTGAACTTACATTATTACGAGACGCCGGAAATGTGTGCTGCTGACGTGAGTCAGAACGCCTACGAAACTTCTGTAACAGTCTCAGTGAAGCAGACGCGCTCCTTTGCTTTCCCGTGGCACGTTGAAGAAGACACTCACAGACTCAAAACACAACTCCAAACGACACAACTCCAACACACAACGCTCCAAAGTCAGCTTGCCTCACGAACAGAATGTGCTGCGAGAAAGAGCCGAGCCGAAAAAACTTATCTCACTTTTCAGAGGCCCAGAGCAGCAGCGAGAGCTTCAGGAGCGCGATTACTACGGCAATGTTCCCGTTTGGGGTGCCATTCGCAGTGCTCTTTTGTGAAAAACAGCACGTGACTAGCGCCACACTTTCTCCAACACGTCCGTGCTGGCCGGGGCCTCTCCTATGCTTTCCTTCCTCCATGGACTGTGCGGTCACGACGCTTGGCGTGGGTCATGACCGTGGAGCAGGCACCGCCAGAAGCACCGGCCCCAAGGCCGTTGCTGGACGCTGTTCAAGTGGCGTAAAGTCACACGCGTGGCAAGTGGGCCTGGTGTTTCGACTCCCGAGAGATCTTTCGCGTGGACTTTCTGTCGTTGCATGTGTTCTGAAGTGTTTACGTTATTTTCTTTTGGTGTGAATGATTGTCTGGTGTTTTCTTATTTTCGCTTGTTCGCGTTGGTGTCCGATGCCATTGTGTATCTGTTATAGTTTCGTCGGTGGATGCTTTTATCCCACATGTGCGCGTTAAGGCATGTGTTAGCGTAGATTTCTGGTGTTGTTTACCTCAGTTCTACGTGTTTAATTTATCATAATGGCTTGTATTCTTGTCTTAGTTCTCTTTCTTTTACGCTGGTGACTTTGGGTTCTAGCTGCTGATGAGTAGCTCCGGTGTCGCATAGCTATGGTTGTTTGGTTGTTTCTTGTATTTTGATTTGGTCGGCACCGGAGCCGCTAGCCTTGAATTGATACCTTGGATGGCATTCATTGCTTGGCGAAACGAAAGCCCGGCAGATAACGGCAGCGGATCCTGGAAAGGGGTAGCCGCAGAGATCCGGGAGAAGCCTTTCTGCTGCGGTGGACTTTAGATTGGTGAAGTTGACAGTTGCTTCGAACTAAGGCGAGGCGCAGTTCGCCATCCTTCCAGCCAGGCGGATGCACGGGCGGCAGTCATACAACGGCTGACCGCCCTTCAAGAAGAGCCAGCCCTACAGGGAGGTCTTGTTTGCCTTCTTCACGTTGTCCCTCGAGTTAAGCGTCTTCTTAATGCGAACCAATCGGCTCTCCGCGAGAGGGAATCCGGGAGAAGGAAAGAAAGTCGGAATTCTTCTACTTTTGAGTTCCATTCTGGCCCCCGCCACGCTACTACCTCTAGTACTCTGTTTGCGGTTTTTATAAAGCTCCTACGCTCCCCAACATCAATTTGAGGATAAGGATTTTCTTTTAATTTGTGAGTTAGCTTTTCCAAGAACTGTTCCTGTTCCAGTGTAACACTTTGCTTCAGCTTTCTGCAAGGCGCCATCTTTTTTAGCGTATTGTCTCCGAAAGCAGCATCCTACAACTGTGCACATTTCACTAATTACTGAATTATAAAAAAAAATTATGCTGATCGGGAAATATCTAAATTCTTCAGCGTTTAGTGCAATACGAGAGCTGATGGTACACGTGACCTTGCATACACCCCTTGTGTTTGTCAACGTAGTGCACATGACGCACAGCGAGACGTGTTTGCTTGAGGCCGTTGTTGTGTGCAATCGTTGATAGCCTGCGAGAAGATAAGCATTGTCATTACCTCACGCGGCGCATCGCATCGTGGAAGAAGTCTACATTTTAATCAAATTATGGGGCTGTACGGGCCAAATTCAGAATCTGTGAGGCACCCGGTAGGGGGGACTCCGGGTTAAATTGGACCACATGGGATTCTTTAGCATGCAGCTAAATCAAAGTACACGAGCATTTTTGCATTTCGCTTCCGTCGAAATGGGGCTGCCGGAGTCGGGAGCGAACCTGCGACCTCTAGCAATGCCATAGCCACAAAGCTTCTGCGGCGGGTAAGCAAGTGTTGATCTGATGGGCGGCTGTTGCCGTATTGTCGTATAGGCGCTTCGATGCTTTAATGTTACAGTGGCTTGCGTCTGCGCACCCTATGTCACTTTTCCGCTTGACAAATTTGCATGGCGTTTATCTTTCAGAAATAGCAGAAACGTAACGTACCATACCTCGAACTTAAATTTATCCACTATGTCTGCAATTGCTGCCGTGTCTTGTAGTACCGTTTCCTCGCTTTCTTACGTCGCATTTCCCTCTCACGCACTTCGTCCTTGTATGCGATGCTGCCACGAGCGAAGAGTGACAAAGCTGCTATTCGCTCGCTTCGTTCTACCGGATGTACCAATTCTCTGTCTTCTCTTTCTACTCCCTCTATACTATTCTCTCTACCTACCCTCTGGACTGCTGTCTGTTAGTACAAAGATGAGCATAGAATCTTCCGCCATGCGCTTGCAGAGAGCTTACGGATAACTTTAGCAGTCTGGAGGGCATTGTGGCGATGCCTAGGGAGCTCCAGAGGACATTGTGGCAACGCGACGGAAAGGCCCAAACGAATTTCTCGCATCACATTTTCTTTCAGCTGCGTTCCCTTCCTCCGACGCGGTGCGCCAGACAGTAGCAGTATATAGCAGTAGCAGCAGCAAGGGAAAACTTGAAAAAAGTGGGAAAGAAAACTTCGCTTTCAAATTCATTAATTCGTTGCTTTTCTGGTGCTCTCGCATCTGAACCGCGTGATCAGGTGTTCGCGCGGGTACTGCGCATGCAGGGAAGTCCGCTCTCGCAGAAGTCCAGCAATGCACGCATGCTTCCACCGCCCGCGGCCATGCGCCGAGTGCCAGAACGCGCTATTGTAGTTCGTGTCGGAGGAAGAAAGGCAGCTCGAAGAAGCAGGCAAACACACCACCCGATGCAGAAACACATAAAACGCAGGAGGCTCCTGACTACGTTGCTGCAAGCAAACAATGGACCGACGAAGCGCCAAATTAAGTGCCGTCGCCGCGAAGGCTCACTGGAGCGGCAAGAGGGAGGGAGCTCTCCGGGCGCTCGACCCGGGCGCTGCATTCTCGGAGAAAGCTCCGGCAGCGCGCTTTGGTGAGCAAACAGTCGTTCAGCAAGACTGCAACACATGAAAGAGCGGGCCATGTACCCTACATGGTCACAATCATCCTATAAGCCTTGCCAATCACCCGTAGAATAAATTAAGCAAGGCGTTATCTAGCTCGGTATAGCACCTAACGGTGAACTTGCCAGCGAAAACGCTGGCGGGGCGAAGCAGGTGGCGTGGAGGTGGTGCCACGCCAGAAGGTTCGGTGCCGAAGCAACAAACGTGCTATTAGGGACAACGGGATGACGGGCTCTGGATTGACGCCGACCGCCCGGTCTATCATGCACTCAAGGCATCGTATGCGCGAGCCCTTTCATGCTAATTGTGGGCGCGAATTAAATGATTGAGGATTATAAAAGAGTGACGGTACCGGAGTTTGAAACATGTTTTTTTTAAATGATAATTGGTGATGTCGTGGTCAAAACTGATCTCTTGTCTTCGATATTTACTTGTCCTCTTTGCACATGACAGTATATACACGCGTAATATTCCTGCTGCAAATATGTGCGTCTGCGTTTGACTAATCGGCATTCGATACTTACTATTCGTATTTAATTCATTGATGCCTTCAGGTAGCAAGTCTGGGTTTATTGACCGGTTGCCTTCACCCAAAAAGATCACGTTCTCGTGATGCCTGCGGCATAAAAGGGTGTTTCACATCGGCCGCCAAGGTCTGCGAGTGGGAGCGCTGGCTAACACTCCCAGTGTTCTACTAAGAAACATAAATATTCAAGAAAAGTAGATCGGGAAACGGCGCCGCGATAGCTCAATTGGTAGAGCATCGCACGCGATATGCGAAGGTTGTGGGATCGTTCCTCACCTGCGGCAAGTTGCTTTTTCATCTACTTTCATTTCCAATAATTTATCCTTTCTTTATTTCATTTATTAAGCACAAGTAATTTCCCCTACGTTGTCCTTGGTGTCAGTGTTTGTTGGCTTCTTATGTTATGACATAAAAATCGGGTCCTTCGGTTAACCCCCTTTCTTCTCGTATATATATATATATATATATATATATATATATATATATATATATATATATACAAGAGATGCAACGATGCATAAACAAGATGGCTGTCGCAATATATATATATACAAGAGATGCAACGATGCATAAACAAGATGGCTGTCGCAATATATATATATATATATATATATATATATATATATATATATATATATATATATATATATATATATATATATATATATATATATATTTATATATATATTGTTACGGCGCAACCAGGAGTGGCGCCAGTCGGAAGACGATTTGACGTGTAGAGGTGGAATCGGTCTCCACAGCCATCTTGTTTATGCATCGTTGCATCTCTTGTATATACCGTAAATACATCGTTATATGTGACGTCCGCAACATAACATACAATTCTTCGACCATATTTCTTCGGCCATATAATTCTTATAGCAACATATAATTCTTCGACCGTGACAAACAAGTTGCTAGCAGAAGAAACTTATTGAACACTGTCATTTCCAGATGACAAAAAAACTCCCTACCAACCAAATTGAAATATTGTACTTGGGTGCCTTATTTGTACAGTATCTAGCTGGGCGAGTCGGTACATCTTCATAACTACGGCACAGAACAAAATGTCGTCCAATTACGTATCAGTTCTTGGTGCACGTTGCCGCAGCAGCATAGTTTTCTTCCTCACGTCTTTCGCTCCATCATGGTCGTTTTCTCTGCGAAATGGGGATGAGCGTTAGACGGGGCATACGTCTTTAGTGCTTGCGTGTCACATTTGAAACAGAGCCCAACTCGTATTTACTGGTCTTTTTCATCGGTCAACTGAATTATGACGCATGGTGTTCATACTTATTTTACACACGTATCGTGTTGTGAGGAGAGCAAATCGCTTCATAAGCAGAGAAACGAAAAATTATGGTCTGACATTTCATTGTTGTTGTTGTTTTTTTGTTCAGTCCGCATCCAATCATGCGAGCTACATGCAACATACACAACTCTGAAACAGCATGCTTCAGAGTTGCATCATTTATGTTGGTTGTTCCATAGATTCTTTTCTGTAATTATTGTGCCCTTCTGTGCACCTTCGGCACGGAGATTAGTGGAATAAACAACAGCGCTGCATGTCTCGTAGGTGGTCCGCAGGACGGTGCCGATGACCCCGCGACTCGCATTGCGGCCATGCGCCCATACCACCGCCGAGTGTTTATTGGCTCGCAAGGACTCTGGCTCGGCCCAAGTCAAGTAGGCCGTGTTTGTTCGCCCCGAGTGGGCGGCCTCGCAAGTGCGCTCCCAGCAAAGACGAAGACAATGTCACAAAGGAGGCGATAGCATGACCACGGGAGCAGCCGAACGATAGCCCTGTTCGATACTGTCAAGAACAGGCTCCTGCCGCACTGGATGTACACGACGTGACTAGAGAGCAGTCGGTGTGGCAACGAACGACAAGCTTGAGCACTGACAGGTGCGCCCAGGAGTGCCTTGGAACTGTTCACTGCAGCTTCGATTAGGGGGCATCATTCGCTTCTCGATGGCGGCCGCGTTTGACGAAGCTTTGTCGGTTCAGAAACTGAGCGCAGGTAGATTTCTCTAGGACAGGTAGAGGCGGCATCTACATGCCAGCACTGCTCTGTATAGCCTACAGGTCGCTTAATAAGTGCAACGAGACCTTTAAGACATCACGCGCTCTTAAGAAATTTTAGCATCGCGGAGGAACCTGCAGTTGCTTTTGCTCTCAAGGAAGAGTTCGCGAGTTTGCCTGTGCTGTACTTAAATAATTTTGCTTAATGATTAGCGAATCTTTTCAGTTATCCCTCTGTACATTGCGATTTCTGATGCATATTATTTCCGCTCCTTTTACGAGTCTGACTTAAAAAACGGAACAACGCTACATCAGTCACGACGGTTTTTTTTTCTTTTTTATACAGCTACGTTGTTTATGGCTAGGGCTCCGCGAAAGTTTCATGTGCGAGGTCAAAAGCTATCATCATCGGCAATGGCTCGTGCCACTGCTCGCGCGTTCGTCGTCGTCGTCCTCCACAGCTGATGATGCTCACCATGCCAACGTTCCCATACTGCCGCTCCCTCTGCGAAGAAGCTGACGGCACTGATCCACTGCCAGTCGGTGCGGTGATTTCGGTCTCAAATTCATTGCCTCAACATATCGCGAAATGAAAAGACGGATGTGTATAACGAATGTGTACAACAAATCTCTAACATGAATGAGCGCAAATGTATAAAAATAAATATTTTGCGTACCTTTCATCACAATAACCACCGATCGAAAGAATAAATGTGTTCGTACCTTTGTTCAAAATTCTGTGTCACTTCTTTGTCGTGGGCTACACAACTACGCTGGTCATCCACCTTCACAGAGTGGAATGGCTCATGAATTTTTTAATCTATACAAACTAATAATAATAATAATAACATGGCATAGTTGCACGTTTAAATTCTGGCATTATTTTCCTTGGAGCAGCATTAAGGTCTTTGCTCGCCAATTTAGTTTTTCCCACAGGCAAAAGCCGAATAATGGTGTCAATTGCGCAACCACAGCTTCCACGGGAACATTTTTCGGGTGGTGGTGGTGATGATGATGATGATGATGATGATGATGATGATCTACTGGCATCCCCTTTGAAACGGGGCGTCGACAAATATTCGCCCAGCCCACCTGGCGCGTAGAGCAGCGCCATCTTCTCGCAGCCGCAATGTGAAAGAACATGACAGAAACTGGCTCGCTGCATTTCGCTCTTTCTTGTAGAGGGCAATGCATGGTGGAGTCGCCGAAAGTACAACAGCGAATTCATAAAGCGGAGAGATAAGAAGAACACGGCGGCCGGTAACAATCCGCAATGAACTACTTAGTTACATAACCGTACAATGAAAAATCGCGACTTCGTCACACTTTTATGATACTGCTGGGAAGAATACTAATATGAACTCCATGCAGGAGCATCATTTCGCAATCCTTCAGCTTCACTTCATTATTTCTCTTTTTCGTTATTTCTGTTCTGTTCCTGCTTAAGTGGTCTCTTAGTCTGGCTGAATACTTATTCAGCAAACTACCGTCGACGCGTTAAAGAGTATCAGTTGCGCTCCTCGTTCCTTGGGTTGTACAGCGCAGACGGTACGACCACAAGAAGAAGGACAAGACGACACACAAAGCTCAAACTACCAACAAAGGTTTATTTTTTCAGAGCACAATTTTATATGCTCGTACAAAGTCATCACGCGTGAGCAATTAATTACCTCCAACAAGCTCCATATCGTAAAAGTTAAAAGATGGGATGCTTATGCACTCCGGATCTAGTCTCAAAATATTTTCAGCCTCAGTGATTTCTCTTACGAGCTTGTCGTGCATGAAGCGTCAACGGTGCATGCGCTGAACAATGATTCACATCTACAGGATTTACAGTGACTAGCGAGCCACCCATCACGTGTATTTTTGACATTGTTATTGCGTTTTCTAAGTCTCTCATTAAGGCACCTGCCCGTCTGCCCGATATACTTCTTACCACAAGAGAAGGGGACACTACGAACGACATTGCTAGTGCAGGGAACAAACGTGATCTTGTGTTTCTTTTCGCACTCTTTTGGTCTCCTATCGGCGTCGTTACGATGACAGAGTCTAAGGAGTCTCCGAGGGTCTCAAAATAGTTACTTTTATTTTTGATCGATCTGCAACTTTTTTTTTCAGATTATGGGCTATCTTGTGGTGATACAGTATAGCAGATACTTTCTTTTCTTTATCAGCTGGAGACTGCTCTGTGGTTGGCGGATGCCGAAGTTCTTTGCGCAAGGCTTCAGCAACTGAAGTTTGCAACTGAAGGGTAACCGGGCTCTGATAGCCGGTTTGACTGGTTATCTAGGCTAGCTGCTAATTCATGTTCACATGATTTAGAGTGTTACGGAAGGGAAGGGTAACAATGACCTTGTTTACTAATTTAGAGTGTGTCGAGGTGTAAGGCAGATCGGGCTTATTACAACGTTTCTGACAACGCCAGCAAAAACTATTAGGGTGAAAAATGAATACAGTGTCAACAAATTTGAGCCTTGCTCAAGAAAATTCAGCATTCGGCAACCGCAGAGCAGCCTGCAGCGGATAAACCGAAGGTAGCTGTTTACATCGTATTACTTTTACTTTCTTTCACTTTATTAACTTAAAGGCCCCACTATGGGGGTATTACGTAAGGGGCGGGTGTGCAAAAAGCAAGGCACGTTGACCATTCAAGATGAGTAGTGAGCTCTTACAGCGTCAATGAAGGCGTGTGGGTTGATGATGGCCACGATGACGTGGGGAAGGCCGTTCCAGCCTACAGTGGTGCGTGGAGAAGACGAACAGGTGAGAGCATGGGTTCGGGGCCGAGCAATACTTAGGGAATGGGCTGTACGAAGTGGCTGTGCGAACACAAACCAAACTATCACTAATCTTAGTGCGCGCATTGCTGATTTAGAAAATCGTTGTCAAAATCTTCTAACCCTCCGAACAGAACTAGAAACCATGAACACTAAGACCATTCAGTTAGCTCACCAAGTGTGTGACGTAGAAGAGCGTCTTGACTGCCTCGAGAATTGCCCCCGCCGTAACAATCTAATATTTCATGGTCTTTCGGACACTAATCTCAAGGAAACATACGCTCAATCAGAACAAATAATAATTCACCACTGCCATGAACGTCTTGGCCTTACAATCGAACCAAAAGATATAGAGCGTGCGCACCGCCTAGAGCGGCACACTACTAACCGCAAACGACCCATAATAGTGAAACTTTCATCCTTCAAAAGTAACGAATCTATTAAAGCGAAAACTTTACTACGCCAACCAGCGAGCCATTTCGGCTCGTCGCGCCGTATGCCATATGCAGGCAGCCGTATGTGCCGTGGCCTACGAATGACCTTGAGCCGCCGTTGCCTAGCAACGCCGCAGCCGCGCTCCAGCAGATGTGTTCCGCCGGGGTAGAGGGAGAGGAGGTGTCGCCTCGTGGGGGGGGGGTATATATATATATATATATATATATATATATAGATATATATGCGCTTCGCCCCAGTGTTATTAGTCGTTATGGAGAGCGAGAAAGAGACGCAACAACGACAGAACGACGCGAGGAAGAGACAACGCGCTCAAGAGAGACCAGAAGAACGTGCCGCATGACTGGAGAAGTGTCGTAAAAGCCTAGTCGTTACCTGAACAGTGTGTCTTGTCGTGTCTATACAATAGAGCTAAACCAAACGCTCAACCACAAGCGCAGCCATGCAGCTTTTGCTTTCGCAATTCAACTAGGGTTAACCAGAGCTAAGCAACAGGCATTTTTTTTTCAAACGGCCCGAAACTAAAAGGTAAACTCAGCATTGGCGAAGATTTCACTCGTCCCGTTCGAGCTGCGCGAAAGCAGTTCGTTACCTTTGCTAGGAGCAAATCTGTGCCATTTTCTTTGCATTTCAAGACTTTGCACATTGGATCTCAGCGATACACCTTTGACGACGCAGCGGTAATTGTCAGTTAGGTATCAGCCTCGTAAAAGCGCTAGATCAAACCTTTCGTTTTCTGTTATTTACACTAACATACGTAGTTTTCTTCCTAAGCGCATGCTCCTGTCTAATCTATTGCAGTCATCTGGCAGTAATATACTAATATTGACTGAAACGTCGCTTACGGACGACATTTCAGATACAGAGGCCCCGGCTGACTTGCCGAACTTTAATATTTTTCGTCGTGACCGCACAAACGCACGTGGCGGGGGCGTACTCATCCCTGCTAACAAAGAGCTATCATGCGCTCTCATCAACATTACTTCACAAATTGAATCACTATGGCTAATGTGCCGTGCCCCACCCGGTACAATAATACTTGGCGCATGCTACAGGCCCCATCGTACACATCCAGATTTCGACCGTGAACTTAATGAAATATTATCTCAGCTTACTAATAAACACCCCACCGCACATACTCTCCTCCATGGCGATTTTAACTTCCCCAACATTGACTGGCTGAATCAAACATCACCAATCACAGGAAATACTGAAGCAAAGGAATTTGTCGATGTTTGCCTGAACTTCAACTTTAGTTGACTGGTAACCGAACCAACACGCGTCACTAATTATTCTTCGAACATGTTATACCTAATGCTTACAAAGCGCTTAAAATCTATCGCATACTTACGTGAAATCAGGGATCACAAAGTAATTCATACAACATTTACTTTCGCTCCCAAAACACGCCACATCTTCAGCAAAACAACCTTTTTGAACGATAAGGCCGATTACGACGCAATTAATAAGTAACTACGACAATTCCTGCCTGCGTTTAAATCCAGTCTCGATTCTCGAAGTCTTAATACCAGCTGGCTAATTATTAGGCACAAAATAATTTAGCTAACTAATAAATTCATCCCCAAGGTAAACTTCCTTGCCAATAAACACAAACCATGGTTTTCAAAAAGCTTAAAAACACAAGAAAACAACAAGAAACGTATCTTACGTATTGCGAAACTTAATGGAGGTGTGTGCGCATGGGATAAGTACTATGCTGCAGGACTGCAGCATAGTACGTTTTATACTGCAATCCGAAATGCTAAAGAGACGTTTTATCACAGTGACTTACCTAAAATTCTAACAAGTAACCCTAGAAAATTCTGGGAAGTCATAAACTCGCAAGCGCCACACGACATTAAACTTACGAACAATAATGGCGAGGCGGTGAGCGACGCTCATTGTGCTGAAGTGTTTAACATAGCCTTCTCATCCGTTTTTACCAAAGAAGCTGATTTACGATTTCCTACGCCACCTGCTACAACATTACCAATGATGGCCCCAGTGACAATCTCTGTTGCTGGCATGTCGTCCCTCATCGACAAAATCAAACTTTCATAATCAGCCGTAGTCGATATTAACTCCAAACTGTTAAAATATACTAAACAAATTATTGCATAGCATCTTTCATTACTGCTCTCACTATCGCTTGAAACAGGAATTTCGCCAGACGACTGGAAAGTGGGAAAGTTCATTCCGGTCCACAAATCAGGTAACAAACAATCCCCTTTGAACTACCGTCCCATTTCACTAACGAGCGTCCCATGCAAAATCATGGAACATGCATGTCATATACTCTCATGTAATGCACTTCCTGGACACGAACAATTTCTTTCATTGTTCCCAGCATGGCTTTCGTAAATATTTATCCTGTGAAACTCAACTGGCAACATTTATTCATGACTTACATTTCCATCTTGACCGTAACCTTCAGAGTGATGCCATATTTCTGGAGTTCGCTATAGCATTCGACAAAGTGCCACACAAACGCCTGTTGCTAAAACTTGCCCAGTTGAACCTGCACCCTCACATATTTCAGAATTTCTTACTAACCGTTCTCAGTTCGTCTCTACTAAAAATAAACGTTCTAGCTCCCTCCCAGTAACATCGCGCGTCCCTCAAGGGTTTGTCCTCGCACCCCTTCTGTTCCTAATATATTTAACGACCTACCCCAACCATGTATCTTCTCATATCCGTATCTCTGCCGACGACTGCGTCATCTATCGCACAATTTCTAACCTTTCTGATCAAAATGCGCTCCAAAATGACCTTAACCATGTACAGGAGTGGTGCGATCTTTGACTAATGACACTTAATCCTACTAAATTCAAACTCGTTTCATTTCAACGCCAGCATAATCATTTGCTTTTTTCTTACGTAATCTCTAACACCACTGTTGAACAAGTCCAATCCTATAAGTACCTTGGCGTCACCTTGTCCTGCGATCTTTCCTGGCGCGCACATGTCACCAATGTCATATCATCAGCGAACGGATCTCTCGGTTTTTTTAAAGCGTCAGTTGCATCACGCCCCACAGGACATAAAGCTTCTCGTGTATAAATATCTAATGAGATCTAAACTATAATATGCGGCGCCCGTCTGGAGTACGAAACAGGTATACTTAATCAACGAATTAGAATCCGAACAAAATCGTGCAAATAGGTTCATTCATTCTTCATACTCATATGACATACGCATATCATCCCTCAAACGCGAAACTGGTCTTCCAAATCTTTCTGTGCGTCGCCGCATCTCCAGCCTCTGTCTGCTTCACAAATTTTTTCACAGCTTCCTCAATCGCGCGCCCTACATCATCCCACCGACGCGCATCTCCACCGCACTAGCCATCCGTATCAAAATGCACACTCACGTGCTCGCACTACCACCTTCGCTGGCTCATTTTTTTCTCCGTGCAGCAGTGGACTGGAATGGCCTTCCCCAAGAGATTGCAGCAATCACGTGCCCATCCAGTTTTACAGAAATTGTTACAGCACATTGTTCCGCATAAAGACTTATTTGTAACCTTCATTTGTTAGCCCATCCCTTATGTAATACCCCCTAAACGGGGGTCTTTAAGGTAATAAAGTTTAGGGAAGTGAAGAAGTGAAGCATGAAAAGCTCGCAGGAGAAATCACTGAGGCTGAAGATATATTGAGATTAGGTCCAGAGTGCATAAGCATCCCATCTGTTAACCACTCCGATAAGGAACTTGTTTTTCTTAGGAGGTAATTATTTGCGCACGTGCGATCACTTTGTAAGAGCGTATGAAATTGTGCTCTGAAAAAATTAACCTTTGGTGGTAGTTTGCGCTTTGTGTGTCGTCCTGTCCTGCTTCTTGTGGTCGTTCCGTCTGCGCTGTACAACCCGAAATCATGAACCAACGAGCCCACATTTCCACCTTCTCGCACTCCTCGCCTTTAGCTTGGGGGCGCCTGTTTAGGTGCATCGGAACGGAGAAACTGTTTTTCTCGGCAACCATTGCAACGACTTCGATGAGATTTGCTGCGCTTAAAGGAGAAAGTTAAAATCTAACTGTAGCAAGCGGATTTTTAATTCATGGAGTGATTGCTTTACAAAATTTCTTGAAAATCGCAAAGCTTCAAAGAGCTCATGAGTCAGGTTTCCAACTCTGTAAGTGAGAAATTAAAGAAACAAAAAGAGGGAAGTCATACCACAGTTCTGTAGACAGCGCATCCAAGGCAAACGAAATTCATGCACCCGCCGCGTTCATCCCGTGGCGATGGCGTTGCGCTGCTGAGTGCGAGGTCGTGAGATCGATTTCGGATATCGACGTGGGCGTAATGCGAAACACGTTCTTGTACATGGATTTACGAGCACGCTGGAAAACCCCAGGTGGTCAGCGTCAATCCGGAGTCCCCCACTGCCACCTGCTTCATTATCAGATCGTAGTTCAGGCATGTAAGACTGCAAAATCTTTTATTAGTTAATATACATTATATACCGCTCCGAAATAAATCTCATTTATGAGTGGGAATCTTGTAAAACCCTTGTAAACATTGTGACACTGTCACGCAAGTTCATATATCACATTTATCCGCTTTAGATACCCTAACCCATGCAGCTTACTGTAGTGCGACATATGTATTTTCGTGCTGAGTTACGGATTTGTAAACATCGTGCTAGTATTTTTTTTTTCATTTGGCAATTTTTGACAATATTTGTGAAAAATTCGAGCTCCTAAATCATCATTCTGCTTCCTAGAGTCGCTAGTGTAGAAGGGTGTAAAATTGGGCGAGTTGGTTCGGGTTCATTATGACGGCATCGCAAGTGGGGCGGCAACGCAGAAGAGAAGTACACGGGAGACGCCTGCCTTAAGGAAAGGCACGCCGTCACGTTCATGTGGCTGTAAGTCATATTTTGAAAAAGAAAATTGTCATAACCAAGCACACGAATCAAACAGCATTTGAACTTATAGATGCTTTCCTTATAAAGAGAAACCATGAATTTTGCATATCATTTCGTTCTGTCAGTTTGCTTGAGTGCGAGTCAGTCATCTTGGCTTGGTTTGGCTTAAGGTTTGGCTTAAGCCAGCAGTAGCAGTGTGCACACACAGGCGGGCTTGTTGCATTTATTTCTTACAGTTTGCAATGAACTGTCAACCATTCAGCTATCGGCCTGTGTACTTGTTTTCTGTACATCGCCGTCCCTTTTGCGCTGCCATCCTACTGAGTAGAATTCAACGTTCTCTCTCGTAAGCAACACATTTCATTCAAATCGCCCCCTCCCCCCCTTCGGTGGTTGTCCCGTAAAGTCACGTTTTACATGTGTTTGAATGGGCAAAATTGCACGAGGCTCCTTCATTTGAACGCACGGGTGGCCGAAGCAGATAACGCCAGCTTTTGCAAGAGGCGACAGCAAAATACCTCCTCCTCCTCTCCCTCTTTCTTCTCAGGCCTTGCAGCGGCTCGGCAGCTGCGCAAGGAGGGCGCGGAAGTCGTCGTGCTCGAGGCCAGGGACCGCGTCGGCGGACGGACGTACACGGTTCAGGTGAGGCTGTCGTGTATAATGCTCGTACATCGAAACTCATCGTCTAGAGCGAATGTTACAGTTTACTCGAGTGAACATGACAGTTGAGCGCAGAAGTGGCAGATGCAACGAGTGAATGGAAAGTCCAAACCGCATTGATGCCGTAGTTATTGGCAAAATCGGGCCCGGTGGTCACCGCTTTGCTTCGGAGCACACGCGATGCAATGATTGCGCGCACGATGTATGTGGCTCTCGCGTGTGGGCCTCTTGTGCCAACTGTATTGGCTGTCCATCTTCCAGCGATGAACTACAAGGTGCTCTAGATGCATACGCTGACACATGCGGGTATAAACCGACAGCTCTGGGATTCGAGATAACCCGTCTCCACGCTACATACCAGGTGTACTTTTGAGAAGGTCCAAATTAAAAAAAAAACTCGTATTGCAGATAGCACAATTCTAACCCTTCATCTAGATTACTACGTGAGGTGGCCGTTATGTCTACGAGAAATTAAAATGTCTAATTAAAGCATTAACATAATTACTCTAACGTATTATTTTTTTCGGCACATATTTAAATCTACGAACTATGCTCACCGGCTATAATTCGTAGATTTAAATATGTTCGCAAGGCGTATCTGCTTGGAACGAGTTCTCTGGACTGCACCAGTTTCGAGATATTATTTTCATTGTGTCCGACGAAATGCATTTGGTGTCCCAGTCACTTTAGTGCTTCAGTGCATAACACAGTGTTTTGTTAAAACTGGAACGCCAACGCATTTCGTCGGACACATTGAAAATTAATACCTCGGAACTGGTGCAGTCCTGAGAATTCGTTCCAAGTGGATACGCCTTGCGAACTCACCGGGTATAATTTGTAAATTGAAATATATGTGAGGTAAAGTAATTAATTAAAAAGTAAATCAGCGCAATTATGTTCATTATTTAACGCGGCGTTTTGATTTATCTTAGAACTAATGGCCCCGCCTCATCGAGCAATTTAGATCAAGGGTTTGAATTGTCCTATCTGCCACAGGCAATATTTAAAAATGTTTCAACTTGTTAAAAAAAAAGCACTCGCTATAGTTGGTGCATTCCTTTGCAGAAGTGGCAGTTCCAGGGCGCATATACAGGACGGCAAACGTGCGCATGTACATAGCAGTTTATTGTTTAACGTTTTTTCTTCTTTCCTTTGTGTTGAATGTTGTGCAGAAGCCGGTGGCATATTTGCTGCCAATATTTACGAAACTGATCAGTGCGTGAATTAATTCATGAAATAACTTGGTTATTTATTTATTTATTTATTTATTTATTTATTTAATAAACGTGCGCTGACGCCAAATTTCGACTGTTTATTGAAATGTGAAAAGAAAGCACCAAAATTCCCCACCAGGGTATATACTTATCGTGCGCACTTTTCAAGCTTTTAAAGCACCTCGAACATTCAAAGGTCCCTTTTCAACTTCAAGACAACACGACAGAACATGCCCGAGGGTGACTCCTGCGACTCGTGGGAACGACAGGCGTGCAACGGAGTTGTGCTTGCGTCACCTCTGGTCGCTATACGGGCACTCGCAGGGCGATCACTATGGTTACCTGGACATCGGCGGCGCGTACATCGGCGCCACTCAGCGGCACCTGCTCCGCGTGCTCAAGGAGTTGGGCCTGGAGAAGCACCTGTACTGCGTCTACTACGAGCACTGGTCCGTTTTCACAATCCTGGTACGTCGTCCAGCTGCGCCGCATCCATTGCCTGTACGCGCAAGGAGAACACGACACCTTCGAGAGATAAAGTAAAGAAAAAAATTGGAGGACGCTTAAGCTTCTCCTTCAAGAGCGGAACGCGATAGCGATCAAAGACTCCTTACTGCTTTTCATGCTTCCCGGCAGCTGCAGCTTATGTAACTGTAATGTTTACCGGGAAACGCTGGCTGCGAACGCTATGCACGAAGGTGAGCTTTCTGGTAGAAACGCGACCTCTTTCGCGGATCGATCACCTGTTATTGTTTCGCACTTCTAATATTTCAGTCTGAAAAGAGCTAACATAAAGGACATGCGCTGTCGGTGCTTTTTTTTCATTAAACTTGTTTAAAGGCTGCCGTTCTTAAAATTCCGAGGAATAACTTTGTAAAGAATGAAAGACAATTTATGAGCAACTTTGGGGGTAGAGAAGTGGTTGGGTATGCGTGGTTGGGTATTCGTGGTTTCTTATATCCAGCTACTCCTGCAAAGATTAATGATATTACATTAGGTTTCAAAAATAACTGTTCTTGCGGTTTTGATGGCATTAAGGTAGCACCAATTAAAGCAATTGCTGACCTAATAGTTAATCTACTTTGTCATATAACAAATCTAATCTTGACAACAGGTATTTTCCCCGAAAAAATGAAGATGGCAAGAGTTGCTGTTTTGTTTAAAGGCGGTGCTGCAAATATGATTGGTAATTATAGACCTATATCAGTTCTACCGTTGTTTTCCAATGTAGTAGAAAAAGTGATTAATACACGGATTACTACCTATCTTAATAAACACAAGTTAATCTCTCCCAGCCAGTACGGATTTCAGAGGAAGAAATCAACTGAATCTGCATTGCTCAGTATTAAGGATAAACTTGTTAACAACATAGAAAATCAATTGTACACATTAGGTGTTTTCTAGATTTCAGCAAAGCGTTTGATTCTATTAAAAATAATATACTTCTTAGCAAACTACCGTATTATGGAATACGAGGCACTTCACTTAAATTATTGCAGAACTACCGTTCTGGTCGTTCCCAGTATGTTGTTATTAATAATGCTACGTCTAATTCTGAGCTAATAAAATTTGGGTTTCCTCAGGGGTCAATCCTAGGACCTACTCTGTTTCTTTTATACATCAATGACATGGTATCTATCCCACAAACCCCTTCTATTATCCTTTACGCTGACGACACAAGTGTATTTTTTTCTGGTGAAAATCTAGGTTTCTTAATTCCGCGTGTAAACTTATGGCTTAAGAATCTATCTGACTGGCTTGTTACAAATGAACTCTCATTAAATGTTGACAAAACTAAGTACATTGTTTTTACCCCTGTTAACAGACCTGTTTATATTAATAATGATGTGGCATTCGTGTCGTGACCGCTAAAGAAGGTAACACAAATTAAATTTTTAGGTGTTCAGTTTCATGAAAACCTTCGTTGGTCTTGCCATATTCACTATATTAAGCGCAATATTGCACATGTATTAGTATGCTTAATAAGTTTCGCTTATTGTTGCCTCGTTATATACGACGTCAACTGTATTTTAATACCGTTGATTCGCGACTGCATTACTGCCTGCTTGTTTGGGGCACCACTACTAGGTCTAACATGGAAAGCCTCCATCGATTACAGAAAAAAAGTGTGCGCTTTATTGAAAATCTACCACAACGTGAATCAACATCTGTATATTTTTCGCAGAATCGCATCCTGGACATTGAATCACTATATAAACTGCGACTATCAGAGCTTGCATATTCAGATTTCAAAATTGATCCACAACTCTTCTCTTTGAGGTGTACCAAACATGAATCCCACTATGAGTTTAGGAGAACCAACTTCATCAAGTTTAAATGCAGGACGAATTACGGGACACAACTGTTAAAATGGCAAATTCCTAATGTGTTAAACCTTTATCCTGCTCTGATTGACTTCATGGAAAACTGTTCCTCTTTGCCTGCTTTCCGAAACCAGGCAAAGAGATTTTTCTTAAATCGTGTATAAACCAGTTAGAATTTTTTTTCCTTTGTTCTTTTTTGTCAAGTGAACATATTTATCATGTGAACATCTTTTTATTTTTTTATTGTCGTAAAGGAGATCCAGTTAGGATTCCTTGCTTTGTTTTTCCTTTTTTTGGTCAAGTGAACAAGTTTGTAGGTATTATACATTCTTAATTAGATTGATTTGAATGTACAGTGTATGTATATTGCCGTATGTGAATTGTTATAATCTTCCTGTAAAAAAAAAAATATTGTACTTCGCAACTTACCATGTTGAAACTGTGCCTGCGTGAATTCAGGGTGTCTAGGGCCTAGTCAGGTGACCACGTGTGTCACCTTTAGCCCTCTTCACCCGGACAACTGTATATTGTCTAAATTTCAAAAAGTCAAAGTCGGAATTTGGTCCGAAATTCTTATTGCCAAAGCGACGTCCGACGCCTTGTGGAGGGCATTCCATTCAAAAATCCCTGACTGCTTCTCACACTTCCCTGAAACTGCAGTTTATCTAACCGTATGACGGATCTGAAACGGCAGCTGGGAAATGGGTTTGCGTTTGAGTTTCTGTGTAACAAAATTATGTTTTCTCGTATATTCAAATTACAGTACAACGCTAGCATGTCTGTAGGTTGTGTTTTCGAATTTTCTGACGCATTTTACTTTGAGAAATCCAGCAAGTTCAATAACGCCTTGGCGCCGCGCGGAGGACCTGCGTGGATCGGGACGCGTGGCTCGGGATGAATTTTCTTATACGGACATCGTCGCCGGATTTTCTGCGACACGGGTCCCTTAACTCTATCGCGTTAAAATGAACTTTTCCAAACTTGACCCAGTCCGAGCAAAGAGTGGTGCGTCAAGGGAACGCACAAACAATGCAGACGTCGTGGGATTTCAAGCGCTATAGTTAGACGACGCCATTGCGTTTCTCTGAATCTCCACGTTCCTCGCTTCCGGCCTGGACGGGATGGCAGCAGCGAGTCATAAAACACTGTCATTCGGCTGTCACCTCGCCCACGGACTAAAAGCGCAACACAGTGAGCAAGCGTCTGTAAACAAATTTTCGGTGCTGCTGTAGTCCAGCAGGCCCAGGATGCCGCGAGGGCCCAAGAGCTCGAGGCCGTCATCCAGGTAGAGAGGCCTAAATCTCAAACCTGCTGTGCACAAATAAAGTTTATTCCTCCTCCTCCTGCTGTAGGTGTAAGAAATCTTGAAGTTGCAATGTTGCATGAAAATCTTAATAATGTGCATAGCGAAAAAGAATAAATTGACTCCAGAGATGAACCTGTTTCCTTCTTGGCAAGTAAACGAAAAATTCCTTTTTTTTTTTCATTTGTCCACCTCTGTAGCTCTTTCTTTTGTGAACGTCTTACGCGAATTCCACAAGTGTTTGAACTATTCACTTCAATATTGTTCGACAACAATTAACATTCGCTGCGACTACGCTTCGAACTAGAAAAATTATATTTGCACAAGCTTACAGTGGTTTTGGCATGAGATTGTAAATTCTCTACTGCATGCAATGCAAAAATATTTGTCTCGCATGTTCGCAAGTGTCTCGTTTACCGATCGGCAGCGTTTTTCTTTAATTATTATTATCACGTTAAAGAAGTGTTTTAGGGCCCCTTACGATATGCGTGGATATCTTCTGCACCAGCATAATTTTTGTTAAAATATATGCCTGAATTTCAGGTTTCTTAGATACAGTCTTCCGCTTTTTCTGGACTATGTCTTGCAGGGCCGCTTAATTCAGTTTCTTTCCATCTGTTTGCTGTGCAGGTATCGTCTGGTAACCGTGCTATCAAATGTGCGGTTTTCTGCAGCACTACCTATCTTTGAAACATAATTGACTTTCTAATTGTGCCGTATCACT
Source organism: Dermacentor andersoni (assembly GCF_023375885.2). Taxonomy (NCBI): domain Eukaryota; kingdom Metazoa; phylum Arthropoda; class Arachnida; order Ixodida; family Ixodidae; genus Dermacentor; species Dermacentor andersoni. The sequence continues at coordinate 199,314,719 of NC_092818.1, read as the reverse complement.
CTGTATAGCTTCATGGAGCATTTCAATTTCTTGCGAGCTTCGCACTGCACAACAAGGAAGCTTGTGAGGTCGTAAGGTTTAAGCCGAGCCGTCCTGTATGAATTCTCGTGCCTAAGCAGCACAGACAGACAGACAGACAGACAGACAGACAGACAGACAGACAGACAGACAGACAGACAGACAGACAGACAGACAGACAGACAGACAAAGACAGACAGACAGACAGACAGACGTACAGACAGACAGACAGACAGACAGACAGACAGACAGACAGACAGACAGACAGACAGACAGACAGACAGATAGATAGATAGATAGATAGATAGATAGATAGATAGATAGATAGATAGATAGATAGATAGATAGATAGATAGATAGATAGATAGATAGATAGATAGATAGATAGATAGATAGATAGATAGATAGATAGATAGATAGATAGATAGATAGATAGATAGATAGATAGATAGATAGATAGATAGATAGCCAGGCAGGCAGGCAGAGAAAGGCAGGAAAGTTCACCAGACGCAGGCCTGATTTGCTAACCTGCACTGGGTGAAGGGGGTAAAGGAATGAAAAGAAGGAAATAGAGAGAGAACCAGCTGCACGCACACTGGAAGTTTCCAACCAAGTTAAAGGCGCCAACCTATAGCTTCCCGGCGAGCCACCTTAATGTCCCAACCTAATTGCCTACAGACAACCTTGCAAATTATTTGATTATTTTATAAACCCGTCTTCTGTATCAGACAAGCAGGACCGCAAAGCCCTTACTGTACGCCTTCTAAGATAATAACCGTGCGTCTATGGGGCATCGGGCACCGTTCCGTGTTCAACGGCATGTGAAAGTTTCTGTCGATAAGTGACCAACAACGGCATCATCCTAATAAAACTCATGCGCAGCGAGTTCTTTTTATGATCTGCCACCGAGCTAAAGCATTTGTTTGCGTCTGTCTTCGTTTCGCGGACAGGGTCGACGGTACGTGACCGCCGGCGGAGGCTTCCCTTCCTTCTGGAATCCGTTTGTGAACATGGACGTCAACAACTTCTTTCGCAGTCTGGACAAGATGGGAGAAGAGGTGAGAGTCACGCCGGCGCTGTACTAGTGGTTTGCTGAATGACAATGGTGCAATGTGAAATGGAACAGTATATACGTCAGCTAAACAGACAGGAAAAGGAGCAACGCGAAAAAAACGATCGACGCTATGTGAAAAAAAAAAAGTAGACAAGCCCGACGGCCACTGCCGACTATATAATAGAATTGAAGGAACGATAAGTACTTCGCTGCGCAGGAAATTTAGGGAAGCATGTCAACAAGTTTTAGTTCTTTTTCTAAATATTTAACTTTTTTCTTATCAGCCAATTGCGAGCAGTGTTAAAGCAAAGCTGTCAAAAAAGCAGGCAATATGCATCTGTGAAATTGAATCACCACTGACACATGGATGCATTCCCAACGTTTCCAAAACAACAAACGCATTTCTGGAGTTTTCTGTCGTGTTTACATACCACGGGACCATAATATTAGCGCTGTTGAACACAACGCTAGCGTGTAAACAAAAGAAATATGGTAGGCGACCCTAATCTTTGACTTAGGTGTCTCTCAGCGGCACTCGCACCTCGGCGTTGGTGTTTTTTAGGTTAACTTTAGGCGAACGCAATGCACGAACCGAACTCGGAACAGTTTCCCATTATTTGCCGGCTTTATATCATGCCACTTTCTTGTGTTTGGCGTCATTAGTGACCTCATTACTTCCGCTTTATACTTCTGGGTTTCCAGGAATTTCGTCAAAGTCGTGCTCGCCTGGCGGGTCTCTAATGTCTACGATTCTGTGCTTTGGCGGGCCGTAATCAGCGATTTCTAATTAATTCTAATTATCCCAGACACTTCAGTAAGTAAACTTGTAACTAAACTTATGCTCTAATATAATTTTATAATGAAACCCGTGAATTTTGTACTACACTATTCTTTTCTATATCTTTCTAATTTATTGTGAATTTCCACCTCGGTCGTCTCACGAGGTGAACCTGAGGTGCTGCGCAAGAAACAAGAGTGTCACTCAATGCTCGTTCCACTAAAAATAAGAGACCCTGAGTACGTGCTGATTTTCGTTTATACCAATTGAGTGGTTGAGATTATGTTGAGCACACACAATCTGTCACATCTAGTTTCCCTGCCGTATTTGCGATATTCTACGTGACTAGGCGGACATTAGAGCAAAAGAAATTTCAGCGGTAATTTCATTAATAACCTAGATTATGCGAATTAAATTTTTAATTGATAGCTTTAGAGGACATACTGTAATTGAAGCCGAGCAGTTGTGAAGTCATGTCTGCTAAGCAGAAATCACCACAACACTAGCACCACTCTGCAGATGGGAGACCTTAGGATGTGCTACAAAATACATTAGTGTTCCAGTCAATATTTTCCAACATGCATGTCCCAAACAGTTATGGAAGACCTTAACTACAACGCCGAGGATTCTTTTAGCAGATTTTGGGGGCAGATCTCTCGAAAGTGGTGCTATAGTCTTGAGATTTTTGCGAAGCAGACATGACTTCACTATTCCTCAGCTTCAAATTCGAAAATATAACATGTGCGCTAATGTTAGTAAATAAAAAGTGAATTAGCACAATATGTTAATCAGGGACATTATAGGAGAAATTATGGTGCTGCTGATGTCTACCTATATAGTGGCGCCGCTTGGCTATGTGACAGTTATTTTCATAAGTGTCCCTCATGAAAAGGTACACCTGACATATTTTTCTTACCGACTGCATCATTACCTTTCCTCTGTGTAATGATCTGAAGGGCGCCTTTAGGGTAAATACGTTAATGAATACGTGTGTGGGCATGGGGTTGGTTTGAGTTGAAGTCTTAATTACGTTCTCTTGGTGTTTCACATTCATCTTTTCCGTTTTGTGTGTTTCTTATCCATGGTTCTGCCAATTGCCAATGAAAAGCGGCTATACACAGCGCAAAAATTGACGAAGGACGAATAACAGGGGACAAATAATTATTCACTCTCGCTCATAGCCTGTGCTGTACAGTAGCTCCAATGCGAATCACCAGGCAGCCTGCTTTTATGCGCTGTCCCAGATTCCAGTCGACGCACCTTGGGACGCACCACACGCTGAGGAGTGGGACAAGATGTCATTCCAAGACTTCATCGATCGCACCTGCTGGACCAGGTGGGGAGCATGCGCCCGGTCACTTTTGAATCTAACACTAGCACGTCGAGAATGTTCATTCATTCATTCATTCATTCATTCATTCATTCATTCATTCATTCACTCATTCGTTCATTTTCGCTTTCGCAGTGTGTCTATCAATGCCAATTACGTTTTGTTAAAGGGGGTCAGTGAAGCGCAGACGACAGAAAGCCATTAAATTTAGGAGCGCATTAAAGTTAAGGGAAAGTGGCGCTCAGACCTTCACGTATTCGCAATGAGATGTTGAGCAGAGCCGGTGGCATCAGAAAAGAACTTAATAGACGAAATCAGTGAGCAGGAATCCTTTTGGCCACGTCACGACCGATCACAGCCAGCAGGAACAGTCACACATGTAGCACTGATGTAATAGTTCTGGGAAAACCCGCAAGGTAAAGAGAAGTAGTTCTGCGGGTTTCCGCAGAACTATTACATCAAACTGTTGCCGTTGCTTGGAGTTGATGACGAATTCGACTTTGCCCTGCCATCTGCTAGCCGTCTGGTTAGCTCAGATGGTAGAGTGGCTGCCCCGGAAAGACGGTGGTCTCGGGTTCGAGTCCCGGACCCGGGACCATTCAGGGAGCATTCAGGGAGCATTGAGGGGTGTCGTTGGCGGCATGTTATTGTGGCTTTAGAAGAGCCGGTCAGGTGGTCAGTGTGCGAGTAACACAAAAGACAACGAAAAAAGTAACATGAGTTGAAAGAGTGATTTACGCGAATAACACAAAAGACACAAAAAAAGATGAGTTGAAAGAGTGACTTCAGTACTCTCAAGTCACTAGAGGGTGTTGGCGCAGCCCGTCTCCCCTCCGCTCCTCCTCCGCTTTCCGCCTCATTGCTCCGTTGCACCCTCCTCCTGCGATTTCCTTCTCTCTTCGCTATCGGCCTTCTTTCATCTCCCGCTGCGCTCCGCGTTCGCATTCATTCTTCGCGGCGCTCGTTCGCTCGGTTATGCCGACGCTCGCCGCAGGAACGCGCTATCGGGAGCTGCCCTCTAAAAAACAATGAGAAGCAGTGTGGCTTACTCCGGCCTCGATGCACAACACTCAATCCAAACGCGGAATGGCAGTGCGCGCCGTGTGCAGCAACTATAACGGAGGCAGAGAAAAATAAAAATAAAGTCATATAGCTGTAGCCATAAAACAGATTTAAATAAAAGGAAACCTCTTTACCCGCCTCCTGCAAGCCCCTGAAACAGACCGACAGTATGTAGCGCAATAAAAAAGAAAGTAATGAATAAATCTATACACGCTCGTAAATCCCCTTCACATTATTTATTTTTTTTGTTTATTTATTTATTTATTTATCAACTGATTTACAAAAACCCGCATTCGTTCCAAGAGCATTACTGGGGGGGTGGGGGGGGGGGGGTATGTACATATATACACATTTGTGGATGTAAAGAGAAAACACAGTGTCGCACAAGCGAACCAAGGCTTTATAAGCAGGTAAACAAAAGCAATAGATCGCTAGTATCTAGATATCATACCCGTATAAAACAAGTACAGAAGTACAGCGCAGAAAACAAAACAAGTACAGGATCTGGTAAAAAGCAGCGCTATAGAGCTTGAACACACATATAAAACTGAGCATTCGATGCGATACCTACAACGGTTTCAGGAAGCTTGTTCCACTCAGATGCCGTTCGCTGACAAAATGAATACTTCAGCAAATTGCCTCTGGAAGTTGTCTCCCAAACTTTGAAAGCATGGCCGCGGCGATTCGAAATGTAATGTGTTGCGAGCATGTAGCTCGTTTTATCTATGCCAGAGCGCCCGTGAAAAATATTATGGAACAACTTCAGCCTAAGATAACACCTACGATCGCTCAAAGTCTGCAATTGTAATCTAGTCGTCATAGCGGTGACGCTAGTTGTGCGGCGATAGTCACCAACGATGTACCTGACTGCTCGATTTTGTGCGCGCTCTAGCAAATTTATCACGTTCTGTAGATAAGGATCCCACAGTAAACTCGCGCTCGAGAATAGGACGAACGTATGACGTGTACAGCACATTTCTCACGCCTTTAAGGCGCGCGTGGGAAGCGCGAGCCAAACATTCAAGGGTTCTGTTGGCTTTATTTGCGGTTTTTCTTACGTGTTCATTCCATGAAAGGGTATCCGTAATGTATACACAAAGGTACCTTGCCTCCTTTACATGCGGTCAGCTGGCATTGTTGATAACATAGGAGTTTGGCGAGTCTAGCTTTTTCCTCGATAAACGAATGTAATTGCATTTATTTGTGTTTAGAGCCATGTGCCAGGTGCTACACCATTTAGAAATCTTATTCAGATTAGATTGAAGAATTTCGAAACCAGCTGAAGCGTTCATTGGGCGATAAACAACGCAGTCATCTGCCTACAGCCGTATTTTCGAAGTAATTCCTTTTGATATGTCATTGATGAAGATTAAGAACATCAAGGGGCCTAACACCGATCCCTGCGCTATGCCAGACGTGGCAGGAACTGATGACGATTTCGAACCGTTGACAATGGTAAGCTGACTACGAGAAGAAAGGAGGGTAGGTCTCAATCCATTTAAACACATTTTCAGGAAGACCAAGGTGGGCTAGCTTGTAGGATAAGCAACGATGACTGACTTGGTCGAACGCTTTCGTGAAGTCTAAGAATACGCAATCCACCACCAATCAATTGCAGACACAATGCCGGAATGGAATTCAGCCAGTTGTGTGTCACAGGAGAAGCCCTGGCGAAATCCATGCTGGTTCTGGAAAAAATACCTGAGCTCACTGAGATGTTTAGCTATGTTGCTATCTTCTTCGTTACTTTTTAATTACCCACAACATCACTGAATCCATAAAAAGAACAAGGCTTCTGGCTTTTTCCTTCGCCGCAGCGTGGCCAAAGCCATGGCGAAGTTTTTCATCGCCATCAATGTGACGTCGGAGTCGTACGAGGGATCTCTTCTTTGGATGCTCTGGTACGTGAAGCAGTGCGGAGGCGTGAAGAGGATAATCTCCATCAAGAATGGAGGACAGGTGCTGTTCTTATATAGTTCAATTATTTATTAGCTACTTATTCCACGCGCTCGCTCGCCAGACCGCGATTTGTGCAAAGCGTTCGAGACAATGGAGCGGGTACTTATTTGCTTCTGTTCTGCAAGAGTATGTCGATCTATGTCGACCTATGTCGATCTGTTCAGCGAGTTGTGAGCTTAGCAAGTTATGCTGAGCGTTACCAGTCACTTGATGTAGTAGACAATTTCATTGAGTACAGCAAGAACTTGCGGATTGGTCCTCTGCTCCTTATAGACCTTAATCTGTCCTGGTAGACCTACGTCGACCTAGCCGCTCACACTACATTTAACCCGATGACATACTGATCATCGCAATTTAAAAGGACACACTAGGATGGAGAAATTACTGGCATGCTTTTACAAGGCTAAATCCACCCGTATACTTGGCGCCATCCTCTTCCTCCTCCTCTTCCTGCTGCTCCAATAAAGTGTTTGGATGGATAATGGTGTTCTGCAGTTAACGATAGTCAGTTGTGCTTTCGTGCACTATGCTCTACATATATCAATCGAACGGGGAGGGGAGAAAGGTCCTCTGGATATGCCAATGAACCAGCATTTTTTTTACTTGCCGGGTGTCCTGAAAAGTAAAAAGAAAAAGGAAAATAAAGTGTGTGAGAGAGAGAGATACTTAAATACTTATTTAATGTATTCGTCTCTAACTTCGTGATCTCAATTCTTCTATGGTGTCATCCCTTGCGCGCCAAGTCGTAGATCCCATGGCAACCGAAATAATTCATATTTGAGCGCCATCGTTTATTTCGTGATTTCTGCAGGAAAGAAAAATGAAGGGTGGCATGATGCAGATCAGCCTCAAGATGGCCGAGTCCTTGGGAGGTTGGTAAAAGTTCGTTCGTTTGCTTAGTTATCAGGATTCTTGGCGCCTTTTCTAACGCTTTGCCCTTCTGGGAGCAGCTTCGGCGCAGACGAGTTTGAACAGCTGAACTGGAACAAATGGAGACCGACAAGGACGTCGTCTGTCTCCCTTTGTCCCTCGTTGCACTTGAGCTGTTCAACATCGTCTTATCCATGAAGCAACTAGCTCAGTTCAATACTCTTGCAGCTTTGGCGCCTTTGTTATTTAACGCCATGGTCGTCGCATCGCGTGAATCGCAGCACACGCACTCGCCTGGAGTGACCGTGTCTCGCTTGGCGTGCGGCGCACCCGTGGCGGCCCGCACTGACGCGATACGTGCGGACTGCTCCGTCTGAGCCGCACGCGCGTGCAGCTTGTCCGCGAGGTACACGTGCGCCCCCACGTGGTGTCGCCGCAGTTTCGGAAGAGCGCACCGTCGGTACTCCCGGTACCATTCCACCAAGAAGAATTTGCGAATATTCGTTCTAGTTGGCTAGTCATCTTAATTGTGCATAAAGGTTGAGGGAGGCTTATCTAACTTACAATAATAGAATAAAGCAAAAGAGAAGAAGGAAAAAATGAAGGCACTACACTCTGCTCGATCTTACAGGTACAGTAATGAGAAATATTATTCGGGCTGTGTTAGTAAATTGCCCCACTGCGATGACAAAAACGCCGTTCTTGACGCGAGAAGAGCCTCGACTAGCCAGAATAGGCGCAAGAACGAAAGGTGACTGGTGACGCCCCCTTCCGGCACCAACTCGCCGTGACATCATGTACTTCGACGGCGTGTGCTAGGGCGTAATTAATTTGTCATCGGTAAAGCAGGACTCTCAAACAGCCAGAGACTTAACTTAGCAAGTTTCACAAACTTTTACTGACCTGCAATGGCCCAAAATCAGAAACTAATTTGAAATCCGTGGCGTTACACTGACCTATATCGGCGTTGGAGTCTCTGAGCGATATTTAAAAAAAAATGAACGTTGATTTTAATTTCTCGTCTAATAATCGACGTATTAGCGCGAAACTAACGAAAATACAGTTAATACAAATAGAGCAACATTTATTAATCGTAAGTATGCCCAGCAAGGCTGGTATTGACGAACCTTACGTAAATGCCGCCCGTGATTGGCCATCGTCGTCGTCTCGTTCCCATACCTGTCACGTCATCGGCAGATGGCCGAACAAATCGGCAACGCTCTAATGTAAGAAAAGTTCTCAGAATTCGGACCAATGTTTCCATAACCTTTCAAATAATTTTTTTTTTTTTTTTAGGAGCGCTTCGGACGGCGTGATGACGCTTGGTACATCATTTTGCGGGAATGCGGAGTGTGCCATTTGTGGATAGCGAAGGCGTCCGAAAATTCACGCGCGCTGCCATCTCAGGGTATCTCGGATGGAGGCCTGTACGGAATTACGTGACCAAATGAGGGCTCGAGCAGGATTAGCCCGGCAAGCTTCAGGCACTTGGTCTTCCGGCAGAGAGATACGCGACCACGAACACGAAAGTAAATAATCGCGCATTAACCAGCGTTGCTGAAGGAGGCCAAAAACGCTATGTTCCGAAATTTAAAAATTGACAGTTCCGAAATTCTAGTGATGTGAACCAATAATGAAATAATAATCGCAGTCTAAAATGCAGATAGCGGAATATCCCCTTAATATGTTCTCGTAAATCCATGTACGCTCGGTCTGAAAAAGAAAGCAAAATGCGAATATCTGCCTGCGAGCGTTTCAGTGTCACCTGTCTGTGTATATTTTTTTCTGATATCTTCGCTCGCGGTAAGGTTGACATGCTCGCAATTTCATGAATGCACACAATCAATGTTTACTGCGTTGCCATGAGAAGTGTCGAAGTGGAAAAAGGTCTACGAAGTGTGGGAAGCCGGCCACGTAGTAGAGAGTAGACGAGAGAGCTTTATATATATATATATATATATATATATATATATATATATATATATCAGGAGCAGGTATATGGGAACAATGGAGATCAAACTCATTTTGCTCGCCTTTACCTCTATATCGCCACTCATATTTTTATTAATTTACATGCTACTGTAGTGGCCCTCTTAAAGAGATCGCTTCGAATCAGGTCGGGCATCGCTGAGAGAATGCGATAATCGAGCCTTGCATTCGTGTCCTGTCCTGTTCGACCCCTCGATCATTCGCTGCTGTTTCGCGACAAGGCGCTTGTCGGTCGATGTAGCGAAACGGGAAGGGCGGTTCACTGAACAGTCAGGTTGTCAGTGCCGGCGTAATTTCAATACGCCTCGTCGCAACTAGGAAGTGACTTATTCCAGACTTTGCTCGTCCCACGACGTTCTGCCGTGCGGCGCTGCAGCACGTGACGTGAGTGAGTGAGTGAATAAACTTTATTGTAGGTCCGGCGAGGACGCGAACTCGTCGCGCACCCGGCTAGTCCCACGTCGGGACCGGCAGGTCTAGCCCACCGGCCCGGTCGCGGGCACGCCGGACGGCCAGGATTTGCTTTTCTATAGCGGGGCTACGCAAAAGCGAGTACCACTCCTCCTTGATGAACTTGGGGCATGTCGACCCGCACTCCCAGAGCATGTGAGGTAGAGTGGAGGTCTGGCTGCAGGACGGGCAGGCGTCGTCGCGATACACGTCGGGGTAAGCCTCGTGAAGCGGGAACTTAAGGGACGATACTGCGATTCGCTGTAAACCTTTCCGTAATTTGCGCCGACTCACCGTGTGCTCACCTTCCGTGTTTTCAGACAGGGTGAAGCTCAATTCTCCAGTGGTCAGCATCACGCAAAGCAGCACGGGCGTCGTCGTCCAAACTCTCAACGGCAAAGAATACAAGGTGAACATGAGAAACTCCTAATTTATCAATGCTTCAATTTCGCGAAACAGAAACAAAGTGCGGGGGGGGGGTGAGAGGCTGGCATCTTAAATAGAGATGTCCACCTAATAGATGAACCACTTAACCAACGCTACTGATTCGATGTCAGCAATTAACACGTAATGTCCCGCTCCCTCTGCTTCTCTAAATTATAGGTATCCGCTTCCTAAGATGTCTCAATTCCCTAACTGCAGCGTTCTGGTCAGCGGTCCACAAATGAGGGATAACTTATTTTTAGGATAGCTGTCAAGTGGGCATGTTGGTAAACGTTCATGATGGAAAAAGCGTTACTTTTCATCAGCGCTTTTTGCATCATGGATAACTTATTGTAGTTTAAATATACCGACTGTGCAGTATTTCCTGCACGTGCTTGCGTAGGACATCTCTTTCAACGTGTTACGTGGTATCGCGTGAGGGTCAAATATGTGTGCCTCCCAGTATTAGCCTTTTTGTGAAACCTGTACGCCTAGGCAGGCTTCGCAACGAGATGACATGCAGCTTTGCTACAACATTGTATGGTTGCGTCCGAAGGACATGTGTATGTTCGCGTGCGGAGAGTCCCGTGTCTCACCGTGTCCTATAAGTGTTCCTAGCTGACGACAATGACTTTCCATGCGAGCCATCTCATTGCCCGCAAAATTGGGCTAAGGCACTTTACTACGACCGTGCCTATGTTTTGCTTGTCGTTGAAACCGCAGGGCAGTCACGTGATCATGGCCATGGCTCCCCCTATGCAAATGCGCGTCCACTACTCTCCCCCGCTGCCTGCGATGCGCAACCAGCTGCTACAGCGAATGCCCATGGGCTCCGTCTGGAAGTGCCTCGTCTACTACAAGGAGGCTTTCTGGAGGAAGATCGGTGAGTGAGCCTCCTTCTGTGAAGTCAAGGGCCCGCCGCTTTGCGTGTACAGAGGCGGCACCAAGAAAAAAGAACTTGTGCACTTTGCAGTAGCGTGACTTTCCCTGCCTGCTGAAACCTTTTATTGCGATAGCATTCATATGGACACTCCAACCGCATTTTACAGTGGAGCTGTTAGAACCTCGCTGGGTTTCTCTTGACATTCGCAGCTTCGCCTAGCTGGGAGAAAGTTAAAGCAGGGTATAAAATTAACATCGCGCAGCATAGCGGCGCGGCGAGGATGGGTGGAGCCCAGCGGGAATAGAGTTTCATATTAGTACAACTAGAAGGAAATCTGGCGCTGCGGTCGTTCAACCATCATGGGAATGATGGGAAGTACAGGCTACGGATTGGCGTTCTGTTGACTGGCGAACTAGTCTACAAGCATTTTTTGGCAGTTTTGGTTTCGCTCCAAGAGCAGTTGCTGTAACCTGCAGTGGGACAGTGCAAGACAAAGCTCTCTGCCTTTGTTCTGTTGCTCGAAGTGGCGATAGCGCGCTGGGCCAGCGCCTGGGACGATGTCTGTGTTGGGGTGTGGTGTCGAAGCCCTGACGAGAAAGCGACGGCATCGTAAACATTGAAAGAACATGTTTTGACCGTCTGGACCTTGGTTTGTTAAGTGTGTTATAGGTCGGCACTGTAGCGTTACGTGCTTTATGAAACTTTAGAATAGGAAGAAGAAGGTACTACTGATACAAGACATAGACAGTTGTACTTCTAGTGGCTTGGCAATCAAATTTTATTGAGGGCTTCATTATGCATTGCTCGTTTATGTGCTCATTCAAATGCGTATTTTAGGACTTTGAGAACACAAACTTACTTGTGGTAGGAAAGGTTGCTGCTTCCTGGCTGTAGTCTAGTGTCGCAAAATGAGTAATTGCAAAGCCACGCTGTAACGCTTCGGAAGCGGTACGTCAACATAAAACAAAATGAAGCATACTCGTAGGAGGCCTCAAGCATCCTTGCTAGCAGTGCAGCATATGCGCTTAAAAGTACTTGAATACGTTCAGCAATCGTGACAGCCGACGCTGCCTTTTGAAAGAGCGAGAGAGTTCGCAAGTGCCTGTCGTCTGCGAGAAAAGTCTCGCGTATGCAGCGAGCAGGCATCGTAGCAGATGACTCTTCTGGAATTCATCTCAAGGGCGCAACACTTTCTCACAATACAACATTTTGATTTCCATAAATACTTAATGAGTATCTTTATATAAGTACATACACAGTAATTATTGCTGTTGTAAAAGGAAATAAATAATTATTCTCTGGAGTTAAATCGGAAACAGAATCGCACAAGAATTCATACCCTAGTGTGTCCTGTTGATAAACCATAGCAAACCGTGCTTCAATCTCAGTCATACAAAGTTTATGTAACGTGTTGTACATTATATAAGATACTTCAGAAATAAAATTACATTTTACGCGATAATATTTGAGTATAGCTTCGTTTACTGCGCCACAAACAAATGCCACTAGTCTAAAGATTGAAGTCAATCCGAAGCCTGTTTGAGGCAACGCTCATGAACCGTAGACACTAGCGCCACATTTTCCTCTAGGGTATTTATTTAGAAACTCTATGCTAGCGGGGGAGAAGGAGCGGCGCGGCGGGGATGATGATGATGATGATGATGATGATGATGATGGTAGCAACTTTATTGTACCGCCGGATAAGGAGGCCCCCTACTCCCCATCCCCGGCACACAGGCCTTGGGGACGGGGGCCCGAACCTCCACGATTAGAAGCAAACAAAGAGGTTTTGACTCTTCGCGGCTTCTTCCGCCAGGCGGATGGCGTGTTGCTGTGCAGTAGGGTCCTCGCTCCGCTGCAGGGCTTCCCAGGCCTCTCTACAATTTATGTTTGCTTTAGCCCCTGGTGAGCTAGCGCATTCCCAGATTATGTGATCGAGCGTCCCTCTCGCCCCACAGTGTTAGCACTCATCGTTTTCTCTATCATGCATAACATGGTATGGCCAGACCGGGTTTACGAAGTTCCCAGCTTGCAGGCGCCGCCATGCGACTGCCTCTCTATTGTTTAGACGTTTATCCGGTGGTGGCACCAGTCTCCTGACACAGGTGACGTGACGTCATTGCTCTCCAATAAAAACCCGCGCGCTCGCTTCGGCGGATTTCAAGAAGCTACCAGGTACACGGCGTCAGAGCTGTACTCGCGGACAACTTTCTGTCGCAATGAAGTGAAAGTTATGGGCGGATGGCTGCTGCACATGTGTTACGGCTCCAAGTAGTCTTTCAGGGTTTGACAGTGCTTTTGGTTGCTCGGAACAGACGCCGAATCGAGACAGCTTCACGCGCGACGGTTTCGCGTTTGCCTAGACGCGGAAGGGAAAAGCCGCAAAATAAGTAAACTTATACGTGCAGTAGTGGGTTTAATTTTATTTAACTGTTGCTAATAAGGTGTTTATGTTTTCCCTTCCCCAGCTTAAACTAACGTGGATGAAAACACGGGGCTCTTTTCAGAAGCGATATTGTGCGCGCTTTGCCTCCGTAGCTTTCCCTTCGTTGCCGCAGAAAGTTGTCTGCGAGTATAGCATGAATCAAAGCTGGCGATTGCCGCCGCTGACGGTCGCGTTGGTGCAGTGTCTGGCACACGACACCGAAGCATATGGCGTGTCAACAAATCGCTTATGCAGCGGCGGGCACCTGAAATGGCGCGCTGTCCCAACCGAAACCCCCCACGTAGGAAGACGGCATGGATTTTTCTGAAGCCTTAACTCCCTTCAGCTCCGCTGGTCTCGGGTGTTTGCGATAGCAGAGCCACGCATAATTTTTTGTTGTCGCCGTGGTGTTCTGTATAAAGTCCAAGGGCGATAACATGGTCACCGCACGTCATATCCTGTATGTGTGAAAGCGCGCGAGGGAAGCCGACGATCTCGGCTCAATCTCGCGCGCCATATATGGAGGAAAGCGGGTGGGCAGCGCGGGAGCGACGGGGAGGGGGGACATCGACTCCGCCAACAAGTGCGTACTTCGCGCGCGCCGTATCTTGCAAGGGATCTGCAGACGGATCATACCTTTGTGCACACTGAGTTGAAGCAATAGACCACACGAAGGCCACTTCGCTCGCTGCTGCTGTTACGCTTGCTCACACACTCAAAGCTCTCAATAAACACCAGGCTAGGAACTGGCGCCGCCTGCAAACACATGCCCACACTTGTACCGCCTACACGCCATCTCCCCAGACAGATATACGTCCTGGACATGTCCCTGGTGCAGCAACCGCATAGGGACACTCACACACATAACACACGAATGCACCGACCGTCCGGGCGACGAAATCTCGCCACGAGTCACAGCACACAGACTCACTACGTGGTCTTAGGAGCAAGACTCTCCGAACTGGACCTGGGAAGCCAACTGGCGATCCTCGACCAGGCCTGGCGAGCCGCGATTTCCAGTGGAGCCCTGTCAGAAGGAACCACCCAGGAATAAACCGCGCACAAATTGATGTATTAATAAAGTTTCACCACCACCAGCAGCAGCGTTTTGTCAGCGAGTGTACGCGCTCATTGAGGAGTGATGTGTTGTTGTGCCCGGCGGCCCTCCAGATCGGGGGAGATGCCACACGTGCGGCATGTAGTTGTCACGCCTCCATTCGTCACACCTGTCAGCAGCATGTGTGCCCGGAGGCACTCCAGATCGGGGAAGATGCTACACCTTCAACATGCAGTTGTCACGCCTCCATTCGTCACACCTGTCAGCAGCCCAAATTGGCCTGTCCCCGCCGGAGTGAAGGTCAGTGCACGGTTACGACATTGCACGCCTGTCAGCAGTCCAAATTGGCATGACCACGCCGGGGATCGGAGTCAGCGTGCGTTCTTCCTACTTTCCTTCTCGGTGCCCAGGGAGGGGCGTGCGTTTCCGACAGGGCGCACCGAAAGGCGCAACCAGCTCACCGCCGGGATTGGTCTCCTGAAGCCATCTGTCTCCTGACGCCGGATTGATGGAAACCAGGAACAATGACGACGCAGGCATAAAAAGCGGATCCGGATGGCTGAGAGGGACGCTCGGACACGCTAAGACGCTACCATAGTGTGTGTGCTCCGACGGTTCCGACGGTTGGAGCCGTTTTGTAATCTCAATCATGTACCTTTTTCAATATATTCCTTTTTCTTCATTTTCTTAAAACGTTGCTCGGAACGCTTTCTCCCGGCACCTGGCACGGCACCACCAATGAAAACTTCGTTGACCGCACGGACCCCGACTTCGTAACAGTGGTAGTCAGCGGTGGGATTGACCTCACGGAACTTTGGACGTGCTGACAATCGCAACAGTGTTCATGTTTGCTTGTGCGCGCTGACACCAGGCTGGAAAAATGAAGCATGGTGACGCCACTGAAAAATGAAGTCTGGTTCCGTTAATCGTTATGAGGGGACTAGGACGTGTTCGAGCAGCGTTTGAAAACACTCGTTAGCATTTATTTTTCTTGTATGATTTAGTGCAACTCTGCTAATATCTATTTATTTATTTATTTATTTATTTATTTATTTATTTATTTATTTATTTATTTATTTATTTATTTATTTATCTATTTATCTATTTATCTATCTATCTATTTATTTATACTGCGATGTGAAATCGGATCATAGCATTATAGATCAATATTAAAATTTAAATTTCGGCTGCCAGGAATTCCGGCTGCGAACCAGGGCCCGCATGCACAAAATTATATTACGCTAGAAGTTTTTGTAAGAAAAAATGTCACCGAATGCTGATACCATTCGCGACGATAACCGGCCAGTGGCAAAGAACACTTGCGAACGAAAAGCTTTGCGAACTTGACCTCAGAGGATGCAGCCACAACTGAAAGTTTAGACTTGTTTCATCAATGAAAAGTTTTTAAAAAATTATGGGGTTTTACGTGCCAAAACCACTTTCTGATTATGAGGCACGCCGCAGTGGAGGACTCCGGAAATTTCGACCACCTGGGGTTCTTTAACGTGCACCTAAATCTAAGTACACAGGTGTTTTCGCAATTCGCCCCCATCGAAATGCGGCCGCCGTGGCCGGGCAATGCAAAGTTATCTCTCTGTCTGCGGAGCATTAGTCCTGCAATACAACACCTGTGTATTTCGCAGTTTACAAAGAAAAATAATAATGTTACACTTCGATCAACGTCTAGCATGATGCGACGTAACATGTGTCTTGCAACATATAGTTCATGACCGTGACATATAATGATCTTAACAAGCGTGTTTGTCGATAATGTAGTGTGAAATCATGCTTAGCAATAATTTACGTTCAGGACAACATTCATTTGGGCTAGATGGTGCCTACTTGAATTGGGAAGGAACAGCGCCAACTAAGACGATCACGAGAGGGAGAACGACACAGGACAAGCGCCTGTGTCATTCTCCCTCTCGCGATCGTCTTAGTTGGCGCTGTTCCTTCCTAATACATTTACTTGCTGCTGCGAAAGTCCAAGACATTTTTTTTTTTACGCTCCTGATGAAAAGATAGCGAAATAGATATAGTGGAAAGGCAGGGAGGTTAACCAGATCAGGATTACTGGTTTCCTAAGCTGCACCGGCATGAGGTAAAATGAGTTGGAAAGAAAGCAGAGAAAGAAAGAGATGAAAAAAATTCCCGTTAGATCCAATGTGCTTGTTGGGATCGACGCTAAGTGAAACTTTATTGCATTGTTTTAATTAAATGGCATTCAAAGAGACCCAAGATGCGTGCAATTGCATATTATTTTCAACCTATGTAAATTAAGTTTACACATTCTACTTGAGTGCAAACACAAGTTCCCCTGACCCCACTGTTATGCGACGTGGGTGCCTCAATGACCTGCAGGCTAATACGACGCGCTTTGCGACTGGTGAAGGAAGCATTTTGAGTAGACGTGTAAGTTCACAGAAGTAAGAAACATACAGCGATACATGTCAAATGCTTCGGCACATCTCACGGCAATCACTCTACCACGTGACACTGCCGGCCAGAAGATGTCCTTTGTCATTTGTAAATGTCCTTTGCCCTGTAAATGTTCGTCGTGCGTTCTTTTTCAGCGAGAATTTCGTGCTTTGTGATCGGGCTAGCCACTCGCAATCTTGCTCGCACGGGAATATTCAGGCTCTCTGTGCCGATCACATTTGCTTTCTATACATTTAGAACAGCTGGGATGCGATGTATGCGCGACATTTATGCTAATAATTAATACAGATACAACGTAGGGTATGAATAGCACAGCTCGTCATGTTAACCAATCAATTTAGGAGGTTCATTCGAACCGCAAACTGCTAAATAAATCAGTGAGAAACAAATTTCATCAGTGTGCCCAACGTATGTCGGCTTCGAAAGGCTATTCGTTCGAAAGAACTACCGAGTGCAGCGGCCTGTTACTTTTTCACTTTCCCCTTAGGTTACTCCGGCTCCATGCTGTTCACGTTGGCTGAAGACTGCCCCGTCGTCTACACAATCGATGACACGAAACCGGACGGACGGTTTCCGGCCATCATTGGGTGAGCGTCTGCACCCTCTTTATTTGGCGGTTCTGACTAACTGGCCAGGCTGAGTCAGTCGATGGATTACATCAATGAATCCATTATTTGTCTGAAGCAGTCGCGAAGGCTTGCCTTCGTTGAGTTGTATAGCGGAAGTGTGTCCACATGCCATGGAAAACGTCCGCGCAAAACGAAGACGAACATTCTGCCCGCTCAAAATGACGACGGTAATTCTTTCGAAAAGGGCATTCAAGATAGCGCAATAAAATTTAGGGAGCACGTTGGGCATGTCAAGGGTAATGTACTGGCAAAGCTATAAATATGTGCAGTAATTAGGGACATTGTTAAAGAATTACAAAGATACTGATAATGGTGCCTCAGAGCTCTAAGGCCTGTCAACATTAAAAAATAAAATTCGTGGTGGGAGAAATGTGATGGAGAAATTTTATATTAGCAGACATATTCTTATGTTGAGTAAGGAATTTTTGAAATACCATATAATTATGTGTCCAGAAGTCAATTTGGGAGCATTAGTTATAACCGGTCACACGTTAAGCCCGGCGATAAGCAGCCTGTAGGAGGGCTGCAAGAACGTTCTAAGGGAACCGCAAAGTCGTTTTCGCTTGACACTAGAGACATTTAGCGTGTCCGCTATTCCGGCAAACCAGGGCGGTTTGGGCGGATTACCGCATGGTCAGAGATCGGCAGGAGCGGTGCAGCCGCCTGGTGTTGTAGGGCTCAATCAGACAAACACAGAGCTAAAATTGCAGTAACCCACTGTATTCTGCTTCGCTGCTGGTGGAAATTTTCGGCAGCGGCGTAATTGGGTTCACAATTACGCCGCTGTCGAAAACTTACACCCCAGCTAAGAAGAATATAGTAATTGGCTCTGTGTTCGGGTGGTTGAGCTTTGCACCACCAGCTGGCGCCACCAATGTGGCCACTCACGTTTACGCCCCCGACCATCCGGTAATCCGCCCAAACCGCCCCGGTTTGCCGGAATAGCGGACACGCTAAAAGTCTCCACTGTGGCCTCATTGTCCCGAACTTTGCTTCGTCAGAATTTTGGTCGTGAACCCGAAAGCTCGCACCAGCCAAGAGGAATTTTTTAAACCGTGATGTATATTGAGAATTCTTTCAATCTATGGTTTCCTACTTGCTATTGAACACGTGTGACTCCGTTTCAGTCTACGTAGTGAGGCATTAGAGACTTTTAGCCTGTCCGCTATTCCGGTAAACGGGAACGGTTTGGGCGGATTGCCGGATTTGCGGGGGCGTAAACGTGAGCGGCCAGAGCAGTGCAGCCGCCTGGTAGCGTAGAGTTCAACCAGACAAACGCAGTGCTAAAACTGCAGTAACCCACTATATCCTGCTTCGCTAGTGATGCAAATTTTTGGCAGCGGCGTAATTGTGAACACGATTACGCCACTGTCGAAAATTTACACCAGCAGCTAAGCAGAATATAGTAATTAGCTTAGTGTGTGTGGTTGAGCTTTGCGCCACCAGCCGGCGCCACCAATCTGGCCGCTCACGTTTACGCCCCCGCTAAACCGACAAACCGCCCGCGCTTTCCGGAATACCGGACACGCTAAAAGTCTCTATTATTGCATTGGAGTATTCAAAGCGACGGAGCTTCTATTAAGATTCTCAAGTGCGCAATTCAGCCTGGCGGTTCCACGTTCACCAAAGGCTGATTGTGCAGAACGTGTCTGATGAGAACGCGTTGCTTGCCCACTGTTGTGCTCTCCAGGGTAGCGTACCTCACCGCTGCCGCCTAGTTCTTGCGAAGCCTGTTTATCGAAGCTCGACCGACGTTACTATTGGGTAGCGTGGCGTTATCGGCGGGCTGCCGGCATCCGGTAGACCATGGCGATCAGGCAGGGACGAGACGATTTCTAGTGCGGAACTTGCGCGGTTTATTCAATGGTTGGTAAAAGGTAAGAAGAAGAGAATGAAGTGAAAAGTACATTGCGGAGCCCCTTAAACAGGCCCCCTAAAATTGCAGGCGGGATCTTGCTCACGTCAACGTCACGTGACCCGCACTGCGTCTCGTTGCGGATGGGTGGCTGCTCCCGCTTTCTCCGGTGACGTAGTTTTGCGGCTGGTCCCACTTTCTCCGGTGAGCCTAGACGGGCTCGCCTCCGCAGCTAGCACTCAGCACGTGACATTGCAAGTCTTCGTCGTGGCTTTGCAGCAGGTTCTACTTTCGGTGGGCCTTTCTTCTAGGCGACGTTGGTTCTCGGAAAGTTGTGACAGTTCGTGGAAGGGGTCCCTCTTTGAGGCGCACCGTTTGTGAAAAGGGCTCTCCCGCACACACACAATGGGGCCTGTGATCACCGCGGGGCGTCCGCCTGACCGGCATCCACTCGAGACAATCACAACAAGTTGGGAATTCACCCTTCGTTTCGATGAGGCATGGTGGTCGAGCATCCTTTTTGCACGGGGTGCTACACGCCAACCGTGGCACCACCGAGCAGCTCACGTGTCAGTGGTGCACGCACCATATATGCTTGCCGCAGGTTTCTGCCTGCCGGTAAGGCGAGGAGCCTGGTGAATCTTTCGCCTGAAGAACGGAAACAGATGATCATCAAGGCGTACGCTGCTGCCATGAAGACCGACGAGGCACTTCACGTGAGTCCATGCCGCCCTTTTGAAAAGATCTGTATGTACCCGAACTTGGACGAACAGGGGCGCCGACTATATACAGACAGCCATTTAGAGTATTTTAGCATAGCATTCGCCTGACAGTTACCATTTCTGCTCTAACAGCCAGCTTCGCGTTCCAGTTAGTCCACACACTAAAGCAGCAGCCCACATATAAGAATAGGCATCCGATCACGGTGGGTGGCAGTGCGCAGGGACGCGGGAACGCACGTCGAAGAAACCGAGGTGGTCGAGATTAATCCCTGTACTTTGAGGAGTTAAGCATTATAAATCAGCATCTTCGACTTGGCATTGGCGTGTAATGGGTGCTATGTGATCCCGCAGAGAATTTGATCCCTGTGGTCACTAAGCAAAGCGGGTATGACCGAAACGCCGGCATCTTTCGACACCGTTCGCAAATGCGGAGAGAACGTGGTTACGTATACGCTCTGCTAAAAAGCTCGTATGATCAATATTCGAGGGAAGTCGTAGACGATGCTCTGGCGCGCGTTTTTCTTTGCGGAGGAAAGTGTGCGATGCTCTTGAGCGTTAGCGCGGTATATATGGCTTTTGGCTTATCAGAAATGTGCTAAATCGGATGTAAAAGGTTTTTTTTATAGCCACGCCCTTCTCCCTGAATGCAGCCCATCCACTACGAAGAGTATAACTGGGCAGGCGAGCAGTACGCGGGAGGCTGCTACACGTGCATGATGGCGCCCGGATTTCTCACCACTTTCAGAAAGTAAGTCGTCATCCGTTGTACTCTTTCTTGCACATGGCTACAGACAATATCGGAAATTTACAAGTCCCTGCAAATGCGGCAAGACCTGTCGTTTGACCTCGTAAGGGAACCCCGCACCTCTCTTTGCGATGGAGACTCTGAGGTTCAGAGGGACAACGTTGTTACCTCTTGTGAGATTCGGACCAAAAGCGCCATATATAACAAGGCTTGACGCCAGTTTTTGTTGTTTGCTTTCACTACTGGCCTCGAAACTTTTTTAAAAACGTTGTATATAGGTGTAGTAGAGAGGAAGACGGAACACCTATTTTATCTGTCTAATTTTATCGACAATCTAAGTTATCGACAATTACCCTAGGTGTTGTTTTATAAATATGCAGGTAGCTCTCGTTCCCCCGTGCGTTTGTTGAAGAAATCGTAATGTGCTAAAGAAGACGATAGCGCAGGAAAAACCTAAACAATACACCTTGACATGGTGCGCCGTTTAAACATCAACAGCGCAGCTGAACCACGAAGTGAAGGGCGACAGGTGGCGATTTGCGTCTGCCTTAATGCTCCGCACTCTGTGCGAAACTGCAGACTTCTTTTATAATAAAAATGTCGTTGAGCAAGTCAGACCAGTGAGCTGTATAAACGCGAAATTGCGTGCGCTGGTTCGTTATGTGAGTCCGCACGAAATTCGTCTAGGACAACCGTTTTAGATCCGGCACGCAGGGTGTCCCCGTGTATATCCTCATAGCCCTTATGTTGAAGATAAACATTCAGTAGAGATACGTGTCTGGTTGAGAAAGAACCAAACGAATCAAATTCGAGAGATCTGCAACAAAAAAAAAATGTTTTTTGCCCCCACTTTTCGTTCTGACCACATGCTGCACCAATTTTGGAGCGCGAAAATTCATCACGTGAAAATCTGATCGCCGCACGCACGTGGACTCCTTTGTGCGGACTGCCGCTCCCCTCTCTCGCGCGCAGCCTAATCCGGGAGCCGATCGGCCGGCTGCACTTCGCCGGCACCGAGACGGCGAGCCAGTGGTCGGGCTACATCAACGGGGCGGTCCAGGCGGGCGAGCGGGCCGCCAAGGAGGTGCTCCACGCCCAGGGCTTGATCGGCGAGGAGCGCATCTGGGAGCCCGAACCGCCCGTCGACGATGTGAGTTCATCGCTAGGGTGGCTAGAAGGGGAGGTGTGAATACCGGCGGCGCAAACGTGACCCTACAGCGCACCGATGCCGCGGGGCGGCGCTGTTGACCAAGGCGGGGTAAGCACGCAGCCGAAATGAGCGCCTCGCCAGCCTCGTCGGCTGCATCTCTACCACCGAAGTGAAAGTGAGCCCGTTTCGGTTATCGCGCGCTTTCTGCGAGCGTCAAAGAATGAATCTTTAGCATGAAAACAATGTTATGTCAGCCCACATCATTACTCCTGTGAAATTTTACGGGCCCAGTTCGCACTGTATCGAGATTCAAACGCGTTTTGTCTGTGCGCATTTCGTGAGTTGGCTTTGGGTGTTAGGGACTAGTGGGGGGCTTCGAAATAATTTCGACCACTTCGGGTTCTTTAACGCGCACTGACATCATACGGCACACGGGGGCCTTGCATATCGCCTCCCTGAAAATGCGACCGTCGTCCTCGAGATTAGCAGTCAATCACCCTGTGCGTACCGACGTAAGACCTGTAAACTGCAGACATTACCTGATAAAATCTGGACGTATTTACAAACCACTTTTTGTCTGCTCTTGCAGACCTGTAGCATGTCATTTTGACGCTCATATAAGCAATTTAATATGATTGCAGACAGTGAAGCAACAGATCTGGTCATGAAATCGTTTACTTACAAGTGAGGAAAAAAATGTACAACACACAAGCTTAGGTTTCAGTGTTTTCCGTTTCTTCTCACTGCTCTGCTGATTGACACCTTTAAGCAAAAAGTGAATCCTTGTGAGGCAATAAAAACGTATAACTGAGGCTGTCAGGGTAGCAGAATGGTCTAAAGCAACCAATCTTTGACATCTAACCAATTGACTGCAAGATCTCGGCCACAGCTTTGGCATGCTGGCGTGTTACACTGAATTAAAAATTATGGGGTTCTACGTGCCAAAGCCACTTTCTCATTATGAGGCACGCCGTAGTGGAGGGCTCCGGAAATTTTGACCACCTGGGGTTCTTTAACGTGCACCTAGATCTAAGTACACGGGTGTTGCCACTGAGCAATTAACCACGGCGGGTGTCACACTGAATAAATGAGTGAGTTTGTTTTCAAGGGAATCGTCCAGCTTATAGAACGATTCTGAGGGATATAAAAGGCCCTCAAGGTCCCGCTCTTTGGATGCCTCTGGTGGAAGCTCTCTGGGTACAGTGGCTCTGGGTACAGCCACTGTACTCTGGGGATATTGCATTTATGGTGCTTCGCAGTCTTCACAATCTGTGGGCAAAACACGCCTTCTCGATCGCCACATAACCTGCAATGTAATAAACTAGCCGTGCGTCGCTGCGGTGCTCAACATAACTTTGGTGGTCCACAGCATCTCGCCCTCGAATGACGGAATGTCGGGAGGAACACTCCAAAACAGGCGACGAGACCTACTGACAGCGGAGGGCGCAGGCCAGCGCGGAAGTACTACGCCGTAATACGGTAATACCACGCCGCGAGCAGCAGCGCCACGTTCCCCCTGGTGGCATCGGTGCGCAAGGGGGTCACGCGCGCCCGAAGGAAAGCGTCGCCGGTATTCACACCTCCCCTTCTAGCCACCCTATCATCGCCAGTGGGTGCCTTCCAGGCCTGACGCGCATACTTTATAAGCGCAGACTAAATATTCAGAGACCTGGAGTGGGAAGAATTGGGGATAAGAGTTAATGGAGAATACCTTAGTAACTTGCGATTCGCTGATGATACTACCTTGCTTAGTAACTCAGGGGACCAATTGCACTGCATGGTCACTGAGCTGGTGAGACAAAGCCGAAGGGTGGGTCGAAAAATTAATCTGCAGAGAACTAAAGTAATGTTTAGCAGTCTCGGAAGAGAACAGCAGTTTACGATATGTAGCGAGGCACTGAATAAGGGAATACATCTACTTAGGGCAGGTAGTGACCTCAGATCCGGATCATGAGACTGAAATAATCAGAAGAATAAGAATGGGCTGGGGTGCGTTTGGCAGGCATTCTCAGATCATGAACAGGAGGTTGCCATTATCCCTCGAAAGAAAAATGTATGACAGCTGTGTCTCTTCAGTACTCACCTATGGGGCAGAAACCTGGAGGCTTACGAAAAGGGTTCTACTTAAGTTGAGGACGACGCAACGAGCTATGGAAACTACAATGACGGGTGTAACTTTAAAGGATAAGAAGGGAGCAGATTGGGTGAGTGAACAAACGCGAGTTAATGACATCTTAGTTGAAATCAAGAAAAAGAAATGGGTATGGGCAGGGCATGTAATGAGGAGGGAAAATAACCGATGGTCATTAAGGGTTACGGACTGGATTCCAAGGGAAGGGAAGCGTAGCAGGGGGCGGCAGAAAGTTAGGTGGGCGGATGAGATTAAGAAGTTGGCAAGGACAACATGGCCACAATTAGCATATGACCGGGGTAGCTGGAGAAGTATGGGAGAGGCCTTTGCCCTGCAGTGGGCGTAGCCAGGCTGATGACGATGATGATAATGATGAATCAATCTAGAGCGTTGAAACCTCACAATGCGAAGGCGTAAGTTTGAGGAAAGCGTGCGATTTTCTTCTGAAACGCGCTAAGACGGAAAGAAGAATCAAGAAAGGGAAATCATAACTACAAGGGTGGTTTGGGGAAACGACGCTTATCTGTAGTTGCTGAGAAACGTTAGAATAGGGGCCACACAGTTATTGGGCAACGTGAATCCGCAACGAATGAGATCACTTGAGTATAGGTAAAAATCTAAATGTGCGGAAAATTTTGGAAGCTTGAAAAAACAACTGAGAAAAAAGGAACTACAGAGCTGTATTTCTCTTCTACGTTCGCTTCCTGTTCTATAAGCCCTGGTGTTCCACGAAAAAACAAGCTAGTTTTTCTTTCCCGAAAACTTTGGAAAGACTGAGAAAAAATCCTAACCTGTTAAAGCAGAGGGGAGTATTAATAATAGCAGGCGAGAGTGCACGCAAAGACGAGTTTCCAAAGTGATGGCAAGGTGTCTGCGTTCTATAACAAGGAACCCCCTTTTTATTTTTTTCTTCGTAGCTTTGAGAAGGTTCATCTAGTGAGAGCTGCGCTTTATTATAGGTAGGGCACGCTAGTGCACCGTCTGCACACTTCTGGAGTTTTTTCGGATTGCGGATGTGGCGTGCTCAATTACATGTTGCGGGTTCGCGATCGCAAAAAAACTATAAGTCAAACGTGTGGGCGCCTTTAGACATGCGAGGTAGTGGGAATGGAGCAGTCGTAAGTTTAGATTCTCTTCTGCTAGCCACTTGAAAGCAGTCAACAATGGTGAACTATTCTCCCAGAACTGCTTTTTCATTCTGTGACAAAATTATCAGTAAATAGTAGAAAAAATTCAGACCAAACTTTGTTTCTGAATTTCTTGTTGACACCACAGAGGCCGCCACGTAAATTTGACGTCAGAAGTTTAAAATTTTCTTTCGGGCTCTCAGTTGGGCTGTTATGGCCAAGTGTTATGGCCAGTACCAATTCCGGGATATTTTCAAAGCGTCTGTCGGAATGCATTGGTGCTCGACTTACTTTTGTGCTTCAATGCATAGAACAGCAGTTAAGAAGAAATGTGACTGGAACGCCAATGCATTTCGTCGGAGGCATTAAAAATGAATACCTCGGAACTGGTGTGGTCCAGAGAACGCATATTAGAGGTTGGATTGCGCAACATTTTTACGAGACACACAGAAGAGACACACACCACAGAGCGCTCTGTGGTGTGTGTCTCTTCTGTGTGTCTCGTAAAAATGTTGCGCAATCCAACCTCTAATATGTTATACCAACACGCCCAGTCGTCAGCCTTGGCCAGAGAACGCGTTCCAAGTGGATACGCCGTGCGAACTCAGCGGCTATAATTCGTGGATTGAAATATGTGGCGTAAGGTAATTAATTAAAAACGGCAATTAGCATAATTAGATTAATCATTCAATTGAACATTTTGATTTCTCATAGAAGTAATGGTCGCCTCATCGAGTAATTTGGATCAATTGGTCTATCTGCCATAGACAATGTTTAAGAAATGTAATGCAAAAGGATAGAAAGTTGGGCGAGTTGGGCCCTACAATCCAAGATAATGTTTAAGAAATTTGGTGCAGCTAAAAAAAAAAAAACACGCTGTATATGAGAACTTGTAGTGACGCTCCCGTTCGTCTCTCAAACATCACGTTTTGTGCCGATCGAGGCACAGGCTTATCTACACTATATTAAGCTAGCCTTTTTACGTGGTTCCAAATTTCATGGCAGTTGTCCCCTAACTGCCGGAAATTGAAATAATTCAATTTCCCAAATGCTTCGCGACCCTTCTTAATTTTGTTGTCCTTCTTTGTGTGACCGCATTTCAATCGAAGCAGAATTTTTCTTTGCGGTATCTCTCCTTACTTATCAATCATACTTACATTTTCTTAAACTATGCCGTCGTGATTCGAGTTGACTGTGCTAGGAGGGCAGAATGCGCACAGTAAAGCGTGTGCGTCTATGAACAAAGATCAGTTGGTAGCCTGTGTTGCAACGGTCTCGTCCTCGGTTGTTGGTCCCGTCAACTGCAGACGAGTTTTCGTCGAACACTTGACTATGTGTGCTACCAACTAGATCGACTTATGTAAAATAAACTAAGCCAGCGCTCGTTCGTATCATTTTGCCTGTTTGCGTTGCCTTCTGTGCTCGCAATAGTTAAACCATGAATGGTGCGAAAGATTCTGTCACAGCATTTATTGCGAGTGCCACCTGCCTCCTCTGTGCGGAGGCAGGTGACTGTCTTGACACGCCTCGCTGTTTTTTGTTATCCTGCAGGTGATCCCCGAGATCCCGTTCGAGGACACGTTCATGGAGAAGCACTTGCCTTCCGTAGGCGACTTCCTGTCATTCGTCTCCTTCCTGGTTCTGCCAATAGGCGCCGCTGTCGGCTGGACACTGCTCGGCTATCGCCTGCCGTCCTTTACGCATTGACCGAGACTTGCATACTTGCCTTCGTCTGCTGCCAAATAATGTACGCGGAGTCTGTGTTCTATCGTTTCCCAAACACTGTCTCATGTGCGTGACTCTCGCATCCCTCGACATCTTCAGACATGTTGAAGGATGTTTTTAGTACTTACTAGAAGAATTAAAGGGGCCTGAGCCACTTTTTATCGAAGTAGAGAAATGCATTTGAAGTTACATTAGGCTATTTCAGAAATACTTTGACGCAAAAAATACTTCATTGCGTTCAGCAGAAGCGCAGTTGTTGGCGCTCAAGCGCAGCATTCGCGGTGCTTCCGCTACTCCTTGAATGACTTGCACTGCGACGGCTACGGTGAAGCGAAGCATGACCACAATGCTCCGCCTACCTAAACGGACACTAAAGAGAAAAAAATTATTTGTTCCGTATCAGTATATTACCTTTCTATGACACCAAAAACATCACTCTTACCACGATAAGGCGCTTGGTAAGCCAGAAAAAGCGCAAGAACGAAAGACGGGTGGCGACGCCTCCTTGAAGTTCCCGCACCTGGTCGCTGTGACGTCATGGATTTTGAAGGGATCTTCTAGGGCCTACTTAAATATATAGCGGTACAAATTGACTACATTGTGTTCTAAAGGAACCAAGTATTAAACATGGCAAGTTTCGGGAACCTTTACTCAGCCAACGTGGCCCTAATGGTAAAACATACTTTGGAATCCCTGACGTCACACTGACGTACCGGCGTAGGGGTTTCGGCGCCAAATTCAATTACTGATATTCGACCTTCATTTACTCATCTAATAATCGAACTATTATTTTGAAATGACTGCTTGCAGGGTTCTCAAACAATGCTTTATTAGTCTCAACTGATTTATTGTTTCGCTTTAGTGTCCCTTTAACGTCACCGTGGCAAGCAGTTCAAATTTCACTTCGGATGTTCATGTAGACGCCATTACTTCCGACTTTGGCGCCTATGGCGCGCCAAGCGTTGGCAGTGTAGGGCAGTGTCTCTGCCCTATGCGGCGCACGCTTCCAGCTAAAGCTGCTAGGGAAGTCCAGCGCCCCTAGCGGAGGCCGCTAGGGGCGCTGGAGCTGGTTCCACCTGAAGCTGGTTCCACCGGAGCTGGTTCCACCGCGGTCCAGTAAGAGGTGATTAAAGGATTGGTGGAAGAAAAGTAGGGAAACGACAAAAAATGGAGACGTACAAAAGCACAGTTCGCAATAGGGGATCAGAAAATTTGTTTGTGGGAGTTCATAGTGTTTTTTTTTATTGTTTAACCTAGGTAGGACATTAACCAGTATAACAGCAAGAGCTTGGTGGCGCAACCCACCACCCCGTTCCCAAGGGGACGCTCATAACATCCATCCATCCATCCTGAAGACCTGTGCCAGTCCGTGCGCTCCCGTCGTTGCCACTCGCTTGCTGCAGCCTGCACCCGAGGATGCGAATCGACTACATTTTAAAGCGACAGCGTTAAGGAGCCCGTGTCGCAGAAAATCCGGCGTCCCGCGTCGGCGTTGAAAGACGCTTCGGCAAAAGAATTTCGAACCAAATTCCGAGCAATGCATACCCAACCACTTCTCTACCACCAAAGTTGCTCATACCTTGTCTTTCATTCTTTACAGAGTTATATCTCGGAATTTTGAGAACGGCAACCCAAAAACAAATGTAATGAAAAAAAAAGGACTCGGTGCCCTACCACTCTGTGAAGAAGGATGACCAGCGAAGCTGTGTATGTGGGCTCCTTAATGGCGAACTGCACCTCCGCCGTGGGTCGGCCCGGCAATGCACTATCTTCGGGATCGGTCCACGTACGGGGAGTGCTTAACGCCTGCTTCACCTCCGCCGTGGGTCGACCCAGCATTGCACTATCTTCGGTATCGGCCCACGTATGGGGAGTTCGTTGCTTACCACGCAAGCAACGACACGAAAATTTCCTTGGACGGTAGAGGTGAAGCTTCGCTCTTAAAAAAAAAAAAAAAAAAACACCGACAGCGCATGTCCTTTATGTTAGCTGTTCTCAGACTGAAATATTAAAAGTGCGAAACAATAACAGGAGATCGACCCACGCAAGAGGCCACGTTTCTACCAGAAAGTTAGCCTTCGTGTGTAGCCTTCGCAGTCAGCGTTTCCCGGTAAACGTTACGGTTACATATGCTGCAGTTGCCGGGAGGCATAAAAAGCAGTAAGGGGTCTTTGAACGCTATCGCGTTCCACTCTTAAAGGCGAAGCTTAAGCGTCCTCCAAATTTTTAACGCGTCAGCGCCAAGGGCCCAGTGTTGCAAACATCCAGTGTCGGTGTACGCACCGGCGTCCGCGGCCGAAACACGCATATTCTATACAGCACTGAAGTTGTTCTATCACTGTAGTTGCTCATAGCATGTCTTGTTCTTTATACAAAGTCTTTCTTCGTAATTTTGGGAATGGCAGCCCACAAACAAACGCCCTGAAACGCAACACCGACAGCGCATGCCTTTTATGTTAAATCTTCTCAGACTGGGGGCTTCTTCGCTGTGGAACGCTGTGGTTGCATCATGCATCGGCTCCGTCTTTTTTCGTGTGCTATGTCCAAATTTTTGCCGCGACTCTTGTGATTTTTGGATCACTGGTGCTGTAAGTGACCCGCTGTCGAACGACACCTCTTCAGCGGAAATCGGACTTGTCATCTTCAGTTCATCGCCGATTATTCGAAACATCCGAAACCCCGCGCCCCTGCTTCGCAACGCCGGCAGCGTGCGTCGGCGGCAGCAGCTGCAGCAGCCATGAGTCAGGACGGCGTCGTCGACAGCGTCGACATGACTCCGGAAGAGATCCTCGATTGGCGCGAGAAATTTATTTACTCCGACACCAAGAAGCCTTCGCCCACCTCGCCCAGCTCCCTCGAAACTCCACCGCAAGTAAGCCACATTCTGCCTCGTCCTCCTCACTTCCAGCCGCAGAATACAAAATAATTCTTCGTGTACACGGTGGCGTCAACTGCGCCAACATACATCCAGTCTCTCTCCGCGACATCG
Source organism: Dermacentor andersoni (assembly GCF_023375885.2). Lineage (NCBI taxonomy): Eukaryota > Metazoa > Arthropoda > Arachnida > Ixodida > Ixodidae > Dermacentor > Dermacentor andersoni. The sequence goes on along the minus strand of NC_092818.1, from coordinate 199,284,909 downwards.
TCATCAAGTCCACTGGTCTCTCCACGGCTGCAGCATCGCTAGATCGACTCCAGGCCAACGAGATTAACAACACAATCATCATAAGAACTCCCTGCATGGACAGGGCTGATCCCTATTTGAAGATCGCCATCCTCACCATCATGGGCAAGAGCTACGAAGTTTTCACGCACGTGTCAGACCCCAAAAATTCATGTAGGGGTATCATCAAGCTGCCGGCCTCCCTGGTAGAAGGGAACGTGTTGGCTAACCTTCGAGAGTCCAATCCAGCAATCCATATCCTTGCTGCTCGAAGAATGGGCTCTACAGACTCCATCCTGGTCACTTTCGAAGGCACAAAGGTCACCTTCTGCATTGACTACCTCAGCACAGACCTCCGCTGCCGACCATATCGACAAAAAGTGGAGGCGTGTACTAAGTGCCGGCAGCTTGGCCATCGCCAAGACGTCTGCCCCAATGTAACCATATGTCTCTGCCCAAAATGCGGCACGCCAGATCCTCCTCAGGACCACAGCTGTACTCCCACTTGCACCATCTTCAACGGAACACACGAGACTGGTTCCTCAGAGTGCAAACTTCGTTACAAACCATGGACACCGCCCCCCCCCCCCCCCCCCGCACCTCCAGACTGCAACAGCGGCGCAGCTCCCATCATTGAAGCAAGCTTGGCCTCCGCTGTCTCCACGCAACGAGGAGAGACCACCCATCAACCATACAAAGGTGAGCTGGGCAGGAGTAGTATCCCACAATAGCAGTTCCTCACAAAATGCTGATAGCTCTCTCATCAAATACTTGCTAAATCAGAAAGAAATACTTAAAAACGAAATCAAGCAGCTCAAAGCAATGCTCCCCCCCCCCCCCCCCCCCCTTCGAAACCACTGACGCTCCTGCTGCTACTTCCAAACCACTGCCACAAACGCTTGCGCCCACACTCACAAGCCCTCTGCCAGAACAAATGGACACTCTTGCATCCACTGCTACGACGGAAGCCGCAACTCCAATGCCGCCTTCATCACACACGCAGCCCCCACCCGCAAAAAGGAAGAATGCCGAAATAATAGACACCGAGAACACCGTAGAAAACGCCATATTTATACTCACTGGCCGCATGGACATCCTCGAAAACAAACTTGTTGCCCTTGAAAATCGGCTACGGAGCAAGCTTGATGCATTTATTTGTGAGGCATCTGCACAGTTTTGTCGGTTCCAAGAGCTAATCGACAGCTGGGGAAGACGCTCCGTGACGTCACAAGTTCCCATCCTTCAAAACGACAATAATGATGAAGCCAGCCCGTAGTCTAGTCATCTGGCAGTGGAACTGCAGGGGGTTCCGCAACAAGCGCGCATGTCTAACACTATTTCTACTGAGTCGTAACGAGCTCCCTGACGTTACAGCCTTGCAGGAAACACACGGGAAAGTCACGCTACCTGGATACAACACGTTTCAAGACCCTCACATATAGACAAGCCCAACACTGCCATACTTGCAAGGCGACATCTTTCTGTTAAACGGGACACATTCAACAGTAGTGAAATCCCCCACGATTTCATAAAAATTCTACCTCAAAGCCACAAACAACCCACCCTATGCGTGTTGAGTGTCTATAGCGCTCCCAATGCTCGACAACACCGCTTTGGGCACATGCTCGCTCAGGCCAAAGCTAACGCCAATAAACAGCCGCCAGTCGTAACGGGTGACTTCAATGCCCCCCATCAAATGTGGGGCCACTCCGCATCCACTCCTAAGGGAAGAGCTCTATGGAAGCACATACAAAATCAAGGTTTCACCATCTACAATGACTTTACTCTTCCTACCCGGCTAGGAAATAGCGTCAGTAGGGATCCATCCCCTGACCTCACCCTAACTCACCACATCACTCAGGCGACGTGGCAAAACCTCCAAAACAACTTAGGAAGCGCCCATTACATCGTCGAACTCCGTGTAGATTTTAAGCACAGACCGCTAGCCACGAAACCTCTAAGGCTTACCAATTGGACGGAATTCAGAAAATCTCGCTGCAACACTAACGAAGGAACCATTACCGACATTGAGCCATGGGCGAACGCCTTGCATGCAAGGCCCATACCACCACTCACCCGCTAAACACACCCTTGGCCACAATTGATTCCAAGCTACTACACATGTGGGAAGCGAAGCAAGCTTTACTTAGGAAATGCCTAACAGCACGTTACAATCACAAACTCCGAATCAGAATCGCCAAATTAGACTCTCAGATCCAACAATACGCTATAAAATTGGCGGCTCAGCAATGGACTCAGGTTTGCGAAGGAGCGCATGGTAATCTCAGCACTAAAAAGACCTGGCAATTGCTCCGGCACCTGCTCGACCCCACCACGTCTAGGACGCACAATAACCACCGGATGAATAAACTGCTGCATGAACATGCAGCCGACCTGCCGACCATGTTCAGCAACCTGGCCTCCAAGCATATGCCCCCTCCTACGCAAATACCCATGCCCGACTATGCTGGTGAACCTAATGAGGAGCTTTGCAGTCCCATCACAGAAGCGGAGGTTCGACATGCCCTCAACCAAGTGCGAACCACCACGGCACCAGGCCAAGACTCTGTGACCAATAAAACGCTTCGCAACCTCGATGAGCAATCCATACGCAAACTCACCGAGTATTACAACCACTGTCCCGAAGAGGGGGAGATACCCCAACAATGGAAAGCAGCCAAAGTGATCTTCATTCCAAAGCCGAATAAGCCAATTCACATTGATAACTTCCGTCCAATTTCTCTCACTTCATGCCTTGGGAAGATCTTGGAGCACGTAATCCACCTACGCCTCTCAAAATATATCGAACATAATCACTTGTTCCCTTCGGAAATGACTGGCTTTCGCAAATCTCTTTCTTGTCAGGATGTCGTGCTAAGGCTCAAAGAAGACATTATCGAACCGAGCGACGCACGTGACACACAAGCGTTGCTCGGCCTCGACCTCGAAGGCGCCTTCAACAACGTGTCCCACTTGGCCATACTACGCGAACTTAGCAGTATAAACTGCGGGGAGCGAATCTATATCTATATACGCAGCTTCCTCACGAAGTGCACTGCGACGCTACAATTAGGCAGCGAACAATCTGGCCAAATAAGTTTAGGAAGTACTGGCACGCCCCAAGGGGCAGTACTTTTCCCGCTCCTCTTCAATTTGGCTATGCGACCTTTAGCTTTCACTCTCAAGAAGATTCCTGACCTCCGATTCACACTGTACGCGGATGATATTACGCTGTGGATGACCGAAGGTTCTGACGGGAACATCCAAGACATCTTTTAAGCAGCAATTGATCAGGTCGAACAAGTAGGTCACGAGTTGAATCTCCAGGTGCTCCCCCACCAAATCACAGCTTCTCCTTCTGCGCCCCACGGGACGCTTCAGGACTTCACCCCCGAATATCCAACTCACGATTGATGGGCACCCTATACCCCAAGTAGACAGGATAAGGGCCCCAGGTTTACACCTCCGATGTAACCGAACAAATCAGCATACCTTGCAACGGTATATAATACGCTCCGCCTGATAGGGAGGATTTCCAACAAACACGGAGGGCTTCGAGAGAAGGAGCTAATTCAGCTAATCAAGGCTTTTGTCTTAAGCAAAATCACCTTCGCACTACCGGATCTCTCACTCTCTAGGCAGGAAGAGAATACTTTGAATTGCTTGATCCGCAAGATACACAAAGTCGCTCTTCGTGTTCCAATTAGAGCATCCACACAAAGGGTGATGGCCACGGCCACACTAAATACCCTTCAAGAATTAACCGAAGCCCATCTATCATCGCAATACCACAGACTCACCACCACTGAAGCTGGGCGTGAGATCCTGAGACAACTTCATCATGCTCCACCATTCAACGAGAGCAAGCGACATCAACTTCCTCCGAACATACACGGCCAATACCACATCCAGCCCCTACCCAGAATTATGCACCCCGAATTTCACGTTAAACGCCGCAAACTTCGAGCCAAGGCGCTACAACGCAGCTATGGACAGGCTGAAGGAGTCTACTATGTGGATGCTGCAGCCTACACCACTAAACATCGTTATGCTCTAGCGGTCGTAGACAACCAGGGCAACACTGTTTGTTCAGCATCAGTCAAGACCACCTCGGCGGGCGACGCGGAAGAGGCCGCCATTGCACTCGCATCCGGGCTACCCGATTGCGACGTCATCATTTGTGACTCTAAGACTGCTATCCGGAACTTCAGTAACGGCTACATAAACAACCTCGCGCGCTCTCTACTTGTAGCTCATCCACCAGAAAACGACATCGCTCTCGTATGGACTCCAGCACATCAAGGACTCCATGGCAACGAAATGGCTCATGCCACTGCTCGAGGATTCACGGACCGAGTGGCCGCAAATTTTGGCCTAACTCTAGAACCCAATGACTCCCAACAACACACCAATAAAGATACACTCGTACACTCGTCGCATTCCATGAAATTTGCACACATTACAGACACCAACGCCTAATGTATCCACCTCTCTCTACGCCTAGAACGCGCCAGAGAGAAATATTGTGGCGCCAACTACAAACTCGCACTTTTCTCTCCCGTCAAATACCCTACACCCAAATGTCGCTTTTGCCCTGTCCCAATAGCAGATCTCGCCCATATCATGTGGCAATGCCCCATCAATACCCCCCCCCCCCCCCGCACGCTCAAACCATTAATTAGCAGCGAGGAGCTATGGGATACTGCCCTGCCCTACAAAGTGCCCTACAGGATCGAGTCCTGAGGTGGGCTGAGGAGGTCGCGGAGGCCTACCACGACTGGTAGACGGACTTCTAGCCACATAATGTGGTGTTAAGAATGACCAGCTGCAGTTCAAGTTTGCCACCCAATTACGACTATGGCGGCAACATTCCGGGAGCGTCGCCGCCAACCTCTAACCACAGCGTGATTAAATCGACTTTGTGTCGGGGAACAATACGCGCATCCTCCACTTTCCGTCGCTTCAGCTAGGATGCGTTCGATGAAGCAGGCTTTGTGCTAAAACCGCCGCCAACCTCTAGCCTCATCGCCGTTGAGACGGAATGAGTTCGGCGGGCCAACTATTGTTACTAAACTCCTCAACGCGGACCTGATCTGCTACGGGTGCGCGAGTTCCCGCGGGAACGCCGTTTTGCGTTCCTTCCCACGCACCGACCAAGACGCAAGACAACGCGCTACCCGGAACGGCTCCCGAGTTCTACGAAGTCCCTCTGACATCGGCTCCGGACCATCGCCCCTGTGTGTGTGCGTGTGTGTGTGTAAACCGTGCCGCGGAGAGGCGGATAGTTTGCGATGACTAAACGAACGTTCGCATCACCTTGTATCGGGAGAGGACCGAGTGTTTAAAAACCGCTGTTGTGCGGCTGCTCAGGACACTCTCTCTCAAGCAGTCATGTTAGACTGATGTACTTTCTCAAACAGTCTTGTTAGACTGATATAAATACTGTAAATAAACCCATATTCCTCGTTCTCGATGAGAAGCAGTCCTTCCCTTCATCAACGTCCTCAGCGTGGATAAGTTGGACGACGGCATGGGCCAGCTACCTTCTAATTCATGCCCGACTCCAATCTTGACAACGGATCACGAGCGATGTGATTGAGCCCCCAATCCTGACAGTGGTGACGGACTGGACTGGAGTACTTAGACCTCGCCTTCGTGCATAGATTTCACCGCTAGTGTTTCCCGGTACACGTCACGGTTGCGCATAAGCTGCAGTTGCCCGGAAGCGTGAGAAGCGGTCACGGATATTTGAATGCTATCGCGTTCCACTCTTAAAGGCGAAGCTTAAGCGTCCTCCAAATTTCCATTGTTCTGTGTAGTGCAACGTTCGTCGATTTTTCTATGCAACGTCCTCGAACGCCCTTTGTGCTCCTTCTATAGTACGCTAAGCAACTATGCCTAGTCGTCGGCGTAATTACTGTTTTGCAGTGGTCTCACTTACGCATTATATCATTGTTAATTTAGTTATAAGCGAACGTTTAGAAGTTTATACAGTCGATAAAACTACTATCCTTACTTCGTAAGCTATCTACTAGTTTGCTATCGCAATCGGTGCTTCACCTTTCGGGCGAATCTGCGACTTCTTTTAGTATTTTGGGGTTTGGCTTATTTTGTTTATGCATTTTTCACTGCTGCAACGATATTGTACATCGTTTTTGTTCGAATGCTGTTCCTAATAAAATGCACAATCTTGAAAGTGCATTGGAAAATAAGAGCAATTTTATGCGCTCAGAGAACAATACCGCTGCCCGAATTATAATTTGCTCAACATAATTTTGCATAAATAGATGTGCTGTGTGTCATATCTTTCTTGCCGGCCATGTGTACCCGCATGTCGGGTATATGCATGTATGACGAAAAAAAAAAAGGACTGTCCGCAACTTGACCAAGTGCGGTCGGCTTGGGCAACAGTCCACTGCTACGGCGAGGGGTGCACGCTCGACGCTGGACCGCAGGGGAGAATGGGACGGTGATTACTGGTGCTTGATGTAGATAAAGCGAACAATCGCGCTCACATCATTATGACAGTAACTGCTACAAACTACCGCAAGCTGCCCACTTTCGTGGGGAACCAGCAACCAAACCCATGTACTCGCGAGGTCGTAGATAACGCCTCCCGAGCCATCGCAGTCACTCCCACACTTTCCGCGCACAAACAAACATAGCATCTAGCAGGGCGTGCTGCCGCTTAAAACGCGACAGGGCAGTGAAGAAAACGTTGGCTGGGCGATTTACGCCAGCGGCGGTTCGTGATAGCGAGAAGCAGGGGCAGCACAGCCGGCCAAATGCTATGTTCGTTTGTGCGCGGGAGCAGTGCGATCCCGACGCGCAAGCGGATATATTTCACGTGGTATTTCTTTTGTGTATTTCGTGGGCATTCGCAGTAAACTGAAAAACACCAATACTTAATAGAAAGAAAGATAGAAACTGTTTACTCGAACGTTTTGTAAACCGCTCTGCAACTTTCTAATTGGAATGTCTTTTTTTTCCTAACTTCGTTGCTTCAGAAGTTGGTTAATTAATCTTGACTAATTGTCTAATTAAACAAAATACAAAAAATTGCGTGGCACACTACGTAGAAAAGTGAGCAACATGCATTAGGTCGCGTCGTCTTAGAGTGCATCGGCATATTTTTAAACGCTGGCTAAAATTACCTGAAACAACCTGCACACACACACACACACACACACACACACACACACACACACACATATATATATATATATATATAAATATATATACATATATATTGTGTACAGAGAGATTTTAGTGACGAAGGAGGCTGGACCCCGGCCGAAACGTCGGACAAAAATTAACGTTCCGCACATTTGTCCATCCGTTCGTTTTGTATAAAACACCTGTGATGAGTGCCCTGAAGAACCAATGTGGCCAGTGGCATATCAAGTATTTCTAGAGGGGGGGGGGGGGGGCAAAGCGCAGATGATCTCACCTCTCTCTCTCTCTCTCTCTCTCTCTCTATATATATATATATATATATATATATATATATATATAGCCCTTGCATTTATCTCTTGCAACTACGTAAAATCTCAAGACTATACAAGGACAAAACGAAAAGAGTGCCTGGCAGAGGTCCCCGATCCCGACCAGTAGCAGCAGTATAGCGCACTTAAACATGCATATATATTGCACACACATATATATATATATATATATATATATATATATATATATATATATATATATATATATATATATATATATATATATATATATATATATATATATATATATATATATATATACAGAGAGAGATAGAGGGAGAGAGAGAGAGAGAATTACCATTTCTATAAATACATTATCGGAAAATTCTTCTGTTATATTCAACATACACGACCTATCACTCACATGGTGAACCATGGGGGCCCGAAAAATGTTGTGAATTTGCATTTATCTCTTGCAACTACATAAAATCTCAAGACGATACAGGGACAAAACGAAAAGAGTGCCTGACAGAGGTCCCCGACCAGTAGCAGCAGTATAGCGCACTTAAAAATGCCCATTTGCTACAAACAATTTTAATAATTCAACAAAGAATTTTACTTCCTGTTTAATTTTGCAGCGTAAATGTATCGCTAGTTTAGGTAATAGTATTGTCAAGGTTATACGCAACGAAGTAAAATCAACATAAGTTGCTTGCAACATTCACAAAAGAAATTGACTCGCCTTCCCGGCCCTGCGACAGTGGATGTCCAGCGAATCTGTTTAAAACCACAACTACAGCTGCTGAGGGGGGTGTGCGATGATACAGTGCTTTCTAACCCCCCCCCCCCCCCTCAATTTTCGCTAGATTTGATATCTGTGCACGGTTCTTCCAGGGCAACGGGATAAATTCTTTGTTCACAAAACACATTCATAAAGCTCGGGATAGCTTCCATGAGCAATTTACTACAAATGTCTTAATTAGTCCCTTATCAAAGTTTACCTAAATATTGCCCATGACGCGCCTTTTATTTTCTCCAAATATGAGAAAAATGTCTTGCTCGGTTCACCGAGGACATCGCTAAAACTAAGACGGAACGTGTTATGACGCCAGAAAATAGGGGGAAAAAACGACGGCTGATTAATTATTTGCAACGCTTCTAACCAGACCAGGAACGTAAACATTTTGTCGCACATTGCAGTTACCATGTCCCCCTCCCTTTTCCACAAAATCTAAACCTGCTGTAAACTACAGTTATGTCGTGACACCGGGAATCATAGCTGATAGAGCCCCTATCACATGCTCTAACACTCAAATAATATTCTTTTTTACCAAGAACGTGTTTGATCCAACCGCATTTAACTTCGCACAAAGAGTTTCCATAATGTACCACCAATTTTCGCTAAATTTGGTCTTGGTGACTTTTATAATGGGCTCAATTTTTTACCGCTCGTTAGACACGCTCAAAGGCTATGAAGTGCTAGCATACGTAATTTATCGTGAAAGCCCCAATTACACCATATATTTTGAACTTCACCTCCACATCACCCATTGACTTGTCCTTACAGTCACCAAACATAACGAAGATGCCTCCTTTAGTTCAATGAGGACACCAGACGAAGTTCATATATCACGCATGATAAAGTATGAAGAAAATATATGAGGGTTCAATAATTGTTCGTAACGCTTTTAAATAAGTAAAAGAAGTTAAAGCTACGCGACAACTTGCCCTTAAAATGCTGCCTATTTCTTCAAAGTATAAAATATCTGAAGCACAGAGTTTTCTTGGGACATTGGGAAACATAGTTATAGTAGCAGCAGCTTGACACTTTCGAACACTCGCTTACAATTTTTTTAGCGCTGTATTTCCTCAACGCGTATTTACTATCGCACATAAATTTAGCGCATTGCTCCCCTTACGTTCGCAAAATTTGGCCTCGGTTGTTGTTGTAATTATGCCAGCGCAGCCGTGCAAGCCTTACACTGCTCGTAAAATAGACTAATCACTCTATGGACCACTTGCGTACGTATTCTGTTGGAAAATGCGTATTTAACTCACCCCTTTGGAACATTGCCTGCACCTTATCCATACCATGCCTCTAATTTTCTCTAGATATAAGCAAGATGCCTTCTTTAGCTCACCGAGGACACCGGAGAAACAAACTACGAATCTCGTAATATTCCCTTCAGGGACGGCGTACACGTTTGTGAACGCGACTTATTTTTGCCATTACTTCAAACGAACACATAGCCTATCACTACTACTACCCGGACCAATACCCTAATACGTGCAACCATTGTAAGAAAAAAGCTAATCTGTTCCGTATTATGCGGTCGTGCCCAGCGGAAAATCACGCAAATCACGAAATCAGTAGTGCTGAGCAGTGGGAGGCCGTGTTGCTCAGCTCCGACCCTGATCTGCAGGCCAAGGTCTTCAAGAGAGCTGAAGAAGCCGCCCGGGCTCAAGGGCTCGTGGCTGCCTAACAGCAAGGTCACCCGTCAATACCTTGTCTTCAAGTAAAGCCTTTATTCACTCACTCTGCCATTACTGTGCAGTGGGTGCAAGGAATAGACAACGAACATTAAGCTTTGAGTGAATTGAACATTCTGCTTTCTCAAAGTACACCCGTTTCACTTCTAAGCAAAATGCATCGCTTCACACAACCGCTTTCGTGAAGGCACCACCGACGGGACGGGTTTGAAGCGGGGCATTTCGGTAGTAATCGCGAAAGGTTATTTTTTCGCTGGTTGTAATGCTTGTGCCAAATAATTATCCTGTGCATGTAATTCGAGCGGGTAATTCAGTATGCTTAATGAAGAAACGTAGCATGACTGTCTGTACAATAAATGAATATTTCATTCCTATGTAAATATGATGGGTCACTATAAAATGCACAGTCATTCCCCCACTTCGACTTGCTTTCTTTATGAAGCCTTGAACACCTTGGGATAAAATTATGTAAATTTCACACATTTATCGATCAGTCGATCGGAATTCGTGACTGAATGTATTTCACGAAAATACATGAAAATACGAGGGTCTAGTAATTATCTGCGACGCTCGCATTTAAAGCAAGAAAGTGAAAGTTTCGCAACGCATTGCACTTCACATTTTCTTATGTTCGCGGAATTCCAAGACCGTATCTTGTGCGTTGCTTTAGGAGTCTATAAATCATCTATAAATTAGCGGCAGTATGACACTCAGGAACGCTTCAATGAGTAACTTTCTGCAAAGGCCGTAATGAACCTACACAGAGTAGACATAAATCGGGCGTCACTCGGAACATTGTTTCGTACGTCGAATGAATATAAGCACCGCACCCCGCATATTTTACCGAGGATAATGGGGAAAAACAACGATATGCCATGCGTACCGCATAAGAATTTGGATAAAGCGACCAGTCAGTTATTGTTTTCAGAGTACATAAGCAACTTCCACAGTGCAAATTTACGGTACACATCACCAAATAGTGGCCCTCATATTTTCAAAATACGAAATATCTGTTCTGTTTGCTCCTGTCGGGAAACGAGTTGTAGTGTAGCTCTTATTTATAAACAGCCTGAAAATTAAATCTTCAGTCAGAAGTGACCCATCTTTTTAGAAAAAAAATCAAGTCAGTGTTCTGTTAGTATTGAAATGACTCTGCGAGTTCGACCAAGGTCCTTTTCACGAGCGTATTTACGATAAGTCGTGATTACATAATGAAATTCGACAGTTATACCTGTTAGAGGCTTGATCAGATTTCCGATTTTGATAAGATACTGAGACTGCAACGCTGCAATGGACAGTGATTAAATAGTTGCAGCATCTGATAACCGAACGATTTCAGGCCGTAAGGCATACCAGTCGTTGGGCGCGGCTGATTAAGACACTTTATCCGAACTTCCCCGTCGCCCGCAGATTGAATTTAACCAGCTGATAGTGTTTTAGAATACGGATACAGCGGTCCCCCAAAACTGGGCAGGATGCAAGTTGCGCAAGCTGACAGTTTGTCACGGCGGGAGCTGCCCTGTGCCAGCTGCGTTATCCGCAACGCGAGCGTGTACGGAGAATCACGCGCGGCGTCCGCTACAGGACGTCCCGAGAAGGCACGCAATAACAACTGTCGTTCTCCAAACAGAGATATGCGTAGTAAACAAAAAGCATTACTTATATGGTCACTCGACCAAGAAAGAAATCTAGCTTCAGCTGTAGTTTTAATGGACTTTCCAGCGCGCAGCCGGAAATGCCTGTGCCCGCTCTCAAAATTGTGTGTGTGTATGGGGGGGGGGGATCAAATGACATACTTTGCCCGCCTTTGAGAGTGGGGGGGGGGCAAATGACGTACTTTGCCCCCCCCCCCTTTGAGAGGGTGGGGAGCAAGTTGGTGCCTGGCCATAAAGGACTAACTATAAAAGAAATTGCTGATTCTCTTGTCAGGGCATCAATAAATGGCCCGATTATCCCTTATTGCCATTTGGCTGCTCATGTTACTGCTGCTAGGTTTCGCAGGCGTGTCATTATGCAAGCAGTATCAGGCTCCGCAATTACCAACTCTGTGGATTACCGACATCTTCTATACCCTTGGCACAGACATTTTTGCCAAACACGAAAAACTGAAGTGTACATCACTAGGCTGCGCTGCCGTATACCTGCGTTGAACTTCTACCTGCACAGGTCTATTCTGGTCTCCTCACCATCATGCTCATTCTGTGACGAAGCGGAGACAATAGACCATTTCTTGTTGTTCCGCGGGCGTTTTTCTATTATAGGAAAACAACTATTCGAAATCCCGCTTCGCAATATTGGCCTAAATTTATCAGTGCCTGTGATCCTATCTTTTGGAGCCTCCATTATTGGGTTCAGTCACAGAAATGTTTCCTTGGCAATCCAAAATTACCGAATTCCAACCAATCGATTACCATCGTAGACTGATCGTCCTCCCTCCCCACCATAGCTTTTTTTTATTTATTATCCATTATTAGATTTTTTATACACGGTTTTCTTCTGATTGTTTCCTTTTTTTTCACACACACAGAAAGCTTACTTTTCTTAAGCTCCGACGTTCAAATTGTTAACTCCTTTGTTTTTTTATACACATAATTTAACCACCCAATTCATGGCCAATCCCCCACTGCGGGTATTTGTCACAGCCGCTAAGGACAACAACAACAACGACTAAATCAGGAGACGTTGACACCAGGAGATAGTGCCGACAGCAGAAGATGGTCCCGTGAGAAACATTGAAAAGTATAACCAGTCACAGGACCGCTACAAAGGCAAGACGTATTCATCATAAAGTCACAACAAACACTTACAGCACAAAATATCATAAAATACAAGTATATACATCTTAGAAGATCATAAATGCTACAAATACTCTTTATGCGACCAATGCGTGGTCTGCAGACTGCGCGCGTTGGCACCATAAAATGTATTATAGTGTTTAAGGTATTCTAAGATGTGTTTGCTTCTATTTTATGATATTTTGTGCTTTAAGTATTTAAGTATCATCATCAAATTGCGGTCAATAGCAGCAGAACCTCACGGCCGCTTTTACCGCTGCTGCAGGTATTGGCAGAAGAATGATGCGTGAAGTATTAAACACACAGAGTAAAAATATGGAGAAAGATGGGAAATGCTTCCTTTCTTTTTTTTCCATTTTTTTTGCCCGTGTATTACGTAGTTATGTCCGTGAGACGCTGATTGATTGCTCGTGGGATGCCGAACTTTGTGCGAACAGCAGGGCTACCACCCCATATGATGTATCACGATTTCGAGCGATCACACAGGCGCTCGGACGAGACAATATAACGATTTTACTCCAACGCCATTGCTTTTCGTTCTTTGTCAGTGTTCCGAACGGCACCCCGCCCACGTTATTACCAGGCCCAGGTCTCAATTCGTTTCACGCATTCGCGTTTCAATTCCGGTTTATGTTAGATCTTGAATTCCCGATTTATTTAAACCTAGAGGCATAGAAAATGTTTGGGCCGAACTAATCTTCGATGACCATCATAGTGTGTGAATACCCGACACGCCTCACGCACGCGGCTACACTGTGCTGCAGCCGCGTTCCTGTGTCGCGCTTTCCGCTGGACACGGTGCGCCATTTATCGGCGCACCCGCGGAGTCCGGGCGTGGCCTCCGAAATGCGCGGCGCGCCGGTGCGTGCGAACACTTGGCAATAATTCCTTCCTCCCCGTGGGCATTTGCGATGCCGATAAAGAAAGAAACTGGGGCAGTGCGCCAAAGCGCTGGGCTGCTGTGCTTGAGGAACCCGTGGGATGCGGGTTCAATTCCCACCCAGCTTCAGAGATAATTTAAAGGTTGTTAGAATGCGCTACCTTGAGGAGTTCGGCCCCACATTGTTTGGATAGATATCCGGCAAGAAAACCTATCCCACGGCAGCAAAGTATGTATGCGTCGCCTACGAACTCGTCATCAAAAACGCCACGTTCGCTGCGCTTACAGTATTGTTTTCTAAAAAAATTATGTAATATATAAAAAACACCCTAGCTGTATATAACATGGCATGCTGACGAATGCTTGCAAAGATAGAAATCGTAGGTTCACTCTACGGGAGTCTTTCCAAAAAATCGACTCGCCCTCCTGGCCCTGCGAAAGTGGATGTCCAGCGAAGCTGTTGAAAACCACCACTACAACTGCTGAGGGGAGGGGGGTAGGCATGCAGTGCTTTAGAGAAAGCGTAGTAATGGTAATTTCGACAGCACGCCACTGTTGCCCGTATTGCCGTTTCTTTTTCCCTTTGTCGCTCCTCGTATTCACGCTCCTCCTCGGGAGTGCTAACTACGCGCTTTGCCTACCCGTAGCGGTGCTGCAACAACAATGAAATCAGTTGCTGGCCTGCTTCTTTTATATGTGAAGAGCTAGTGACGTCACTAGCCACGTCGCAAGCTGCCATCGCCGCGGCAGCTTCCGCAACAGTAATCTTTACCGGGAAACGTACGCAGGGAGCGCTGTCTTTGGCATTGTTATCAGGAGCGCCTTATCGACAATTAAGTGGTTCGGAAGCTTGTTTTGTGCTTGTTCTTTATTGAAATGTATGCTGCTCTGTATGCTAATAAAGGGAAAATCAGAAATCCACCCGTACGTAGCAATTGCCACAAAGGAAACCCATACAGGTTCGTCGAAAGAAAAGCCTCAGAGTTGAAGAAAAATTCGTCCTGGTCCGGGACACGAACCCAGGACCACCGCCTTTCCGGAACAGCCCGCTCTACCATCTGAGCTAACCAGGCGGCTAGCAGATGGCAGGGCGAAGTCGAATTTGTCGACAACACGAAGCAAAGGCAAGTGTTTGACGTAGTAGTTGTGCGGAAACCCGCAAGGTGGAGAGAAGTAAATAATAAAGGGAAAATCAGACATCCACCCATTCGTAGCAATTGCTACAAAGGAAACCCTTTGTAGGGTTTTCTTATTTTCCGTTTCCGTATTTTGCCTTTATCAGTTACTTCTCTCCACCTTGCGGGTTTCCGCAGAACTACTACGTCCACTAAGGCCCACTAAGCTTCAACAATGACACTCCCTCACCAGAACAGCAATTGGCCTCCCTGGTGCAGTATTCGGCCATTACCTCCCAAATGATCCCTACAATTAACCCATGGCCCTCAGACCCCAGCAGCGGCGGAACACCTGACCAAAGCGGCGGTCAGACCTGCAACGCAGCAGAGGGTGCTAAGAATCTCTGGGTCCGGACAGGCCGCCACCGGAAACTGACCCTGTCAACCTTTAATTTTAGCATTTTTAGACATTTTCAATCAATTGTGGTCATTACAAGTCGTCTTTAGACATCTTGGTCATATCCTAGTCATCAGTAGTCATTACAACTCATTTCAGTCATTATTAACCATTACTGGTCATTACTAAGCATTCTCAGGAATTTCTAACTAATTGTAGTCGCTACAATTTATCGTTAGACATATTGGTGATATCGTAGTCATTAGTAGTAATTACAAGTATTTTCAGTCATTCGTCATTACTGCTGACTAGTAAGCATATTTAGTCATTTGTAATCAATCGTGGTCACTACAAGCCGTCGTTAGACATATTGGTCATTTCGGAGTCATTAGTAGTCATTACAAGTCCTTGGTAGTCATTATTAGTCATTACTAGTCATTCTTAACCTCTACAAATCTCTATTATAACGTTATCATCCCCTAACTCTCACTATCAATCATTTTTCATTCTTTAATCTATCTTCATATGGCATGATGACGCTTCGGCGGACGCTCCGGCGGTCAGGTCTTCTAACACAAACTTCGCCATGAGCCTAGAAGAGCTTTCGCCTTATCATAGAGCCTCAATTACTCTGGTGTAGGTGTAAGTTTGTGATTCATTTATGACTAAGAACAGTGCTGAAAACGCTACATGACAGAAAAGCGCGCACATACAACACTGTCTTGCGTGTGCGTTTCTTTCAACGGTGTACTCGTGTGGGCTGTGCTTAGTGAAGCCTCGATTAGATTAGCTTTTTCTGCCAGATACTGACTGTCAGAAACTGCCAGAAACACAGTTGTTTTATTATGTCGCAAATGCAATGAATATAACTATCACCGGAAGTACATCTGTCACTAATGTGCAGTGAACTTATCGCAGAGTATCATTTATGCAGAAACAGCCAAGGCTATAATTTATGCTGTACTCCTTGTTAGGAATTTTAGCTACGTGGAAAAATAACCAGTCGCCGCGTTTGAATTACCTTTGAAGAGCAATAACTTCATAATTTATAATTTCCCACTTTTAAGGAATGACTAAAGCAATCTGAAATTCTTTGCGTGCAAGGCGGATAAAACAAAGTTGAGATCGAATGCGAAGCAATGCTTTTTTACTCACCGGTGCGCACACCGAGACGCTGCAAAGTTAATCCGCGACACAACGTTACGCGGCCCCACGCGGCCGATCACTATCGGCGGAAGCCGTGCAGCCGTTATGCTAGTGAAACGCCGCAGATGAAACTCTTTAAACACGTTCGCTTGGTCGCGGCTATCGAATGTTGGACGCATGAACTGGTTGATATATTATTGTTGTCTAATCAGAACGAACCTGCATTATGCTGCTAAAAGGAAACTACCACCCTATTCGCAACAGTCTGCTTATTTTGTAAAACAATGACATGTTAACTTTGCCGGTTATTATATGTACATTTCCTCCCCAATGATATCTTCAATTACCCAGTGGTCCTCAGTCCCCAGCGGCTGCGGAGCACCTGACCAAGGCGGCGGTCAGACTTGCAACGCAGCAGAAGGTGCTAAGAATCTCTGGGTCCGGACAGGCCGCCAGTGGAAACTGACCCTTGCAACGTTTAACACCCCAACCCTCTCGAGTGAGGCTAGCTTAGCAGGACTCTTCGAAGAACTATCAGCAATTGTTTGGGATATTATCGGCCTTAGTGAGATTAGAAGAACTGGTGAAGCCTACACATTGCTGAATAACGGCCATGTCATCTGCTATAGAGGTCTCCCGGATAAGAAGTAATACGGGGGGGGGGGGATTCCTAATCCATAAGGACATAGCAGGCAACATTGACGGATTCTACAGCATCAACGAGAGGGCAGAAGTAGTCGTTATCAAACTCAATAAGAGGTATAGATAAAAGGTTGTCCAAACCTACGCTCCAACGTCCAGTAACTACGATGAGGAAGTAGATCAGTTTTATAAAGATCTTGAATTAGTGATGAGAACAGTGCAAACTCAGTATACTGTAGTGATGGGCGACTTCAATGCAAAAGTGGGGGAAAAGCAGGCTGGTGAACAAGCAATTGACAACTACGGCGTCGATTCTACAAACGCAAGAGGAGAGATGCTGGTAGAATTCACAGAAAGGAATAAGCTTCGAATAATGAACACCGTATTCAGGAAGCGTAGCAACAGAAAGTGGACCTGGAAAAGCCCTAATGCTGAAACAAGAAATGAAATTGATTTCGTACTTACTGCTGATCCCAGCATAGTGCAAGATGTAGGAGTGATGGGTAGGGTAAAGTGCAGTGATCGTAGGTTAGTGAGGGCTAGGATTCACCTCAATTTGAAGAGAGAAAGAATAAAATTGGTCAAAAAGAAACAGGTCAACCAAGAGGCAGTAAGGGTAAAAGCAGAACAATTCAGGCTGGTACTTGCAAACAAATCCATCAGAACAGAGAGATGATGATGACATAGAGATAATGAATGAAACCGTAACTAGGCTAACTTCAGAGGTAGCAATTGAAGTCCGAGGCAAGGCACCAAGGCAACCAGTAGGCAAGCTCCCCCAAGTAACAAGGGACCTAATATAGAAACGACAAAGAATGAAACTGTCCAACTCAAGATATTAGATAGAATTCGTGGAACTGTCAAAACTGATCAACAAGGCGAAAATAAGTGATAATTCGAAACTATAACGCGAGAAAGACTGAAGACGCCGTAAAAAACGGACGCAGCCTGAAATCAGCTAGAAAGAAACTTGGCATAGGACAAACCAAGATGTATGCACTGAAAGATAAGCAGGGTAATATCATCAGCAATCTCGAAGATATAGTAAGAGCAGCGGAAGAATTCTATATTGACCTGTACAGTACCCAGAGGAGTCAGGATACCTCCATTAGAAACAGTAAGGAGTAGGATACAGAAACTCCTCCTATAACTAGCGATGAGGGCAGAAGGGCCTCGCAAGACATGAAAGGAGGAAGAGCGGCAGGAGAAGATGGAATAACAGTCAATTTAATCCAAGATGAAATAGAAATAATGCTTGAAAAACTGGCGGCTCTTTATACGCAGTATCTATCGACTGCAAGGGTTCCAGAAAACCGGAAGACTACAAACATTATACTAATTCATAAAAAGGGAGACGTTGAAGAATAGGAAAATCATAGGCCCATTAGCTTACTCCCAGTATTATATAAAATATTTACCAAAATAATCTCCAATAGAATGAGGGCAACACTGGACTTTAGTCAACCAAGGGAACAGGCAGGTTTCAGGAAGGGATACTCTACAATGGATCACATCCGTGTCATTAATAACTGAAACTGAATCGAGAAATCCGGAAAGTACAGTAAGCCTCTCTATATGGCTTTCAAAGATTACGAAAAGGCGTTTGATTCAGTAGATATATCAGCAGTCACAGAAGCATTACATAATTAAGGAGTACAGAACGCTTACGTAAATACCTTGGAAAATATCTACAGAGGTTCCACAACTACCTTAATTCTACATAAGAAAAGCAGGAAGATACCTATAAAGAAAGGGGTCAGACAGAGAGACACAATCTCTCCAATGCTATTCACTGCGTGCTTGGAGGAAGTATTCAAGCTATTAAACTGGGAAGGCTTAGGAGTAAGGATAGGCGGCGAATATATCTGCAGCCTTCGGTTTGCCGATGGCGTTGTTCTATCAGCAACAATGCAGACGAGTTACAACAAATGATTGAGGACCTTAACAGAGTGAGTGTAGGAGTGGGGTTGAAGATTAATATGCAGAAGACAAAGATAATGATGAACAGCCAGGCAAGGAAACAAGAGTTCAGGATCGCCAGTCGGCCTCTAGATTTTGTGAAGGAGTACGTTTACCTAGGTCAACTAATCACAGGGAACCCTGATCGCGAGAAGGAAATTCATAGAAGAATAAAAATGGGTTGGATCGCATATGGCAGACATTGTCAGCTACTGACTGGAAGCTTACCATTATCATTGAAAAGGAAGGTGTACAATCAGTGCATTTTACCAGTACTAAAATATGGGGCAAAAATTGTGAGACTGACAAAGAAGCTTGAGAAGAAGTTAAGGACCGCGCAAGGAGCGATGGAAGGAATATTGCTGGGCATAACGTTAAGAGACAGAAGGAGAGTCGTTTGGATCAGAGAGCAAACGGGTATAGAAGATATTCTAATTGACATCAAGAGAAAAAAATGGAGCTGGGCAGGTCATGTAATGCGCCGGTTACATAACCGTTGGACCATTAGGGTTACAGAATGGGTACCAAGAGAAGGGAAACGCAGTCGAGGACGGCACAAGACTATAGGCGGAGCGATGAAATTAGGAAAATTGCGGTCGCTAGTTGGAATCAGTTGGCGCAGGACATGGGTAATTGGGGATCACAGGGAGAGAGCTTCGTCCTGCAGGGGACATAAAACAGGCTGATGATAATTATGATGACCATTAAAATTACATGTAACTCACCGAGCTAGTCAGTCTGATATGCAGGCTCCTACTATACTTTCGAAGTAGTTTTGCGGCAGCACATAGCGAAGGCGTAGATGAACACTCCTGTACACACCCCTTCATCTCACTTTTGAGTCTCATATATCCACGGCAGCGTATAGTGATGGAACTCGAGGAAGTAAACTTGACGGGAATCTAAATTTATAAACAATGGTCCATTGGTTTTTACACTGCCACTAGAAGCTGTTTAGCCCCATTAAATAGACATTGGGGACACGCTATAGGGTAACGCTCATGTGTAATCATATTGTCATACGTAGCATGCAATTTTTATTCCTTTATTCGGCTTTATTTTAATGGCGCCAGCTTTAGAGTCAACAATTTCGGCATCCATGTCTCGTAATACGAGCAAATGTAACTGTCGCTACCTCTGTTTCAGCATGTAGCATGTTAAGCACAGTACATGTACAACAGACAACAAAGTTTCTTCATATTTTTTTATTCTTTATTTTCATCTAGTCGGGATCTTGGTTCCCTTTGGTTCCCAGAGAACCCACGTACCACTATAAAAATAAATGCAAGAGAGTGAACACACAGTTTATCCACTTAACCTGTGAACATATCATACATATAAGAATAAAAGCATTGAAAGCATACATTTTTCTGTGTTCTGTTTTATTTTTCCCATCTGTTCCACCAACGTAGCAGCAACAACCGCGTTGGCTTGAAGTATTCATCTAAGAGCCATGGACAATTGATAGTGTGAATTTAATTAGTTGAACTAATCATGCGATAAAGAACGGCAGATTATTCAACTCGTTTGAACAAATAATTTAAAAAATTAAATGGAAACCAGCAGCTAGTTCCACTACGCCTTTGCACACAGTGCCTAATTTGCGGATGTATAAACATAATTTATTTCACGCCATATTATTTCATTACTGTAAGAACGCGTTTATAATTTGTTTCATTTTCGTTTTTGTATTAAATAGACCGCACACAAGGCGTTGCAAAGCAGCACATAAATGCTCTCGATAATTGAGATATTTTTGCGCAGCAGCAGAATCTTGTTGACAATTCTGTCTTAAGGCACGTCTTCTGCTTCTTTCATTCATTCATCTCGTGGTTGCTAGCTCGAAGCTCCTAGGCACGAAACCGACCAGGGCCCTCAACAATTGCTTAGTCGACACGAGCCCGGAACACTCGATCAGGTCAAAGAGGTTCAAGACAGTCACTTTTTACCAAGTCATGATTGAGACACGCGCAGAATAGGAACATGGCCTTTATTAGTGTCTCAGTTATTAGTGAGGTTTAGCTTGTCCGGTATTCCGGTACAACGCATGCGGACGGGGCGTTGGGGCGAAGGCGTAAACGTGAGCGATCTGCATGGTGCAGCTACCTGGAAGCGCAGCGCTCAAGCAGACAGAAACAGCTTAAAATTGCATTAACCGAACGCATTTTTCTTCACTGCTGGTGTAAATTTCCGGCACTGGTGTAATCGTGTTACTGCAAAAATTTGCACCCGCAACAAAGTAAAATACACTTGGTTACTACAATATTAGCTGTTTCTGTATGTTTGAGCACTGCGCCACCAGGTGGCTGCACCATGCAGACCACGCACGTTTACGCCTCCGCCGCAACGCCCCGTCCGCCTGCGTTTTACCGGAATACCGGACAAGCTAAACCTCTCTATTATGCGTTTAGTATTCGCCGTGTAACATGTAACGCAACATGTTTAGTCCTGATTAGTGGCAGAGTAATACGTCACAATATTCACGCATATCCACGCTGTCAATGAAGCCGTGTTGAACTTTGAAGAATATATATATATATATATATATATATATATATATATATATATATATATATATATATGTGTGTTTTTTTTTTATTTTTACTTTCAAATACTGTTGGCCGTCTTGGCCGTAACAGGGTGGGTACAGCAGGTTTGCACAAAGCGTAAAAAATGTAACTAAGAAATACATGTTTCTAAGATTGTGACAGTGATATTGGAAGCAGCATAAAATAAAGACTATTGTATGTATTTCTTGAATAGTGTGACAATGTTTGCACGGCACCACTAAGATTCAATTTCATAAAAGGTTTTTAACGCGTTCCTCAAATATTTTAATGCTACTCGACTGCAAAACAGACGCCGGCAAACTGTTCCATTCCTTAATCGTTCGCGGAAAAAATGAAGAAGCGTACATGTCCAGATGTGCTTTGGGAATTGAGAACATGCAATGATTGCTTGATCTGACGTTTCTAGCCTGCCTGGGAGCAAGATAGGGTGTGGTGTCAATATTGAAGTGGCCTTTTGATAACAAAAAAAGAAATTTCAGTCTAGCCAACTTCCGCCGTTGAGCCAGTGAAGGCAAATCAAGCAACCGAAGCATTTCGGAAACGGAGTCAGTACGATAATAGCGGGAAAGAATGAACCTTGCAGATTTTCTCTGTATCTTCTCAATGCGGTTTATTAATCCTGATTGAAACGGATCCCAAATGACACTGGCATACTCTAACGTTGGTCTAATGTAAGTTAAATATGCAAGTAGTTTGACGGGTGTCGTTGCTAGCTTTAATTTTCGGCGAAGGAACCATAACTTTTTTTCTGCAGCTCCACAAATTCTGTCTATGTGTGATTTCCAACTTAAGTCTTTCGAAATTGTTAAACCTAGGTATTTTATCGTTTCAGCTTCGGTTAGAAATGTTGAGTTCATCTCATAATTACACTCAATAACATGCTTTGTTTATTTTTTTTTGTAACTCTGAGCATGACTGATTTAGATTCGTTAATTTTCATTTTACTGTTTGCGGCCCAGACTTCTACAGCTTTAAGGGCTTGACTAAGTGACGCCTGATCGATTTGGTTATTGATTTCGCGACATAATAAACAATCGTCTGCAAATAACCGGATGGTTATGTCGTTACTTATGTTATGAGCAATATCATTTATGTAAACTAGAAAAAGAAGTGGTCCTAAAACGGATCCCTGTGGAACGCCTGAGGTTATTTTTAATTGGTTAGATTTGTGACCATTTATTTCAACGTATTGTGTCCGATCTGTAAGATATGAGCGGATCCACATAACAACATCATAATTTATATTCATTTCCATCAGTTTTTTAATTAATTCATTATGTACGACCAGATCGAAAGCCTTCGAGTAATCTAAAAATACAGCGTCGACCTGCTTTCTATTGTTCAAGGAAGCTGAAAAATCGTTGATCGTTTCTATCAACTGTGTGACAGTCGAAAGGTGCTGTCGAAACCCGTGCTCGTTGGGAAAAAAAGCTTTCCTGTCTTCAAGGTAGGTGTAGATTGACTTTGAAACTATGTGTTCAAGTAGCTTGCAGCATACACACGTGAGTGAAATTGGCCGATAGTTTCCAATATGTTGCCTTTCACCAGACTTGTGAACCGGAACCACTTTTGCGACCAGCCAGTCATCTGGGACCCGTTTTTGTTTCAGCGAAGAATTAAAAATGATCTCTAGATAGTGAGCTACCCATTCCGCATATCTGCGCAGAAAGGCATTTGGTATGCCGTCTGGACCTACAGATTTCTTATCGTTAATTTTAAGCAAAAGAGCTACAATGCCTTCATGCGAAACCGGAATATTAGGCATTGGTGATGTGTACGAGGATTCTAGAGAGAGGGGAGAAAGACCATCTGCAGAAGTGTCAGTAAAGACAGATTGAAAAAAAATCATTAAAACATATTACCATACGCGAGTTGTCCGACACAAGTTCGCCATTAGCGACAATGACACTTGCAGCTTCGTTATTATGTGACAAATGGCGCCAAAAACGGTGCGGATCGTGCTTTATAAAATTAGTTAATGTCACGTCATAGTAATTTGTTTTAGCAGCAGCCATATTTGTGCGCAATATAGGGCTTAGCACCGAAATTTTATTATGATCTTTGTTTGACTTCTGTCTCTCACGGTTAATTTTCCGCTTTAAATGTATAATTTCGCGGGTTATCCACGGGTTCCGTTTATTTATTTTCTTCTTCCGAGTTGGCACAAATCATGTTTACGCAGTAAAAAACAATATCTTTAAACGCAATCCACATCGCATTGACGTTATCCGTCGAAGTGAGTTCATCAAAACACAGCGAAAGATGATCAATAATGCTTGTGTCATCGGCTCTATCGAAGCACAGAACATGCGTAGTACTACCAGCCTTCGGGTATACAGCAGTAGACTTTATCTCCACATAAGCTAGCTTATGATCCGAGAGGCCGTTTTAAACCGATACGTCGTAGTCTTCAAATCACCCGTCTAGGAACACCAAGTACGCGTGTGCACTCATGAACTACCTGTTGTAAATCCTTACTGAAAGCTATTTCTAGAAGTAGTTCACAATGGGCATCTTCGTGAGGCTGAACGCTAAGCGTGGACCAATCAATCCCTGGCAAGTTGAAATCCCCAGCAATGATTATGCGACAGCTGCGCTTTTTAAAGCTTTCTGAGTAAAGCTGCCTATCTTCAAGATAGGAAATGGGCGATTTAAGCGGTCTATAAACAGTTACAAGAGTTATCCTTGTTTTATGTAGCTTAATTTCACACCAGATGCTTTCATGTGTTGGAATGCCAGTAATTTGCACACAGTCAATATCGGCCTTGAATACAATAGCAACTCCGCCCCCAGGAGCATCGCGGTCTCTTCGTATGATCTTGTAATCAGGTGGTACGAGCTCTTGGTCTTGTATTTCGGGCCGCATATATATATATATATATATATATATATATATATATATATATATATATATATATATATATATATATATAGTGAAGTATAGAATCACAGGATCCGCCGCAGGAATAGTTAAAACAATAGAAGCACGTAGGAAAAATAACAGCACCTTACTGACGTTTCGGCCGAGGTCCGGCCATCATATGATGGCCGGACCTGTGCCGCACCCTGTGGTTCTAGGCTTCACTGGTATATATATATATATATATGTGTGTATATATATATATATATATATATATATATACTAGCGAAATAACACGTGATATAAATACATGTGCTGACTGGAAATAAAAAAGGTCACCGAGACGTCCACGACAGGACTCGAACCTGCAATCTTCTGATCCGGAATCAGACGCCTTATCCATTAGGCCACGCGGACGAGCTACGCTAAATGTGTGCAGAAAGTGGAGTCATCCAGTCGTTATTTTTTTCATTTAAATGTTTTATTTTTTTATATAGCATTTAGTCTCCTAACAATGGTCTGCACTGAGACAGTATGGAGCGCTGGTCACTGTATGGCATGGTATGTTTTATTTTAAAACATACCATGCCGGTTCACAAGGGGCACTTTCGATCGGGCCCGACCTGGTTCGAATTTCGATTCGCTCCCTTCCTCAACATGCGCAAATGAACCAGTCACAATGGAGAAATTCAATCCCGATCTCGCTCGATCACGATGGAAAGTGTCCCGTGTAACACCGGTATTCGCTATATCCATAGCTTGAGTTGTACACTCTGCTTGACGCTTACATAAATGCCCTATCTGAAAGGGCATGCTTCTTCATTCTACTCAAGGAGTAATACTTCTTTGTCAACTTTTAGCCGCTTCATCATTCTACTCGGGGAGTAGAATGATGAAGCAGCTAGAAGTTGACAAAGAAGTAGTCAAAATGCCGTCCATGTCTTGACAATCCCCAACCGACACCGAACTTAGCGCCTTCTCACAGCCGAGGAGTCACTCTAGCTCACTGTACTTTCAGGGTGGGGCAATGGAGCTGCGGGCAAGGCGGCACTACATATAACTTCTAGCCACCACAGCGGCACTAAAGACCGTATGCGGTAACGCCACCTTGTTATTACGGAAAGCGGCGCGTGCTCTCGCCTTATTTTTCCTTTCTACGTGTGTTGGACAGCCGGCCGTAGCCTGCACGGCCGTTCTAGATGCGAACTGCAGCCGCAGACGAGCTCTGCCTTTTTGGTCCATCATCGTTGCAGGCGACGCGTGCATCGAATTTTGTCTGGGCGTAACAGGCAATGCTCGCGCGTATCTGTAATAAACAAAATGTGCCCCTAAATTCTATCTCTGTGCCAAGTACGAGTGCGAACACTGCAACACATGGAGGTGCTCAAATCCGCGCCCTAGATTTCCTGTATAGGCGACCACAGGGAGGAACTCCACCACGCCCCAGCGACAACTCCTGAGCGCTGCTCTAAGAGCGTGACCTGATGGATCTGGCAACCTGGCCACAAACGCCGAAACCGTGGCCGAAACAATTTTTGTAGGAAACTCTATGACTAAGGTGTTCTTACTATGACCTAACCGCTCCCATTGCAGCTCCCGTAGACACTAGCGCCAGAGTTCCCTCTAGTAATTTTTGTAGGAAATTCTATGGCCGAAACTGGCCGAAACAAGGAGGCATTGGCCAAAAGCGATTTAGAATGAGCCAGAGCAATCCAAGTCACAGCCAGAGTTAATAGCAGTTGACGCTCATGATTCTAAGGCCGCTGCTTTCGCTTCACTTGCGGTGTATTAGATCAATCCTGTCCTGGGTTAGACCAGCTGCCACAAAGATGGAGAAAGGAGAAGGCGGCAAAGTGCTTTGCAGCGACGGGCTTGTTTGGATAGACATGGAAGTAAGCTTCAGTGCTTTTGCAGAGTTGCAAAAACTGTGCTAGTTATGTACAGTGGATGCGCCGGCGAAGCGAGCTACTCGGCGCGTAGGAAGCTGGTACATTCGCTTTGAGCACCTTTGGGGCCTGCACAAGTAACGTATATGCCATCAGACGATAATCATAATAAAACCGTGCGCGTTCTTACCATATCCCCATTCCATGCATGGAGTCGTCGTTGCTTGGCTTAGTCGTGTGTGTATTGCACAATCGCGCACAGTTCAAAATAATCTTATAAATCTGTGATCAGAAGAAAGAAAAATCGCTGCGTAGTTTCTTTCTTGCAGTGCGTTTTTCGCGACTTCGCCTCGAGTGCATACCCTGCGAAACCGCTCGCAGAAACCGCGTGGTAGTTTACTGCTGTCTGGTATAGCACGCGTTCACTATATTGCGGATAATGAAGTTCACGTCTCTGATTATACAACACGTAAACAGTACCTTTAAGTTTGTGTTCCATACGCGTTCCATAATGGCTTCACCGCAATACAGTTACCTAATTCTTATTTTTATTTTTTGAATACTGCAGTCAAAAAATGACCAAGATGGAAAGGCAAGAAATGTAGGACACAATGCGTGCACAATAACAGTTGAATATTATAAGAACGCTAGTAATGAAAGCGAAATTAATGCGCAATACGATGTTTCTGATACTCATGTGACATTTCATAACAGCCAGAGAGAGAAGAGAAAAGAAAGAGAAAGTTTAGATACTACAGTGGATTCTAAGGTCTCCGGAGAGTGAAGGCTTGCGTGTGGAAACTTGTTATATCCTGCAATGGTTCGGGGAAACTGGGAAAACTTGGAACAGTTTAGTTCTGGCAAAGCATAGACTTAAGGCCAAATGAGTATGACAATTGTTGGGTTAATGGGGCTACATAAAAGGCAGGGTCCAGGATGAGTGTGATTGAACAGTAAGTATAAAAACTTCAGGCGTAAAAATTTCCTTCTATTCTGAAACAACGACATCGCGGCTGTACCTTGATAAAATGAAACGCTGATGTTTTAGAATATAAGCCCCAAACGACACTTGCAAATTCCAGTTTTAGCCTTATCAATTACATATAAGCTAACTCCTTTACATGGATGAGTACTTCTTTAATGCCGCGAGTAAGGAAAGTGACAATTAGCACAAGTACTAATAGTTTCATGACCGCATGTAATATATAGCTCGATCCCGGCATTCACAGTCCAAAGTGGTGCACTATGCGATTTTTGACACTGCATTTTTATTTTTTGATCATGTGGAGTAATCGACCACAGGTGTTGCGAGTCTATGAATGCATTACTCATCCTTTTTGCCATTGTTTTTTGGGAATTCACAGCTAACTGGCCTGAACCTGGAAACAGACCATATCATGGAGGTGGCTTGTATGGTGACTGACAAGGATCTCAACCCAATCTCGGGGGTCAGTGGCCTCATTCTTCATACAGACCTGCATGCGAAGGCTGTACCAACACTACAGTCGAAATTCAAGCCATTTGGTTAAACATTATATTTACAGGGAGCTTATATCTCAGCACTCAGTGTGTATTTGCTCCCTGGTCATCCCATCCCTTAGCGGCGTTCCCTATAGCATATACCAATAGTTTCTTTACATGGGCCTTGTACTTTATTACAGGTTTAAGTAATACATCCCATGACACTCTAGCAGTTGCACACATTACATAAAGACCTACTTTATCGACCAATTTCTAGCGCAATCCTTTGTCCAAGTTGCCCAGAGGAAATGTAGCAGACTACACAATCAACGACCCGCCGTGGTTGCTCAGTGACTATGGTGTTGGGCTGCTGAGCATGATGTTGCGGGATCGAATCCCTGCCACGGCGGCTGCATTTCGATGGGGGCATAATGTGAAAACACCCGTGAACTTTGATTTAGGTGCACGTTAAAGAACCACAGGTGGTCAAAATTTCCGGAGCCCTCCACTATGGCGTGCCTCATAATCAGAAAGTGGTTTTGGCGCGTAAAACCCCATAATTTTACACAATCAACAGTCAAAGAATTCAAAAATGGATTTCATTAAGGTGTCTCTGAAATGATTTGGACAAATTTTGTAGACGTGTAGGGTGCAGCTACAGTAAAACATTAGTGCCACAATTTAAGTGAAGCGTCTCATATTAAAAGACTATGGATGATTACAAGTTACCCTCCTCCCTAGCCAAGCTTTTCCTCCCCAACTTATTCGCCAAGTGATCAGGGCTAACGTCCGCTTTCACTGGCTCTTCGTCATGGTTTGATGCCGTGTCGTCTACTTCCGGATGTCTTGGAGCCAACGGGTGAACCCTCTCCAATCTCACTAGCCGCCTGGTCATCGACCCCCACGAAAGCTATCCATGCAGTGTGCATTGCTAGCATTCTTTTGCAGCGCTGAGCCTGTCAGGTATTCCGGTAACCGCAGGCGAGCTAGGCGTTTTGGCAGACAGGTGGAGGCATAAAGTAAAGCCCCTCCATACTATTACCACTGTGATGAAGGGGCTTTAGCGTAAATGCGAGTCGCCTGCATGGTGTAGCCACCCGGTGGCACAGAGCTTAACCAGCCAAACACAGAGGTGCTACTGCTGTAACCAAGTGTAAAACATTTCAAACATTTAAAAAGACAGTATGTTCACTATTGCGCTCCTGCCGAAAAGTTACACCAGCAGCAAAGTAAAATAGACTTGTTTACTGCTATATTAGCTCTGCGTTTGTCTGGTTGAGTTTTGTGCCACCAGGCGGCTGCACCATGTAGGCCGTTCATGTTTGCACTTGCATTTACCTGAATACCAGACACGCTAAAGCTCTCTATTCTGGTAGCAATCCTCCAGTGTGAAGTGACAGCCGCAAATGTGTAGATCTGGGCACCAGTCAGACACCGACAGTCCAATGCGCTGCAACCACTCCGGTCGTCTGCTGCCTTGCAGAGGAACATGATGCCACAGCTTGACATATTGCCGATTGCTATGTTTGCAACCCACAACGCAACAAGAGTGAACTGTGGTGCTCGTGGAAAGAAAGCTCAAGACCAACACTGACTGTGCAGCTTGTGTCAGCACGGAGCACGTTATAACACAAGCAGATGACATTTGCTGTATACCAGAACTGCATGAGTATAATGACAAATTGTCGTTGTGTATTCTCCTTCTGTTACATTGGTTTCTATAGAAACAAATTAACCACATTCCAACTATTACGAACAACATTTGTTCATCATAAGGTTGGAAAAATAATCAATTATGCAATGTTGGTCATTAATCAGTAACCAATCGAACAGC
Source organism: Dermacentor andersoni (assembly GCF_023375885.2). NCBI lineage: Eukaryota > Metazoa > Arthropoda > Arachnida > Ixodida > Ixodidae > Dermacentor > Dermacentor andersoni. The sequence goes on along the minus strand of NC_092818.1, from coordinate 199,255,411 downwards.
TTGCCCAACTGAAGTCATTTGTGCTAAGGGTTTCAATTAGAATGGGGCTACTGAAAACTCGGGGGAGCGGTGCCGCTGCGATCGGTAGCGATGCACATTTTTAAAACCTTATAATAAATTGCACACTTTATGCAGAGTGCTTAAAGGGACACTAAAGTGAAAAATGATTTCTTCTGCATCAATAAATTACCGTTCTACAACATCAAAAACACCACTCTTACAACGATAAGAAGTTTGGTAAGCCAGAAAAAGCGCAAGAACGAAATACGGGTGGCGACGCCTACTTAAGTTCCCGCACCTGGGGGCTGTGACGTCTTGGATTTTTATGGCATCTTCTAGAGCCTACTAGTTATATATAGCGGTGCAGATTGACTACATTGTGCTCTAAAGGAACCAAATATTAAACATGGCAAGTTTCAGGAGCCTTTATTCAGCCAACGCGGCCCAAATGCGAAAACATACTTTGGAATCTCTGACGTCACGGTGACGTACCGGCGCTGGGGTTAAGGCGCGAAATTCAAATACTGATACTTGGAGCTTCATTTTCTCATCTAATAATCAAACTATTTTTTTTAAATGACTGTCTGCAGGGTTCTCAAACACTGCTTCATTAGTCTAAAGTGATTTATTGTTTTGCTTTAGTGTCCTTTTAAATGTGTCTCCTAATGATCAGAAGGACCTACCCTAACAACTGAGTAGGTTTGTACAAAATCATCAAAATGGTTTCACGGTCCCTTTAAGGTTCAACAGAATAACCCAATTAAGAAAATATTACCATAATTATCAGGTTATATATACCTATAAGGTACCTATAAAGATACCTGTAAAGAAAGGGGTCAGACAAGGAGACACAATCTCTCCAATGCTATTCACTGCTTGCTTGGAAGAAGTATTGAAGCTACTAAATTGGGACGGTTTAGGAGTAAGGATCGACCGCGAATATCTCGGCAACCTTCGGTTTGCAGGTGACATTGTCCTGTCCAGCAACAGCGGGGACGAGTTACAACAAATGATTGAGAACCTTAACAGGGAGAGTGTAAGAGCGGCATTGAAGATTAATATGCAGAAAACAAAGATAATGATGAACAGCCAGACAAGGGAACAACAGTTCAGGATCGCCAGTCAGCCTCTAGAGTCTGCGAAGGAATACGTTTGCCGAGGTCAATTACTCACAGAGGATCCTGATTGTGAGAAGGAAATTCACAGAAGAATAAAATTGGGTTGGAGTACATACGGCAGACGTACTCAGATCCTTACTGGAAACTTACCATTATCACTAAAAAGAAAGGTGTACAATCAGTGCATTCTACCAGTGCTAACATATGGGGCAGTAACTTGGAGACTGACAAAGAAGCTTAAAAACAAGGTAAGGATGATGGAGGAAAGAGTGATGGAACAAAGAATGGTAGGTGCAACATTAAGAGACGGGAAGAGAGCGGTGTGGATCAGAGAGCAAACGGGCATAGCTGATATTCTAATTGATGTTACAAGAAAAAAATGGCGCTGGGTAGGTCATGTAATGCGCCGATTAGATAACCATTGCACCATTAGGGTGACAGAATGGGTTCCAAGAGAAGGGAAGTGCAGTAGAGGATGGCAGAAGACTAGGTGGTGCGACGAAATTAGGAAATTTGCGGGTGCTAGTTGGAATCGGTTGGCACAGGGCAGGGGTAATTGGAGATGGCAGGGAGAGGCCTTCGTCCTACAGTGGACATAAATTGACTGATGATGATGATGATGACGACTACGACGATGATGATGATGATGAAGACTGATTAACCACTGTGCTGTGAAGCGCAATTACAGTGTGAAGACTGGAAATGGGAAGGCAACCATTGTTTCACCATGGTCATGAAGCTTATGCGTCATACAGCGATTTTCAGCCGCTGACATGTAGCTTTTGAATAATGAGCTCCATTCAAGAAGGCCAGTTTTCTAGTGATTTATCTAGCTTCTAAGTTGCTAAACTCTTGCTGATTGGTTATTCAAGTCGCCAAAATATGTCATTGGTAGCTAAATAGAAAAGTTTGCCGCTAAATAGAAAAGAAAGTCACTAAATCTAGCGACAAAATAGCTTAAATAACAACACTGATTACAGATCCTTAAATTATTTTTAAAAAAGCCAATTTTGTGTTTTCATGGTGCTTAGGTTAGACGACCCCAACAAACACAGGATGATGCAAGCAGTAGAAGACGAAACTTCTTTTTAATCACCCGACAACAGGCCTCCTTGGCAATGCAGGAGTACAAGGCGCGTTGCGCATACGGCTTGCACCGCGAAAAACCATGCTCTGCTTAGTGCGGCCGGCTGAGGGCCATCTGCAAGACGGGAAAGGCAATCCTCACTGACAAAGCAGGAAATGCATTGTAAAAAAGCATACTTGCGGGGATACTATTCTGAAAGACAACTCTGTGGATGTTTTGTTGTATTTTCCAGTGTGCAGCTGACAATCACCGCTTTCGAAAGTGGGGGGAGGGGGGCCAAATGGCATACTTTGCCCCGCCCCACTTCTGATGGGAGGGGGGAGTGTGCCCCCCTCCCGCCCCCCCGATAGATGCACTTATGATATAATGATGTGCTTTAATGAAAATTTGGATGCCGTAAAGAATTTCAATACTGCAATATGCCATAAATTTTGGCGATTGTCAAGTTTGATACCCGAAAATGAGGTAGATAGAGTGCAAGTTGATGTAGGGGACCATTATTGTGGATTTTAGAATGTGAGCTAAATATCATAAATTTTGTTTTGCAGAGGCTAACTATATATACATATTTTTCACAAGAACAGACAAGATAATTTATATCATGGTGTAGCTTAACAAATGCTTTTACATTGCGACTTGAAGAGAACGTGGTCATGTCATCAGCGTAAATAACGCATTGTGTAAAAGAGGACAGGCAATTCAAAAGATGGTTAGCTAAACTAAAGCTAACAGTGGCCCTAGAATGGATCCCTGAAGAATGTCTATATTGTAATTGAGATGCTGGAGAGGTTGCCTGAGGTACTTAGACATTTCTTGATTCAATGTGTAGCTTTTTATTAACTAAAATGGAGGACCTACTATACCACTTAACTGTGGCTAGAAAAATTTATAAACACAGACCCAGCAAATTGCTTTCATCAATGCCTATTTTAATATTCGCTACTGAAGTAAGAGTAATTGGTGCCTAGGTTAGTTGAAGGTCCAGAACAGAAACCAAACTGCTCAGGAGTCTATGCGTTAAATTTTTTTATATGTGATGTGATTGGAGACCTAACTAGTTTTGCTGTAACCTTATTATGACAATTGTAATGTACCTCTAAATATATGATAAAGTCCTATCCTATGTTTTGAATATTGGTCTTATTTTACTGTTACTTAATTCACTTGCGAACAAAACTGACATTTGGGCAAGTGGTTTAGCATCTGTCCTATCACTTCCTTAGCTCTTGCGCCTGTGTTGCACTGTTTACACAAGACGATTTGAAACGAACAGTTCAAAAGGTTGATTGTGTACGTGGGTGCATCGGCTGAAATGTTTACTTCTTCGGTGCGGCTAGGTGGATCACCCGTCACGGTGGTTTAGCGGTTATGGTGTTGTGCTGCTAAGCACGAGGTTACAGGATCAAATCCCGGCTGCAGCGACCGCTTCTGGATGGGAGTGAAATTCAAAAACGACCATGCATTGGGGACACGTTCAAGATTCCTTGGTGGTCAAAATGAATCCAGAGTCTCCCACTAGAGCGTGCCCCATAATCAAATCGTCATTTTGCCATGCAAAACCACAAAATTCATTCATTCAGTGGCTAGCTAGGATGTTACACAATTTACCACTCGTGTTTTTAAGATTGAGAACAGTTGACATAGCTTGGGAAGGTGTAGTAGGGGAAAGTAACAATGAATGGGATGCTAAGCATAGATAGTGACCACAAACTGAATACATTGCCGGTGTAAAAAAGTAAAAAAAAAACTATTAAAGTCATCTGTAATTTCAGTTGAAAAAGAATAAACATAATCCATTGCACTTAGTTTCGTTTGTAGTACTCATGTTGGACTCAATGTATAGAAATTCAGTTTGCAAAATCCTCTCTTTGTACTGAAGTGTCACATCGTTAAGCTCCTTTATAGGGTATTGCAAGATTTAATATATCTCATTTTTATGCATTGATTGTGATTGTAAGAAAAAGAAAGCATAATCTTCCTCAAACTTGTTGTGTGGTGGTTTGGAAGGTGTTATTTCCTTTCGGAGTATGTTGTATGTCATTTTTTTTAATGTACTGGAAATTTTGTTTTGTTGGAAATGTGCTAGATGCCTAACCTTGGAGCATTTCTGAAAATAAATGGAAAAGCCTTTTAGACTCTTTGAATATATTCCTGAACATATTTTTCCAAGGAACCTGGCCAGGTTATTGATTAGTGAGCAGTTAGTGGTGTTGCAGAAGAAAGGAAGTACATTTAGAAGGAAGGGACACATACATGATTTGTTTGTTTAAGTTCACCATAGGAACCATTGGCTTCAGTGCCAGAGTTCGACCATCATCAAAAAAAAAAATGGAAGGGGGAATTCATATGCTCACCTCTTGAACTAGTATATATGTGCCTTTGCAGTACTGTGCCTGAGTATACTTGTCTGGTTGCCAGTGCACAGGCCTGGCCACGCCTGAGATAATTTGTGAACTTGAAACATCCACAACAGGCTGGTGGCGACATCTAAATGAGGAGTTGGTTAAGCTAAAATTTTATTGTAGGTTTTGTTTTTATACATCAGGTGGTGTGCCAAGAGCTTATCAACTGTTAGTGTTCTTTGCGTCTCTATTTTTCTGACAAGGCAGACTGGCACAAAAAAAAATGCTTTTCTTACATGAAAGAATTCAAGGAAATCTTAATAAACTCTGATTCAGAGGACTTTTGTGTTGATTATGAGACACCTTGTAATAACATGAAAGTCCTCTGAATTACTAATAAATAGCATTTAAATTGAAAGCCTGCTAATATCCAATAAAGCCTGGTAACGTGACTTGGGTAGGAACTGAATTTGTTGCACATTGGAAGAAGACCCGGCACCCAAAGGCTTATGCTAAGAGCTCATGGTTGTGAGAGTCGAACCTGTCCTTGTCCTCTCACCGTCTGGGGATGTTGAGTGCTCTTTCATTTGTGTCAACACATGCAGGGGCTGAACCTGGTCTTGCACCAGCCAGACGACATTCTTGAGAAGATGGGGGACTGGTGCAAGGAGCATCATGGAAAGGTTGGCACACTGCTTGCTCTTCTCTCTGCTGGTGCTTTCTGCACTGGGCGGGCAGCAGCACATGGAGGTAGATACTAAAGAACTAAGTTGAACTGTTTTGTAAAGCATCCTTCCATACTGCCAGAAAAGCCACTCTTATTATGAAAGGAGTCATGGTAAACCAGGAAAGATGCAAGAACGAAGGACTGGTGGGGGCACTGGGCCTTTAGCTTCCCGCACCAACTAATTATGACATCATGAATTTTGACAGCATCTGCTCGGGCCTAGTTGTCTTTCTTTTTGCTACAAAGTGGGCTGCACTGTATTCTAGAGAAGCCATAGGCTGAGCTTAGGTAGTACTGATAATTTCTACTGCATCACAATGGCATGAATATGTGATGTCACATTGACCCTGGAGTTTCGGCACCAAGTTTAAAAAATGGAAGCTTAGGTAGTACTGATAATTTCTACTGCATCACAATGGCATGAATATGTGATGTCACATTGACCCTGGAGTTTCGGCACCAAGCTTAAAAAATGGAAGCTTGGCCTTCATTTTCTCTTTTAGTAATCAGCCTCTTACAATTAAATTAATGTGAATAAAATTTTGAAAGAATATTATATTAGCCTTAACTTATTTTGTCTTTCTCTTTAGTGTCCCTTTAAAGTGAAACTTCCAGTAATCTCTTCAGGTGTGCGGATATCAACAATATTTGTATTGTATGTTCTGCTGGCCTTTTCGGTCATGTACATCCTGCATAACAAAGCTTGCTATTGTTTAAATAAACCATTATGAGGAAGATTTAGCACGGGGGCTCATATCTAAATGCATGGGAAAGGAAAAATGTTTTTTCTCGAGTTTTGTTGAATTTAAAAGAGAAAGTTAACATCTAGTGACTGTTGGGAACATATTTTTATTTAGGCTGTCATTGTTTTAATAAAGATGGTTAAAAACTGAAAATTTTTAGAACACGAAGCTATCAAATTAACAACTCTAACTGCAATGAAAAACGGTATCACAATTCTGTAAGTTTCAGGTAATAGTACATTTAATGTGAACAAATTTGATATATTATACATGGCTCTCAAATACACCACTAATATGGGAGTAGAACTTCTGCAAAACCAATTTTAACTTAACAAACTCACTTAAGATATAAATTAATATATCAAACTTGGCCGCCTTGGATGTTCTGATGGATGCAATTTACAGAATTACGATATTTGTTCTTAGTGCAGAGTTACGGATTTGTAAACTTGTTGCTTCTATTTTTGTCAGTTACTAATTTTTGGCAATATTTGTAAAAAATTCAGGCCATAAACAGGGTTGCCAGGTTTGGCTACTATAGAAGGCTTGTGGCGGGAAAAGTTTTGGGTTAGCTACTTGGCTACTTTCTGGTTAGACTTAAAATCAACATTTTCCTATAGTAACTACAGACAAACCAGACAAATTATTATAAATAAGTGGTATATGTAATTCGCTGTACTATGCCTCTTATGATATACACAATGTGCAGCCACCATCCTTACCTTGTGTATTTGAAAGGGAGAACGCAACCACCACCTTGCAACCAACGAAATTAATTCAACAGGAACACCTTCTGGCCCATTCTATGGAATGTCTCCTTTTATAATTTATTGCTCAGAAAATTATAAGGATCGCTTGCATGAGTAATTTGCTGCAACTGTCATAATTAGTCCCCTGTCCATGATGTTCATCCACATATTGCCCATAACGCACCCCTTATATTGTCATGGTTTGCTTGAGACAAGAGCGGAGATCAGTATTCAATCGAGACAATTAGGACAAGCGCTCACTTCAGGCTTCTTCTTCTCTAGCACCTCGCTTGCACACTCGGGGTCGTCGTCAGCGTGACTGGGCACAAATGGCGTCACGGCATTTGCCCCTCACCAGAAGGAGCATCGTCCCGATTCTCAGCGGGTAGCACCCGGTGTCCAGCGAACCAGAGAGTGTCCATGTCATTCAGAAAAATAAGGTTTCATGCACACCATGTGCACAGCCTCAGGCACGTCTTGACGGCGCCTTGAGCAGGATGGGCTGTCAGGAATGACTTCATAGTTGACGTCGCTAAGGCGTCGTAGAACCTTGTATGGTCCGAAGTATCGGCGTAGAAGTTTCTCCGCGAGGCCTCGGCGGCGTACTAGAGCCCAAACCCAGACTCCTTGGCCGGGCTGGTAGACGACACATCGATGGTGCTGATTGTAACAGCAGGCTGGCTAGTTACGCGAACGTGCTTGAGGTCTCTTGTTTCTTCGCTCGCTCTGTGAAATCTGCGGTGTCAGTCTCAGAATCGCTGGAATCATGAGGAAGCATAGCATCCAGCATTGTAGTCACTTCTCGACCGTGGAGGAGACTGAATGGCGTCATTCTTGTTGTTTCTTGCCGAGCCGTATTATAAGCAAACGTTACGTAGGGTAATATTTGGTCCCAGTTCTTGTGTTCCACATCGACATACATGCACAGCATGTCTGCGAGAGTCTTGTTGAGGCGCTCCGTAAGTCCATTGCTTTGTGGGTGATAGGCTGTGGTCCTTCTGTGTGCCATGCCACTAAGGGTGAGTACAGTTCGTGAAAGTTCAGCCGTGAACGCGGTTCCTCTGTCGGTTACAATGACCGCTGGAGCACCATGCCTCAGGACGACGTTCTTGATGAAGAACTGTGCGGCCTCGGCAGCTGTGCTGCTCGGAAGTGCCTTGGTTTCAGCATATCGCGTGAGGTAATCTGTCGCAACCATGATCCACTTATTTCCGGCAGCAGACATTGGGAATGGGCCCAAAAGGTCCATCCCAATTTGTGCAAACGGTGTTTCCGGCACTGGAACAGGATGTAATAGTCCGGCAGATTTCATAGGTGGCACTTTTCGTCGCTGACAGTTGTGGTCTTCACCCGCGACGCTCACGGCGCGCACGCTCCGATTCCGCGCGCGCCGGACGACCACCGCGGGTTCGAGCACTCCGAGCCGCCATGCGTGCAGGGCACCGCGCGCCCGCGCCTGCTCCGGCCCGCTCCGTGTGCCGACGCGCAGCTGCGCGCGTACGCGCCCCGCCGACCCCACAGCTTAGGGGAAGGCGAGACGGCGCGCGCAGCAAGGGAGACCCTAGACAAAGCTCTCGAGAAGCCAGAAAGTACATTTATTGAGCTGGGACTCAATAGAAACATCAGCTATAACATAACGTCCGAATCTGAATCTAATTACACAAAACATGGCCGGTGGCCGCTAATGGCGCACCGCGACAGAGAGAGAACAAAGAAACGAGGAACAAAGAACAAAGAACCCCAGCAGTAAGAAGTTGCCTATCCTTCGGTCAGCGCCTGCCATCGCGCGCCCCACAGCACAGAAAAGGGAAATAGAAAGAAACGACAGACGAACAGACGGGGGCACGATCGGCAGACGCTGCCTCAGGACATCGAGACGACGGAAGAGTGCCCGCGCGCCCGCCGAGGCCGGGACCCCGACGAGCCGAAGTAACCATCGGCCGGCGGCGGACAAAGGGGGCCGCCGCCGGCAGAGAGGAACACGTACGCACCTTCCGACGCCCCGATGTGGTCTCCCCGGGTCCCGTCTTGCGCGCGCTTACCCGGAGTGCACGCAAGCAGGGCCCGAATCCCGCCAAAATGTCGGCCAATGGGGAAAGCCTGTTGACCTTCCCGTGGGCGGGATGACAGCAGAGTGACAGTGTTTTATGACCCGCTGCCACCCCGTCCAGACAAGGAGGAGAGGGACACGGAGCCCCCGGCAACACAACGCAATGGCTCCACACAACCACCGCGAGAGCCCGAAAAAAACGCCGCGAGAGCCAGAAACCCCACATCCCTCCCTCCTTAAATGCTCCCTACCAATGCAAGGCTGGTGGCTCCGATGTCAGCCAAAGAAGAAAAGAAAACAAGGGAATAGTCATTACGTTGCCAATACCGGAGCTATCCATTGACAGTTCGAACCTAAAACCACCAGCCCCCAAAAGATAAATAAAAAAAAAGACATCAAAAGAAGAAGAGCAAGCTATTAGAATAAATTAAATAGGAAGGTCTGAGGTACACAACAGCAACACAAAAGAAAGCCCACACGAACCCAAGCTTGAACGCGAACATGCACAATAAAAGCATCCACCGAAATAAATGTAACTGCAACAATAAAATACAAACGCTTCGAGACACAATGACATTCGGACACAAACGCGGACAAGGGAAAATAACAAAACGTTGGCCTATAGCATCAATCAAAACAAAAGAGAATAACAAACTGGGGTTCAAATGACGCACAAAGAATGTCCACGCGATAAATCTCCGGGGAGTCCAAACATGATGCACGCATGCCACGCGTGCGACTCCAAGCCACCTTACAGCGTCCGGCAACGGCCCCTGGTGCCCGTGCTTCTGGCGGTGACCACTCCATGGTACAGCCATGATCCGTGCCAATCGTCGTGACCGCATAGCCCGGTCCACTGCCCCGCCGTCGCCAGGCTTTGATCCAGGTAGACATCACCCGTTGACGCAACACGGCAGCGAAGACACACGCGAAACAGTCTCGAAACGCAAAACACATACATACAAATAAATGACTAACATAAAAGCAACACGAACCATACCTAAGGAAACACATACACAAAAGCAAAACGAGGACGGCTAGGTAAGACACAGAGAAACAAGTAGCCTAACGAAGAAACACTGAACAAAGGGAAAACAAGGACAGAGAAAGACGGATAGCAGCCTGCCTGATTGCAGCAAAGTGGATAGTGGAGAGCTTTTTAAGAGAAATGGGTGGCTGATCCAAAGTTGTGGATCCGCATAGGCATACCTCATCTCAGTATAAATGGTTACTCCGTCTGAGTTCAGCCGGACACAGTAAACGTGGTCTTCACTAGCACGATGACATACGACTTCGACGCTAGCGGAAATTCCTTCCACGGACGCACACTGTCCATCCGCGGCACCAATCAAAATTAACTTCGACTACGCGATGTCTATGTGATGAACAGACGTGGAAGGTTCGGCGATGGACGAAGAGTCGCTCCACGCCGGGCCAAGTCACAGCGCGAATCGATTTTAACGAAAACCTTGGCGCTCTGATGACCGTGCGATACTTGCCGGAGTGGTGCTCTCCGGCGCCGGGGGTTACCACCTCAAACACAGCTCTCAGATTGCGGTGTTAGCGGGTAGCACGCTATCTTCATTGGCCGAGCTCGTTGTGACCCCGCAGAGCGAACCCACCCGGGGCAACAGCGACACACGCTGTATCCGGCCCCGCGCGCCCGTTGCAATACCAGCAACGCTACGGCGCCCGCGCCCGTGCAATACCAGCCACGTTCCGGCGCTCCGCCTCCCTGAGGCCGTCGAAGAACTATTTACAATTATTTACAAACGGGTCACTCTGCGGTCCCTTCGGTGCTCTTCGGGCCGTTTTAAAAAAGTACAAAAGGACGATTCCGACACCCTGTAGTGGGGGTGGCGGGTTCCGTTCCCCCGGCTGGCTTTCCACCCGGGCTGTCCTCTCCGTCATCGCCGCGGGCTTGCGGGGGAGCGACCCCTTCTGCGCGCGCGACGGTGGGATGTCCGGGGCGCTTGCCTCTTCGCGGAGCGGGCCTGTTTTGTGGCCTTTGTCTCCGCTCGGCTATTGCGCTGCCAGTTTTGCCCCTCAATTGATGGTGCAGAAGGCACCACCACTAACCCGTCTGCCGAAATGGAGATTTTCGGTGACAGAGGGCATATTAATAGTGCGTCCGCTATCACGGCTTGAATTTTGCGAGGAAAGGCGCGCAGCAACTGAAAACTGCCGGGCAGGCCACTGAGCCGCGCCAACAATAGCAAAGGCGCGTATATTTGCAGAATTAGCCGGCGTTCGAGGCACTGTCCCCAAGCAGTCCGCGCAATTAGCAGCCGCCAGAATGGTAATGATGCTAGAGACCCACGAAAATCCGTCGGACTCACCGAATCGTTGAGCAGATGGAAGGACGGAAAGGTCAGCCCTCCCGGTACGAATCGGCGAGACCTCCGGCTCGCGAGCCCCGCGCCGATACGGGTGTAGCAGATATCCCGAACGCCAAGGTGGTCGTATATTAAACGCCTTCCTTGTACTCTGGGCCTTCTCCTTGCGGCGCTCTGTTTCGCTCCCAGAGGAGACCGAACGAGCGCCCGCTTAGGGAAACGCTACACACGCGGCTGAGCTGATCGTCCCCCTCTGAGGGGCTCGGATCCTCGGACCCGCGCGGTGGTCTAGGTGACTCCCGGCGGAGCACCGCTATATATGCTGGAGACCACAAAGTGGCGCCCAACGTGGGGCGCCAGTTTGTGGTCTTCACCCGCGACGCTCACGGCGCGCACGCTCCGATTCCGCGCGCGCCGGACGACCACCGCGGGTTCGAGCACTCCGAGCCGCCATGCGTGCAGGGCACCGCGCGCCCGCGCCTGCTCCGGCCCGCTCCGTGTGCCGACGCGCAGCTGCGCGCGTACGCGCCCCGCCGACCCCACAGCTTAGGGGAAGGCGAGACGGCGCGCGCAGCAAGGGAGACCCTAGACAAAGCTCTCGAGAAGCCAGAAAGTACATTTATTGAGCTGGGACTCAATAGAAACATCAGCTATAACATAACGTCCGAATCTGAATCTAATTACACAAAACATGGCCGGTGGCCGCTAATGGCGCACCGCGACAGAGAGAGAACAAAGAAACGAGGAACAAAGAACAAAGAACCCCAGCAGTAAGAAGTTGCCTATCCTTCGGTCAGCGCCTGCCATCGCGCGCCCCACAGCACAGAAAAGGGAAATAGAAAGAAACGACAGACGAACAGACGGGGGCACGATCGGCAGACGCTGCCTCAGGACATCGAGACGACGGAAGAGTGCCCGCGCGCCCGCCGAGGCCGGGACCCCGACGAGCCGAAGTAACCATCGGCCGGCGGCGGACAAAGGGGGCCGCCGCCGGCAGAGAGGAACACGTACGCACCTTCCGACGCCCCGATGTGGTCTCCCCGGGTCCCGTCTTGCGCGCGCTTACCCGGAGTGCACGCAAGCAGGGCCCGAATCCCGCCAAAATGTCGGCCAATGGGGAAAGCCTGTTGACCTTCCCGTGGGCGGGATGACAGCAGAGTGACAGTGTTTTATGACCCGCTGCCACCCCGTCCAGACAAGGAGGAGAGGGACACGGAGCCCCCGGCAACACAACGCAATGGCTCCACACAACCACCGCGAGAGCCCGAAAAAAACGCCGCGAGAGCCAGAAACCCCACACAGTCAAGCCACGTGTTAACATAGTGCTTCACCTGTGATGCGAGCCGTGGCCAGTAGTACTTCCCTTTGATCCGAGCTAATGTTCTTGCGTAGCATAGGGGGCCTGACGTAGCTTCGTCATGACAGGCCTGCGAGATTTCATTGAGGAGAGCTTTAGGGATGACTAGTAGATATCTCTCCCCTCTTGAAGAGAAGTTCCTCCTAAAAAGAACACTGTTGCGTATGCAGAATGATGACAGGTGCCTTGAAAACAATCCGGACTTGTTTGTGGTGCAGCCTTCTAAGAAATCAATTAGTGAATCGAGCTCCTGGTCCTCTTGCTGTTGTTGAGAGATGGTGGCTGCATCAACAACTCCTAAAGCGCCTGCGGATTCGTCATTATCTCCGCCTGACGACTCCATCGCCGATCCGGAAAGGCAGTCAGCGTCTAACTGCTGCTTTCCCAATTTATAGACCACTGTCATGTCGCACTCTTGAAGCCATAGGCTCCAGCGTGCCAAATGTGCAGATGGATCTTTCATGTTGGTCAACCAGCAGAGAGAATGGTGGTCACTTATGACTTGAAATGGGCGGCCGTATATGTACGGGCGGAGCTTGGTAACTGCCCATACTACAGCCAAGCATTCTTTCTCTGTGGTGGAGTAGTTTGACTCGGCACGTGACAGTGTTCTACTCGCGTAAGCGATGACTCGCTCAGCGCCTTCTTGCCGCTGAACAGGGATGGTGCCTAGACCCACGTTGCTGGCATCGGTGTGGATCATTGTCAGCGCATCCACGTCAAAGTGGGCAAGAACAGGTGGAGTTTGTAGATGGTGCTGCAACTCATTAAATGCTCCCTCCTGCTCCTTGCCCCACACAAACGTGACATCTTCTTTGGTTAGGCAGGTGAACGGTGAGGCGATGTGTGCAAAACCCACAACTAATTGCCGGTAATTTGTGCATAGGCCCAGGAAGCGTCTGACTGCCTTCTTGTATGTAGGCCTTGAAAACAGCGACGGCTGCGATTTTCTCAGGATCAGGTCTGACACCTGTGTGACTTACAACGTGGCCCAAAAACTGTAGTTCTTCATAGCCAAAGTGGGCACTTTTCATGTTTTAAGGTAAGCCCAGCGGACTGTATGGCTTGAAGAACTGGCCGCAGCCATCTGAGATGTTCATCAAATGTGGCAGAATAAACAATGACATCATCTAGGTAGACTAAGCAAGTCTTCCACTTAAGGTTTGAGAGAACAGTATCCATTAGCCTTTGGAACGTGGCTGGGCTGGAGCACAAACCAAAAGGGAGAACTTTGAATTCATAGAGCCCATCAGGCGTTACAAAAGCAGTCTTCGCGATCCCACTCATTGACCTCTATTTGCCAGTATCCACGTTTTAAGCCCATCGATGAGAAGTAACATGCATGCCGTAGCCTGTCGAGGAAATTGTCGATGCGTGGTAAGGGATACACATCTTTTTTCGTAACTCGATTGAGCTTGCGATAATCTATGCAAAACCGCAGGCTACCATCCTTCTTCTTAACAAGTACCACAGGCGATGCCCAAGGGCTTTTTGATGGCTGGATGACATCATCTTCTAGCATTTTCTTGACTTGCTGCTGTATTTCCTCACACACTTTCTCAGCCACGCGATACGGATGCTGTCGGATGGGTATTGCTGTTGCCTCCGTAATGATGCAATGTTTCGTCAGTGGTGTTTGACGCACTCGGGACGTTGTAGAGAAGCAGTGCTTAAAATAGTCAAGCAGTTCGCTGAGACTTTGTTTCTGTTCCGACTCTAAACCTGGGTGAACGTCGACAACGGGTGCATGTGGCATCGTATCGGTGGTTGATTCCTCTTTCACAGCAAAGCACTGTTGAACGTGGTCAATTTTGTCAAAGTATGCCACAGTGGTGCCTTTACTGATGTGCCAGCGTTCATTGGTGAAATTTGTCAGAAGTACCTATATGAACACAACAATCAAACCCCGGCCCTCAGTCCCCAGCAGCTGCGAAGCAACTGACCATGGCGGCGGTCAGACCTGCGACGCTGCAGAGGGTGCTAAGAATGCCTGGCTCCGGACAGGCCGCCATTGGAATATGAACCTGGCAACGTTTAACGCTAGAACGTTATCTAGTGAGGCGAGTCTAGCAGTGCTATTGGAGGAATTAGAGGGCAGTAAATAGGATATAATAGGGCTCAGTGAAGTTAGGAGGCCAAAAGAAGCATATACAGTACTAAAAAGCGGGCACGTCTTGTGCTACCGGGGCTTAGCAGAGAGACGAGAACTAGGAGTCGGATTCCTGATTAGTAAGAACATAGCTGGTAACATACAGGAATTCTATAGCATTAACGAGAGGGTGGCATGTCTTGTTGTGAAACTTAATAAGAGGTACAAAATGAAGGTTATACAGGTCTACGCCCCTACATCTAGTCATGATGACCAGGAAGTCGAAAGCTTCTATGAAGACGTGGAATCGGCGATGGGTAAAGTCAAAACAAAATACAGTATACTGATGGGCGATTTCAATGCCAGGGTAGGCAAGAAGCAGGCCGGAGACAAGTCAGTGGGGGAATATGGCATAGGCTCTAGGAATAGCAGAGGAGAGTTATTAGTAGAGTTTGCAGAACAGAATAATATGCGGATAATGAGTACCTTTTTCCGCAAGCGGGTTAGCCGAAAGTGGACATGGAGGAGCCCGAATGGTGAGACTAGAAATGAAATCGACTTTATACTCTGCGCGAACCCTGGCATCATACAAGATGTAGACTTGCTCGGCAAGGTGCGCTGCAGTGACCATAGGATGGTAAGAACTCGAATTAGCCTTGACTTGAGGAGGGAACGGAAGAAACTGGTACATAAGAAACCAATCAATGAGTTAGCGGTAAGAGGGAAACTAGAGGAATTCCGGATCAAGCTACAGAACAGGTATTCGGCTTTAACCCAGGAAGAGGACCATAGTGTTGAAGCAATGAACGACAATCTTATGGGCATCATTAAGGAGTGCGCAATAGAAGTCGGTGGTAACGCCGTTAAACAGGAAACCAGTAAGCTATCGCAGGAGACGAAAGATCTGATCAAGAAACGCCAATGTATGAAAGCCTCTAACCCTACAGCTAGAATAGAACTGGCAGAACTTTCTAAGTTAATCAACAAGCGTAAGACAGCGGACATAAGGAAGTATAATATGGATAGAATTGAACAGGCTCTCAGGAACGGAGGAAGCCTAAAAGCAGTACAGAAGAAACTAGGAATAGGCAAGAATCAGATGTGTGTGTTAAGAGACAAAGCCGGCAATATCGTTACTAATATGGATGAGATAGTTCAAGTGGCTGAAGAGTTTTATAGAGATTTATACAGTACCAGTAACACCCACGACGATAAGGTGAGAGAGAATAGTCTAGAGGAACTTGAAATCCCACAAGTAACACCGGAAGAGGTAAAGAACGCCTTGGGAGCTATGCAAAGGGGGAAGGCAGCTGGGGAGGATCAGGTAACAGCAGATTTGTTGAAGGATGGTGGGAACACTGTCCTAGAAAGGTTGGCCGCCCTATATACACAATGCCTCATGACCTCGAACGTACCGGAATCTTGGAAGAACGCTAACATAATCCTAATCCATAAGAAAGGGGACGCCAAAGACTTGAAAAATTATAGACCGATCAGCTTACTGTCCGTTGCCTACAAAGTATTTACTAAGGTAATCGCAAATAGAATCAGGAATACCTTAGACTTCTGTCAACCAAAGGACCAGGCAGGATTCCGTAAAGGATACTCAACAATAGACCATATTCACACTATCAATCAGGTGATAGAGAAATGTGCGGAATATAACCAACCCTTATATATAGCCTTCATTGATTACAAAAAAGCATTTGATTCAGTCGAAACCTCAGCAATCATGGAGGCACTACGGAATCAGGGTGTAGATGAACCATATGTAAAGATACTGGAAGCTATCTATAGCGGTTCCACAGCCACCGTAATCCTCTACAAAGAAAGCAACAAAATCCCAATAAAGAAAGGCGTCAGACAGGTAGATACGATATCTCCAATGCTATTCACAGCGTGTTTACAGGAGGTATTCAGAGACCTGGAGTGGGAAGAATTGGGGATAAATGTTGATGGAGAATACCTTAGCAACTTGCGATTTGCTGATGATATTGCCTTGCTTAGTAACTCAGGAGACCAATTGCAATGCATGCTTACTGACCTGGAGAGGCAAAGCAGAAGGGTGGGTCTGAAAATTAATCTACAGAAAACTAAAGTAATGTTTAACAGTCTCGGAAGAGAACAGCAGTTTACGATAGGTAGCGAGGCACTGGAAGTGGTAAGGGAATACATCTACTTAGGGCAGGTAGTGACCACGGATCCGGATCATGAGACTGAAATAACCAGAAGAATAAGAATGGGCTGGGGGGCGTTTGGCAGACATTCTCAAGTCATGAACAGCAGGTTGCCACTATCCCTCAAGAGGAAAGTGTATAACAGCTGTGTCTTACCAGTACTCACCTACGGGGCAGAAACCTGGAGGCTTACGAAAAGGGTTCTGCTGAAATTGAGGACGACGCAACGAGCCATGGAAAGAAGAATGATAGGTGTAACGTTAAGGGATAAGAAAAGAGCAGATTGGGTGAGGGAACAAACGCGGGTAAATGACATCTTAGTTGAAATCAAGAAAAAGAAATGGGCATGGGCCGGACATGTAATGAGGAGGGAAGATAACCGATGGTCATTAAGGGTTACGGACTGGATTCCAAGGGAAGGAAAGCGTAGTAGGGGGCGGCAGAAAGTTAGGTGGGCGGATGACATTAAGACGTTTGCAGGGACATCATCATCATCATCATCAGCCTGGTTACGCCCACTGCAGGGCAAAGGCCTCTCCCATACTTCTCCAACAACCCCGGTCATGTACTAATTGCGGCCATGCTGTCCCTGCAAACTTCTTAATCTCATCAGCCCACCTAACTTTCTGCCGCCCCCTGCTACGCTTCCCTTCCCTTGGGATCCAGTCCGTAACCCTTAATGACCATCGGTTATCATCCCTCCTCATTACATGTCCTGCCCATGCCCATTTCTTTTTCTTGATTTCAACTAAGATGTCATTAACTCGCGTTTGTTCCCTCACCCAATCATGGGTGACAACATGGCCACAATTAGTACATGACCGGGGTAGTTGGAGCAGTACGGGAGAGGCCTTTGCCCTGCAGTGGGCGTAACTAGGCTGATGATGATGATGATGATGACCTCTGTGCAACCACCGATTAGGCTGACGATACCCCGAGTGATGGCAATACCCTGATGGAACAGAAGTGCACTTAATTGTTTGGCTACGCCATCCTTGTTCATCTGTTCTCCAGAACTGACGGAGACAAGACTGCATGATAGTGGTAGTGTGCAGACATTGTCGTCAGCGACACATAACAATGTACGTTGGCGCTCTTCGTCGTGGCTCGTGTCTGTACTAATTGACAAGATTATCTCGCCGTCCCGTATGTTAACCACAGCGCCGTACTCCCGCAAGAAGTCCATTCCAAGGATGAGTGATCTGCAGCACTCTTTTAAAATCATAAATGTGATGACAAAAGGTGTGTTTCCCATCTGGAGTCAAGCAGTACATTTTCCTGTCGGTGTCATTATCTAGCCCCCGGCATTCCGAATATAAGGGCCCGTCCATTGCTTTTTTACTTTCTTAAGCCGATCTGCACGCTCAAAGCTAAAATAAAGAAACATCTAAATTTACTCACGTATGTTATAAATTGAATTGCTTAGCTGCTTAGCTTACTAACCGCAGGCAATTCATTGTTATTGATACATTCTCTTCTAGTGAACTTCCCCTAACTTCTGGTGTTTCTCAGGGTAGTGTTTTAGGGCCATTGTTATTTAACATGTATTAATGACATTATTTATGCTACATTAATCATGTTCATTAATCAACTAGCTATTCCTGATATTGTTTTTTCTATTGTTTGTTTTCTTTTTGCCACTCAAATATGTATTCTTCAATTGATTGACTCACTCCTGCACTCACTCCTGCAATATCTTGCGATGCAAGATGGCAGTATATGTAAATAAATAAAAAAAATAATACTGTACCTTTAAATATTAAATTGTTTGCTGATGACTGTTTGCTCCTTACTGAAATTACCTGTGTTCAAGACCAAATCCCATTAAATTACAGCCTTAAAAATATTCAGTCTTGGTGCACTCATTAAAATGTTGAACTTAACATAAGCAAAACAGTCTTCACGAAAATTACGAAAAAGATCAATAAGCTATCGTTTACTTACTTCCTTGCGCCTCAACCACTTACTGAGGTTAGCGAATACAAATACCTGGGCGTTACATTAACGAATAACCTCAGCTAGAACTCCCACATTTCTTACTTATGTGACTTTCCAAAAGCTTTGCCTGCTCAGACACAAATTAAGAGATGCTCCCTCTGAAACTCGTCTAATTGCTTATACGTCCCACGTCCATCGTAAACTGGAATATGCAGCTGCAGTATGGGATCCTTGCACTAGAACTAACACTCATGGCCTAGAACTGGTTCAGCGTAAAGCAGTAAGGTTTATCATTTTAAAATATTGCTTAACTGACTTCCCAAACAAACTAATGATTGAACATAATATTCAGACGTTGCACTTAAAAAGGAAAATTCATAGGCTTAAATTTCTTTTTTTACTTAATAAAGGCAAATTGGCTCTTTCTTCTCAGCCTTATATACATCCACTTATGGCCCATAGAACAACGCATGTCACTCTGTGTTACTGGCGCCTTACAGCGACAAAACTAACGTTTCAGATATTCTTCCTTTTCTTGCACAATAACATAGTGGAACAGTCCGCCCATTGAACAACTGACACGCACTGACTCGGTTGAACAGATATCTAATTAAATTGGCTGAATTCTTCATGTTTAATTAACCTGTTGTTGGGCCTGCTGCTTAATGAACCTGTTACTGTTATTGTTGCTGTTGTTTTTCTAGTTCAGTAATGACATCTATACTTTTGGCACTAGGAGCAGGGTTGCATAAAATGATTTTGTTGTATTGTTTGTATAATGTAAAATTTTGCTTACAGGTTGAGGAGAAGGCCTCTGTTGAAAAGAGAGTATCTGAGAAAAAGACGACTTCACGCTCCATTGTGAGCCCCATGCGCCGCGCACAAGTGCAAAATTTGGCCGAGATACTCACTGTAGTTTAAGCTATCTTCAAAATGTGCATTTTCACCAAGCCTGAGTGGTGGTTCAGGGCCCCTTTAACAGATTGTTGTGCTTTAGAGGTGCCTGTAAGCCGACATTATATGTGCAGGTTTTATGCGGAAAGTTATTTTTTGTTTTGCAGAATAGAGCTAGACATATGTGGTCAGCATACAAGGTTTATATGGGCCACTTTGTGGGTACCTTCATATAACTTTTGTATATACATGTATATGCATATACAAATATATCTGGCAAGCCAGCAGCCATGGTCAGAAAGTCTGGGATGGTTTGCAAAGAAAGCTTCATTTTAATATTCAATGGCATACTTGTTCCTAAAATATACTGTTAGAGAAAATATTGGGAGTCCACATTCATGGATTAAAAAAGAAAAAGAAAGCTGCTCGAAATATATTCAAATTCTTAATCTGTTATGCTGCTGTATAGTCTTAGGGATTCTGAAGACGAAGATAGTATGCCAGAACAATATTTTCAAGACAGACAATTAGTGCCTGAAGATGATTATTGTGTTATGCTTATTTCCATATTTCTCTTAGTGATTAAGACAGACACAGAGACTTGGCATTCTTTACCACTGTTGCAGCTAGGGTGGTGTACAGGCCATGGAATCCACGAAGCCCAGCGACTACGAGTCAAGTTGTAGAAAATGAAGGAAAAAGGGTTTATTTAGCTTAGTTACACAACTCCAGTGCGGAATCCCACTCCATGCAGGAACAAGTTAACGTCTCAGTTCACATCAGGACCCTCTGTCCTCATTCTCGAAAAGTATCTGCTTTTCAACCCGTCGTCTTCCGTAGGCGAGTCGACTAGGGAATGTGAAGACTGTCCAGCAGCAAATCACCATTGTCGACTCTGTTGCAATACCACGCCCATGCTATCCATAACCCGCAGTAACTCCACCTCGAAGAAACTGGTTTGGAATTTGTGGAAGAAAGAAATCATCCGGCGACACCTGGTTCGTTCGTCGTTGCCCACCCCGTTCTTTGCTCAGTCTGGTGGGTGAAGCACGGGCGGAGGGCCTTTCGTGGAATGCTGCAACAGCCGGCTTACACACTGTCTTTCTTATTTGCTCAGTCGGCCAGGGAAAAGGCTGCTGAGGTCTTTTTGTAGAACCCTGCAACAGCTGGTTTACATGCTGTCTTGACGGCTGGATAAGTGCCGAAGAATGGGTGGTGATTTGACTCATCTAATTGACTGCGCTTATCCATTTGTTGTCGTGGTTTCCTCCCATTCAGCCTTTTCTCCAGTTTCCAGGTAATGGTGGGGTGAGCGCTTGTAGTTGTCCACGCCGCGCTGACGTCTGGTTAGGAGGTGTGGTGGTTTGACACATGGCAAACATTCAATTAACACCCTTGGTGGTGTTGAGACGTAACGCCACAGAGGCTGAAATTTATGTAGTGGCGTGCATTACGCAAAACACATGCATCTATGTTTTTTGCCAGCCTCTCGCACCAGTTGTTAAAACAGAAACAATTCGTATTTCTGTGTGTGTTGATCTGTGTGCTGACTTTATGATTACAAATATTAAACAGAACTATAACTTGCGGCCGACTGTGTTCCATAGGGTGGCTTGTACAGTCATGGTTAAAATAGTTAGCACAAGTGACCGATATCTTCAGAGGTGAAGCTACAACATGCAGCGCTGCGATTCGTAAAAGCAGTGAGGATGAAAGTGCCAAGCTCATGTCATTGTTAGACATCCAGAGTGGTCACATACACCGTCATCATTTGAAATGATGCCTTCTCCATAAGTGACCTGCTTCAGGTTACTGGTGACCATAATTGATATGCTTCACAAGGTTAAATGAAGAGCTTGAGACAGGCAGAGGCTTTGGAAGTGTTCTTCAAATGTGGGGCTCAAAAGATTTGTGGAGGTATGAGTTTTGGTTGGTTTACCTGTGGCATGCAAGTTCGCATCTCAGTGACCAGTGCGCTATGCCTGGAAACGAAACAGTAATACAATGGTTCTGCGGAAAAGAAAATGCACTCTTACCACTATTGAGTATAATATGGAAGAAAAACATGGAAGAATGAATCAGAAATGAAAAATGCGTCCTTCTGGAAACACGATTTTTAGGATCATAAAATAATGAAACATAAAAAATTGGGGCATGCTCACAACCTTTATACGCTTTATTGCCACATTTGTTTGGCAATCACTGGACATCCCCTGCAATGAGATTGCCTAAACAATCACAACTTCATACTAATTGTATTTTGTTTGAAAGTTAATGTAACAAATCGTCTGTATGCAAAACATCTTTTGTAAAGACCAAAAATGTCTAACTTCTGAACAAGACCTTTGTTGTATACAGTCATGAACAGGTTAGTGCCATATACATAAAACTAATACTTGCTGCATGTAAAAACTACATAGCATGACAGATGCAATACTAAGCAACTAGGCTTAGAAATTTAAGCAGCAACTGTAATATAAAATCTCTACGATTTCAAAGAAGGCAGAATACATACTGTTGTTTCAAGTTTCATATGTTAGTGCGCTTACAGACATGGAAGATCGTCTTTAGAATTATCAGTAGAAAGAAAAAAGGAAACATAATAGTGCCATGATCTAACACAAGCTGAAAGTTGCTGTACGTACTGGCCCTTTACCCATGAATTTGTTTGGTAACGCTTCTGAAACACATCTTTCTCGTTTGCTGGTTGTGAGCTTACAGCGGAAGAGGAGTTGTAAGACGGTTATACATCATTTGGCTGCGTAAGTCTGCAGGTCTTTATTCACCTCGGTACACTGAAAGAGCGCTCCCTCAATGCCATTGTTGCTGGTAGTAAAAGTTGCAGGAGCCTGACAACATGGTCTAAGAGATGTATTGCAGTTTGAGAATCGGGCTTTAGCATTGCCGCATTGTCTGCAACAGAAGTCGCGTTCCTGCTGGAAAGAACCTTTGGTAGAAGCACAAGCTCTGTCGATGAACTGTCAGGTCAAGACCACTGCTGTGGACACAGACCATGTTTATTAGCTCTTCCGCTGTGAATCACCCTCCACTGGCACTGTCAATGAGCATTGATTCCATTTTCACCAGCATGGTCATCCCAGTTTGTTCAAACCAGTGCTTTAATTCAGATGACACCAAGTCAATTGCTGCAAAAATTTATTTCTGAGGTTGGTCTTATCAAGCAAGACAGGAGCAGTATAGGAGTTCTTGTCTGCACAAATCAGTCAGGCGGTATTATGATTCTTGTCCTAGACGTCCTTTGTTCTAGTACTGGCTTGGCAGCAGCGTCTCATCTGTTCCCAGATTCGATTGAAATTTTGTTCTCTTCTGAGCTCCAACATTGCATGACAGTGTTGCAACTGCTTGCTTTGTACAGTGATCACACAGTTGGTGTGGATATTGTGTCTGTTCTGTGTAAGCATAATGGGAACTAAAGGTTGGGGAAGTGGGGGAGGCTCAGTCTCCTCGTTCCCATGGGCTGGGGGTCTCGAACCTCTCCTGCCAAGCCCCTGGAGACAGTAAACTAATTTTGCAAGCAATGGTTCTGTGTCAAACCACCACAGCTTCAAAATTTCAGTTCCATACATTGTGAATAGGCCACTCCAGTTGTCTGTCAGCTGTGCTAATATTTTAATGAGCGAAGGGTGCCTAATCTTTTACATCCTAAGCTGTCCTATCTCCCTTCATTATTTCTTTTAATTGCTCACACAGTCGGGCCTGACCCAGAAATGCCGTGAGAGCCGCCTGACAATCAAGGAGGCGGAAGACCAGCTATGCGCGCATGTTGGGGGTCTGGTGGCACCCGGCCAGTGTCCACTCGCTGGCAGCACAGTTTACATGGACCGTCGCTTCTTGCAGCGAGACTTGCCTCGACTGGATGCCTTGCTCCACTATCGCATTGTGGACGTCAGCACTGTCAAGGAGCTTGCAAGGTGCTGTGGGGGAACTCCACCATATATATCTTCTGGATTGCAATTAGACACACTCAGAAGTTTTGCACAGTGCAGACTATCTAAGGGTATGAACTGTACGTGATTTACTTTTCAAAGGTCATAAACGCACTTGAAAAAACAAGGCCCAATTTCATCTCAAAATTTTCACTGTGCTAAATCACATTGTAAATTCAGTTCCACAAGATCATCGCTGCCCACAAACAATATTAGAGAGAATCCAGCTCATGATCCTTAAAGTTGCTACTTTTCTATCCTGTGAGCACGCACACAAAACTTCATTGAGTATATACAAATTAACAAATGTGCAAGCTTATAAACGGTGAATTAATGCCAGGAATGCCAGTATTTCTTTACGAGTGGTTGTTGTGGCACTGAAAAAGCAACTGCTGAAATGTTTCAGCTGAAATTTGTTCTTGCAAATTACATAACAGTGTGCTGACTGTATAAGGAAGAACTTTTTTCTAAGACCAAATTTGCCTCTTGGTACAGATCCTCGCTGTGGACTACATTCTCTAAAATATGGTACTTGCACAAAGAAGAGACGGACTAGGTGACTGCATCACAAAATGTATCCTATATAGGTCCGCCTATAACGAGACCCCGGAACAGTGACCTGCATTTTTATTCTGACAACTTTTCTTTTTTTGAGAGTTTACACACTCTATGGACATAAATATTATTGGCAGGCACAATCTGTAGATGTGGCCTTTGTGAAACTTACATTGCAAAGGTTATTTCTCAAAGCAGAGAACAGTGATGAAAAAATGACCCAACGCAGTCATCTGGTTCTCTTTGCCTGTTCTTTGTTTACAAATATGCAGCTTTCCAATACAATTGTTTCAACCCTTATGTTTGCCATTCTTATAGCAACTTTAAGAGACATTGAGCTTATGGCTGCTTTGATCTTGCTCGAAATTTCTAACAATATTACATTCTTTAGTCTGCATCATTCAGTGAAACACTGAGAATCATTGTATTGTCCAGTAAAATTTAGAAACCACCATTATCCCATCTCGTGCTTGCCTTACCATCAGGGAAGTCAGTTGTTAACAAAGGTGCAGACTGGTTTCACCATCTGTCTGCACCTAAGCACCCAAACAAACCAGGCAAGTAGCAATGCCAAGGGTTTTAGTGATGCAGCTAGACCAAGAAATGCAATATTTTTGTGAAATTTGAGAGAAAGCAGAGCAGTAGTAAGTACATATGCTTCTTTTAAAAGTGTTTGAATAAAAATACTGGCCACATTATTTTAGAGAAGCTGGCTTTCTGAGGCCTCAAACCATAAAGGCATGCATTGTTATGACATGATGGGGCCCTGCGCATAGCAGTAAAAGCGAAATATTGAGGAAGAGGCTGGGTGACACAAATGAGCGTTTGTCCACTGTGGTCTCATTTTATGTATTTCTCCACTCGGCTCTACAACATTCCTTGCTTGTGATACAAGCCCGCAAATTGATTGTCTTCATCAATCAGGCACTTTCTTGAAGACAATAAAGATTGCTGAATAGGTCACAAATTTCAGTATGGGTGCAGTAATAAACAATAGGCATAGAAATAGGTGAAACAAGAAATTAGCCCTATGGAGCTGTTTACGTAATAAAATGCGAGAACAGAGATATTTTAACAGACTAAATTATACTGCTAGTACCATTAACTTCATCTTTAGCTTCGAGAATATTTCTTCAGTTAATTTGACCTTGGCAGTACCATTACATTTAGCATAATATTGATTTGAATTATTTATGTTCAGATTAAAACAAAATGTTTAAGAATGCCTGGACTTATTTTTTTTTTTTACATTCAAGTATTGTTAAAATAAAAGGTTGGTAGCCAACTGAACAAAGCCTAGCCACCCTTCCTGCCTTTCCTTCCTCCCTTCTCTCTCTCTCTGAAGGGTGGATCAAATTACTGAACAAATATCAGCTGTATGAGTCTTTCTAGACAATTTATTGTCAGGTGACTTGGTTGTAGTTATCTAAACAAGACAGAAATTTACAAGAAGATGGAGGCTTAGGGTGATGAGCAGTAGTTGAACTAGGCATGTTGCTGCAGCCAATGTTTCAACAAGGGGACATTTTCATCAGGGCGGCCTCGGGCCATCAGGCTTCCCTGACGAAGACAAGTCTCTTTGTTGAAACGTTGGCTTCAGTTACATTCCTTGTTTAACTACTGGTTATAGTTAATGATTCAGTCACAGATATAGCCCTTTCTCTGAGTGCCAGAGAGGCCCCTAATTGCTGCACTCGGGCATGAAGAGTAACAGAACTGAGGAAATAAGTAAGATGGTGCTGGACAAATTATCATGAAGACATTCTCAGGCACAAGTTGGCAACCATTCGGAGCAGTGGGTCGAAAGCTAAAAGTTGGCTGTGAAACGTTCTGGTTGGCAAGCCACAAGTTGAGTGGCCCATTAGAGAAGAACGAAACGATTACACAACGTGTGTGCGCAAAGTGATAGTGGCATACAAATGTAAAAGTGCGCTTATTTCCACGCATTTAATGCAATATACTCACCATCTCTTTTCTGTGTACCTTTACCTTTCTAGAGCAAGCAGGCGTCATGCCCCTCCCGGTGGCAGTTGCCAGCTAGCTTTTTTTTCTGTGGTCGTTTTTACCTGCAGAAACCCAATAATAATAATAATAATAATAATAATAATAATAATAATAATAATAATTAGTGTAATAATATAATAACCATTTCAAATCTATTTGTAAGAGTGGGAAGCTCCTAGGTCAGCTGCCTGTCACATGGCATTGCCCTGTGGCCATATCCGGCCTGCAATGCACTCATACTCAGTGTGGCGCCTTCAAAGGAGACCAAAGAGAAAAATAAGTAGTGCTGTACTAGTAAGTGAACCTTATGCAGTACAAGAAAAAAGTCACTCTTACCGTGAGAAAAGACATAAAAGGGCCCTGAAACACTGGTTTAACATAGTAAGAAAATGTTGCCAATCTATACAGGAGGCTGCTGTGACCATATGCACAAAATATTATTGCATTGCATGCAACAGAAAATTTACAGTCTCATGTTGAAAACAGCAAAAATTACTTGCTCTCGCTTCCTCAATGCTGTCGTGCAGGGTCATCTTAAGCAGCTGGACCCACTAACATCTATTGGCTTATTTTGTGTTCGCAACAACATTCTCAGTAGTACATAACTGGTAATTTTCAGTTAAATAAATGAAGCATATATATATATGTCTGTGATCTCACAAAGACAGAAAAGTCATTTCATCTTTGCACCGCCAGCTGTCTATGCATGACAGCTGCGCTTAGCTGCATCTGCTGTTCATGGCCTCTCAGATGGCAGCTGCGTTCTGCATAGCATAGTCTATTGCGGCCATCACGGGATGCCACCATGAGCCTTTTCGCTGCCAAGATGCTCAATTTTTGGGCGGGGCTTTCTCTCCAGTGGAGTTTCCAGCGCGCTAGCAGAGACAAAGAGAGAAAGCCATGTATCGGTGCAGTAACTCCACTATACTTGAAGGATTCGGAAAAATTTTGTGGCATGAGATTCACGAGACAATGTCCTTTAATAGTGAGGCCATTCTGTAAATAGTTATAAAAGTGTTTCACGACCCCTTTAAGCCAGAAAAGATGCAATAACGAAACACGTACAGGTGGCCAAGATATTTGGAGTTCTCACATCAGCCCACCGTGACGTCGTGGATTTTGATTGTTTCTTTGCTTTTGCGTAGTTGATTTTCTTTTGGTAAAAGTGAACTGCATTGTACTTTAAGAAAGTGAATGACTGAACTTAGTGAGTTTCTAGCACGTTTACCGAGCCACAACAGCTCAAATAGGAAAAAATATACTTTGAAATCCATGACGTCGCACTGACATACAGGTGCTGTTAAATAAAAAAAAAAAAGGTAAATTAAACAAATTTAACTTTCAGCTTCATCATTTTTTCTTTAATAAAGAATTTAACACTCCAAAGCTGAAGAAAGCCTAAACTGACTTAATGGTTCTCTTTTGTGTCCTTTCAAGCTGCTGCTCGCTAGTTTCTCTTCTGGGACTTGGTAGTATGATTCATGGTCAGCCCACATGTCAAGTCAGATTGAGTTTCACAATTTCATAGTTTGTAGGTTGACTATCAAAACAGGCTTAGTTTGACAAATTACTTGTGTTTATTGCAGGCGGTGGTTCAGAGACGAGTATTACCAAGCCCTGAGGCTGAAAACAGCATCCCACAGGTAACGGATACAGTTATTACAAACACATACTGTCATCAAAGGATACTGTCATCAGTATTGATGACAGTATCAGAGCCCATAATTTTGCTCAAAGGGTCGCGTGACATTTGTTTCAGCTTTTCAAGACCTTCCTTGTTTTAAAGTGAAGCTTTCTTTGCCTCTTCCTTCGACTTTCCCACTGTTGCTGCTGCTGCTGTGGGCTGCTGCCAAGCACAACCTATGGGGGGGGGGGGGGGGGTTCAGGGGGTGCTTCAGAGCTTGTATATAGATGACAGGCTCCAGTGAGAGAGCAAAGGGAACAGGAGAAACTCGTTTTCACCCCACCGCGTCAAATGTGCACAATGCCCTCTGGAGCTCCCTGGCCTTTGCCACATTAGCTGCTTGAAAGCTGTAATTATCCGTGACTCCCCTCAGAAGCATTGCAGAAACTGCAGCTCTTCCCTTCCTGCTAATGTGGGAGGCCAGAGGGGATGCAGATAGAAATTTAGAGAGGAGAAGAGGAGAAGCAGGAGAGGGAGGAGAAGAGGCAGTTCCTATGTAAGAGAGGTGGGGGACGTGACATCGGAAGGCAAGGAAACCCCACTACTATACAACAGCAGTTGCGGGGGAACAGGAGATGCATAAGAGGAAGCATTAGCTCGGGCCCAACTCCGACGTGGCCTATTCAAATACATGTAAAACGCAAAAACGTTTCTGTGAAATAACCCCTTGACCGATTTTAATGAAATTTGTTGTATTTGAGAGAGAAAGTTAAATTCCAGTGACTGTTGGAAGCGGAATTTCGATTTAGGCTTTGAATTTTGTTGCAAGAATCTTTGAAAATTCGATAGCTTGAAAAGAAAATAGAAGTATGAAGTTTACAAATTCATAGCTCTGCAACAAGAACAGATATCGCGCTTCTGTAAACGGCATCCATTAGACCATTGAAAGCGAACAAATTCAGCATGTAATTTTACATCTTACTTGAATTTGTTACGTTGTTTACAAGGGTTATGCAAAAGCTGCATTTCCATATTACTAAATTTTTTTTAGATTCACGTGTAATGCATCAATTTTGTCCGCTTTAGACGTACTATTAGATGCAATTTACAGAATTGTATTATCATTTTTCGTTGCTGAGTTACAGAGTTGTAAAATTGATAGTATCATATTTTGAAAGTGTTTTATTTTTGCAAATTTTTAATAAAAAATTGAGGGCCTAAATCAAAAATTCGAAACCAACAGTCACTAGATTTCAAGTTTTTCTTTTAAATGCAACAAACCTTGTCAAATTTGGTGCTGTGGTTGCCGAGAAAAACGAATTCTCCTTTTACGTGTATTCATATTGGAGCACCCGAGCTAAAGCTTCCTCTTAAGTTCAAGGTACGGTGCAGTACGTTTCTGCTATTTCTGAAAAATAAATGCCATGCAAATATGTGAAGCGGGCAACTTACGCAGTGCGTGCAGAAGCAGAGCCGCATTAATTAAAGCGCACCGCAGGGTCCAGGAGACACTACGGAAGCGGGGTCGACCGTCAAATCAACACTTCTGTGCTGCCGCATTAGCTTTGCGGCTATGGCATTGCTAGAGGTTGTGGATTAGATCGCAGTCGCGGCAGCCGCATTTCGACGGGGCGAAATAGAAAACGCACATGCACTTAGATTTTGGGACACGTTAAAGAACATCACAGTGTCAAAATTAATCCAGAGTCCGCCACTACGGCATGCCTCATAATCCAAGTGTGGTTTTGTCACGTACAGCCTCATAATCCAATTCAAGTTTAATACTTCTGCGACAATGCAAAATGCCATGTGAGGAAATGACAACTCTTAACCCTCTCAGAAATTATAAAATATGGCGCACAATGACAACTCAAGCAAACACCTCTCCCTGTGTGATCTGTGTACTACGCAAACAAACAGCAGTGGTGCACGCAAGATAACGTTTAACATCAACTCACCACTCTCGTGCTAGCCTAAACGTTGAAGAAATTAAACCTTAGCCGTCAGCATCACCGCTAATTATCATCAATCAAAGCATCTAGCGCGGAAAGCTTCGCTTACATCTATTCCGACAGTACGTGGGATCTGCATAATTTTTTTATTCTCTTTTTTTAGTTCTATGCAAGAGTTAGCAGAATGGCCGCTGGGTGAACTTTTTTATACATCAGTCCTCCCCATGTAGTCAATGTACAAATAAGTAAACTTCAAATATCACAACTAAGGAGTGCCATTATGCAGTTTGAACAATGAATAAGCAGGCTAGGTTGCATTTAAATGCTGATAAATAACTTCGTACAAACAAGGCACATAAAAAAAAATGTGGATGGACGCTTTGCAAGGAGATTCCTTTTACTAATACAAAGCTAATTCCATAACTTTGATAAAAGGCATTGCAGAGCCTCTTTAAAGGTGCCTTGAAATAATTTGTGCATTTCCTATGTTTTTGAAACTTCTTTTTAAAAAAAACGTTTGATCACTTGCGTTGTGTTGGGGTGTCTTGTGTTACATTAGTAGACATGAAGGCCACCATTCATCAGCTTCCTTGGAGACAAGAATTAAGCAGGTTTGATGATAAAATGGATTAACAGCCACAGTGTGGTTTAGTCAGCCGATTGTTGCAGGCACCAGCCCCATCTTGCATGACTGACCCTATTTTCAGTGACAGGGCTTGAGAAAAGCCAAAGGGGTGGAGAAAGTGCAGCTTCAAAAAATATATGCAGTAGGCTGCCATTAAGACAAACTCGAAGGGACCAAGAAATTCTTTACATCTTATCAGAAGTTCGTCTTGAAATAACTCGTAGAAGAAAATAAATTCACTATTCTTGGTGCGTCCAAGTAATATAGGTAATCAAGACAGATGTGAAGGAAAGATTTCGCAAATCATTTATTGTGTTTTGAATTCAAAGCATTGGCTTATGCGCTTTTATTTGGGTGACTGAGTAACTTTTGCTTGCAGCCACTTTGGAAACATGTGTGCTATCCTGAAATTGGCTTTTCACTTTCAGAGTATTTGGAAATTGGCTTTCAGAGTATTTGAGGCAATAATCATACTTACTAGGATTGCAGATTGGGCAAGTTGGTAGTAATCTATTATCAACAGCAACATTTGCTACAGGGACGAGCAGAGGGAACACAGGACACATGCCGAATACTAAATCAGTTTATTGCATCAACCTATATATGCCACCACCTCACCTGCAACATGTGCCTGTGCACACACAGGCTGTAACAAGAGATAAATAAATTGAATTTAGTTGGCAGCACACATTCTTTGTTCTCCCTATCATAAGTGGTGCTGTTGAAGATGGGCAATATCAGCTGCACCATACATGTGAGCACCACTTGTTATTACTTGGCAGTATCCTCATCATCGTTATCAGACAGCAAAAGCAACTCAAGTGACATCAACTAATGTTACCATGGTGCCAGCCTTGCATGTTTCCACACCATTGTGGACACTGTTGTAGTCTACATGTATGTCATACGCTTTTGTTGGAGCTTTGCTTTTTGCTGGAGCAAGAGCTCACTCCAGGCCTTTTGCTAAGCCAACTAGCAAACATAACATGGCCACAGAAGTTCAGCCTAAATGAATAGACAGTTCATGTTAAGCATTTTTTTTTTTCGTGGCACTCTACTACATGCAATGTACCCCTCAGCATATACAAGAGACTGTCAATTCTGCAATACGCCAAACACCCTTTACCACATGGTCTGGGAGTGCAAAAAGAACCCACAGACAACACCCATCCAAACGCCAACAGAAGACTAGTGGGAGGCCCAGCTGACAAGCCCAAGACCTGAGGACAAACTACGGCTTGTGAACAGGACTAGGCTATCACCACAGGGTCACGGCTACCTGGAATAGGGCGGCCACCCACCTTTGGGTATTAACAGCTTGGTCTCCATCAAAGTTTATTTACTCACTCCATGGAGCCTATGAGACACGAACTAACAATTGAGACATGAACATGCGCACTGTTTGCCATATCTGGAGGTTTGGCTTAACATGGTTCGTCTTAACAGGAGTCTTCTGTGTTCTGGGATCTTTGATGCAACTCGACTGCTCAATGCTGCATTTGATGTTCCGAGCAGCCACATGCTGATCAAGTGGATTGCAAGAATGCTGATGTACTGCGTTCTGGGTGACTGCCAGGTGCTCAATATTAACCTGGAGCCTTCCACTAAAGCATCTCTGTATCCTAGGTTGCTTTGGGAAATTAAGCACAATAAATAAATAAATAAATTAATTAATTAATTAATTAATTAATTAATTAGTCAATTGCTGTCTTAACTTTCCTCATGGCTGCATCATACTGCATAGTTGCTAAATGCCATGCTCCTTGTAAAGAAGTTCAGCATAACACTGAACTCTGGTGAATGGAGGCAAGTAAGCTTGATCACCTTAGGAAGGTATTGATTAACAGGTTTCAATCCCTCTGCTCACTGTTTGTGAAGTGTATCACACAATAAAGCTGGCATACCTTCCAGTGACAGCACAGCAGTGTCAACCCATTCATAGAATAAGTGGTGTTGTGGTTGCTATATCGGAGAGTATTCAGAGTTTTGCAGCATGCAAGAGATACTTGTAAAAAGCATTGCAAACTAATGTTTCTGCAGCCTCATTGTGAGAGAGTATACAACATTTTGCACTCATCTGCATTTCAGGGCCATGCCAGACATCCTGGAAAGCATAGAAGAGCTAAGGTTCTACCGGAAGAAGATCTTCCTGGGTAAAGAGCCCAGTAGTGCCAGCAAAATAGAAGCAAATGTTTCTAGTTAACAAATCATAATGCCATTCATTGTGTAGAAGGGCTGTATTGAACAGCCTCTTCCACCTGTGCATTAGCTTTCATGTGCCACATCATCAAGCATTCTCCTTTTGTTGAACATGCACTAATGTCAAGTTCTCTCTGCCAGTGGGTTAGTGCACTCAAGAACTGTGCAGTGCGAGAATACCCAACACTAATTAGGTGTGTGCTTACCACAGATAGGACATGTCTTGAAATCATGCATTAGTTTAAAGCATTCGGTGCACATTAGACATGTTATTCCCAAAATTTATAATTGTTCAGTACAGCCTGTGTGACAGGTATCCAAAAATATTATTTTTTTGCTGCAACTTTAGACAAAACCAACAGCTGCAACAGCTATGTGAAGTCAATCTGTGCACTCTAGTGAACAGGCTGGACAGACATCAGTGCACACATAATTGACTGTGCACTACCCTTTAACTTCAGTGCATTAATTAACCCCTAACTACCATCTTTAGGTGGAGTCTATGTGACAGATTTTTTAGTCATATTTAGTGGTACTAGACTAATGTTATTGAAAATAACCTGCGAGGGTCTACAGGGCCTGTGAGGTACTTGAGGACACGCCTTCGATTTGCCATATACATTTACATCCTGATTCAGTCTATCTAGGTGCTTAACTTTGTCTTCACCATCTCCTCTGCCATCTATTTAGTATAGTTATTCCAGCATAGCAGCCTGCAGTCTGCATAGGAGTTCTAGTTGCATTACACACTGGTCACAGCAACTTGGAGATTGCCACCTTCTTGAATGTGGCAAAATTCTTTGTTTTCAAGGTGAGGCATGAGCTCATGGCCAATTCTCACCTGTGGCAAAAAGAAGTTAAGCATTGCCAATGGCTGGATGTAATTCAGGCAGTTGAGTTTCTAGGTGGAGGCCATCGTGAGTGAGAACCCTGAAAAGCCAATGATGGCCTTTGCTGAGCTACTTTAGCCAGGAGAGTCGACAGCCAGGCTTTCTATGCATGAGGACGTTAGGTGCTACTCATAACCAACGGATTCCCGCATGGCCTGCACAGCCCAAGAGTGGCTGGCTGTGAACTTCTGTTGGCACATCACCTTCAGTGCAGTGTCCCAGTTCCCGATATTTAAGCATGCTACATTGCTGTGTACAGAGGGTGTCACTGAGATGGAGACTAACAGACAGCCACATAGTTAGAAACTAACCATAGGCATCTGTTGTGCAAGCACTGGTCAACGTTGGCAAGCACCATCCGATCCTAGCACGTAGCTGTTATCAAAGCTGAATTGAGCCAGTTATCGAAGCTAGAAGATCGTTTTATTTAACCATCTCAGGAAACAGTGGTAAAATAAACAAGGCAAGAAATTTGGAACAAATGTATCTATAATATCTGAAATATTGTTTCTATTCTGAAAAGTCATCCTCAAACATCTTGCAAAGTCTCTGAACAATGTGTCCATCCTATAGCCTCTTCAATTTATGATGCATGCACCGGTGATTTTGTGATGTACAGTAAAAGCTCGTTAATTCACTACTCGTTAATTCGAAATTTCGGATAATTCGAATTAGTTGCCGCGGTCCGTCCCACAATGTATTGAAAGCAATATGTAACACATCCCGCTAATTCACACTGAAATCCGCACCGCCACCGATAATTCGAACTCCGCATCATCGTGGATGCGGAGAGTGCTAGTGCGCGGGAGCACGCTGGCGTCGCCGCGCGGGTCGCGCAGCTTTGCTTTTTCGATCAGCGGCAAGGACGATAACGCCCTCGCCGCGCGCCATGTTCTTTGCGTGCGAGGGTGAGCCGGCGAACGCGGCTCAATCTCGCGTGCGCGAGAGGGGAAGGTGGGGCGCCCTCTCCTGTCGCGCGCGAGGGAGGGACCGGGGGACGATCTTCGGCGGCTGCTGCTTACGGCGCGGCCATGCGGCCGCCGCATCTTGAAAGCGATCTGCGTCGTGGCCAAAGTGCGCGCCCGCGTGGGCCTCGTCTTCAAAGCGATCTGCGATGTTTGCAGAGTGCGCGTATTGCCGCTAGCTTCATATGCGATGTGCTTTCTACGTTTCGTTCGCGTTAAAGCGAGGGCTGTACGAACGTCAATTCGCTCGCTGCTACTGCTGCGTGCCCTCACTCCAGCGTTTTTCAGCGAGTTTCCGCGGTCATCGAGCGAGATGCGTTCATGCTCACCTGTGCGCGCGTGACACAGTGCTTGTTAATTTAGTTGGTAAGCAAATGCTCACAAGTTTATACGTCCGATAAAACTATTATCCTTACTTCGTATAGCTATCTACTAATTTTCTATCGCAATCGATGCTTCGCTTTTCGCGCGAGACGGAGACTTTTTTTTTTTTCTCCGCCCCAGTCAGCGCGACAAACGCGCGGATGGAGCAAGAGCCATCTCGACGTCGGGCGCGTCGGACCGCGCTGGCCGCGTCTGGTTACGTTGGCTGCGCCAGAGCTTCGAAGTATAGACGTTGTTCACGCCAACGTGACGTAGCGTGTGCGCGTGTGTGCGCGCGTGCTCACGCCACGTCAGACTATATACGCGCCTTAACCGAGCGATTTTTTTCTCTGACTTTCATTAGTTCGAATTTTGTATAATTCGAATTTTCATAGCATCCCCGCGGAATTCGAATTAACGAGCTTTTACTGTATAACATTTGCACATTATCTGCTGCGGTGGCCCAGTGCCTGTGGTGCTCCACTGCTGGGCTCGAAGTCGCGGGTTAGATATCGGCCACCGTGGTCTCATTTCGATGAGAGTGAAATGCCATATACGTACTAGAATATTAGAAAATTTTGAATATTATGGAATATTATATTTTTAGTAATCGTAATCAATCCAAAAGCTAGATATATGGAAAATTTCTAATGTTCAGTTGCATACAAATATTTGAAACAAATAGAATATATTGTTGGCTGTGTGGGAGCAAGCACAGTTTTTAGCATTTGCTTATATCTAAGAGTATGTGTCTGGTTTTGCATTTAATTTTGTAATTCCGTGCTGCTGTCACAATTTCGCCTGCAAAGCAGGCTGCAAGCTTGAGGCAAAGCCAGCCAGGGCATGGGCTTGCAGACAGTGAAGGTGCGCTCTTTTGCAGCGCCACTCCCAACCTGAGCATATGGCTTGACAGCAAATGCGATGAGTGACGGCTGGCATGGGTTCAAGTGCCCCCAAGTTTACAGCCATTTGATGTTGCATAACAAGGTACAGGGTAACGAGACAGACAATTAGTTGGAATTACTAAATTTTCTAAGTTAACAAGAGCCAAATACACAATCTTTTAGAACGGCTTACTAGCCTAATTTTTTACCGTTGACAGTGTAATTTCACTGTTCCAACATGTTCAAATAACCAAACTTTACAATAAATGCATGTGCATATCATTATTCGACATTCTATTCAACATTCAAAGCTAAGCATTCATATTCGGAAATTTTCATATTCGCACACCCCTAGCAAAAATGCTTGTGTACCATACTTTTTCGAATATAGGGTGAGGTTTTTTTTTTCCCAGAATAACCAATTGGTTATTGTTTCAATATGAAAGCAGCAGGGCCACATTTCTCCAGAAGGAAAATTAGGAATTTAATTCTAGGTAGCGCAGCGGCACCATCTTGTGGTGGAGGACACCACAGTGCTGATACTGCGACCTCTGAGATGGCCGGCACAGAGGGATATTCCTGTGTTCCATTTCATACATAGTAGGCAATACTGGGAAAGCTAGGGAGTCTTATTCCTCTGCTTGCATTCGCAACCAAAAAATAGTGTGTTTGATATGAAAGAAATATTATATATAAAGATGTGTTGTACTATTCATTGTAACAGTAGGTCTCATACATTTATGTCACGAAGTATGATGCAATTACTGCATGCAAGGTGTCGCAGACCTGAACCTTTTTACCACTGAAGGAACGGAGTGACTTGTTTCTGCAAGTGGCAGCCACAGTCAATCGAGTGCACTCAAAACATTATGCTGCATTCTGTAAGCACAAAGGTGCCCAAATAAAAGACAGCTTGATGTCTTCAAACTGTAAAAAGAGAGAGAGAAAATTAATGATATCTGAATAGGTTAGCCTAGTGACAGGCCTGGCATGCTACTCAAACTGAGATGGTGAACAATGAAAGAAAGGCAATGAGATAAAAGCAAAAAGCACATGTGCACTAATACATACACTGACACAAATGCACAAGTTATTTTCACAGTTTCCTTGAGGCCTGTATCCCTCGGGAATGCTGTAAGCACTGTAGTGGGGCACAATTCAGATCCTCGGCACTGCCACGGTTCACTTAAACAACAGGAATGGTAATAATGAAGTTAATGATTAAAGTTATCAAAGCCTATTGTTGACATTCAACAATCCAGCACAATATTTTTGGCTATCACTATCTGTTAAGAAATCCTTGTGCACAGTTTGACTATGAAATGCTGCCAAATGGCAGGAGTATGCCTTTTTGTTTTTCCAGCTATATAACATGCCAAGTTTGCTTATATTTTTTACGTAGAGTAAATGAGTACTTCGGTGAACTTGACTAAATTTATACACAAGAAAGAAAATATTTTAATTAACTTGGCAGTGTCCCTTCGCTAAGTGAAGCAAAGCAGATGAAAGACAGACATGTGGATGTTCTCGTTGCTTGGAAGGGCACGTGTACAGTGCAACTGAACTGCAAAAGGGTTGATCTGCTCAATTTCAGTAAACTTTTATGCAAGTGTTGAGTGGAAAACTACACTTCCGGTATGGTTTCCTCTGGCTCGCTCATCGCTGTCTCCTGTCCCAGTCAAGGTTCCATGTGCATCACTTCGGTTGTTCTGGGGTTAAAAGTGCTTCTTTGCTGATGGCCACTTGATGCACAGCTTTTGTTTGACTTTCTGCTTTGACCTGAATTCAAGAAAAAAAAAAAAACTCGGTTTGTGTTAACTGCATTAACATAGTAGGATATTACACCTTAATAGAAATGGTAACATAATTATGTTCTTAATTTTGCTCAAATAAAGACACCAAAGCATTCGGGGAATGCTTCAGAAGTCTTGGCCTAGTTTATGTTTATTGAACATTTATTGAGTAATTGCTACTAAAACGATAAGCACAGGAACAAAAATGATGACATTGGCAGGTTGTGTCGATCTCGTTCCTCTCTACATTGAATTTTTATAGAGGTAATTATTCATTCTATCATGCTTATAAGTTCGCTAGAACACACCAGGCATTAAGTGTATTGACACCATCATGTTCTACAGACAGTTTTCTATTTCAAAACAACTCTTAAAATGTGCACAGTCAGCAAATTGACAAAATGTTGGTAGGAGAGGATGTGTCTTTGTCAAGAATCTACTTCATAAATAATCAGAATTGTGTTGCTGTATTTTGCAGTCTTTGCCTAGTGGCAGCCTCACCTGGACATACTGGAGAACTTGAAGTCTGAATTTGAGAATATATATATAGAATTCATTTCTGGAACAGAAGCGGGATATGAACAAAGAGAAGCAAGAACACAGGACAGCTGTTCATTTTCTTCGTTGTAGTTTGTGTTGCACTGATGTTTGCAGAATGGACTGTTGTCAACTAGCGTGGCTTTCAGTTTTCTTTAGAATCCTCCTGAACTGCAAACTTACTGCCATATAACCAACTTTGTACAAATATTCCATTAGTTAGGTCAGCATGCTTTACTTTGCTGTCTGAAAGGTGGTAGAGGAGGTGAAAACTGCCATCTTGGCACTAGTTGACGCTGCAGCGTGCACTGATGCCACAACTTGGGGACGCTAAAGTTGGCACTTTCACACGGCACCTGCTTCTCCCAAGCAAACCCGCAGGTTTGCCGTCTCCTGAGGTGGCGAATGTTATCGGTGCACCTCTGGGCGATGCCTTGTACCAACAACTTAAGCAGAGTATTTTTAGACCACACCCTGGCATCTGAGAGCATATATTGCAGGGAATTCTGTGTCTGAGAGTACGCACCTCCAGCAGAGCAGTGGGAGTCTGTGCTGCTCAGCGAATGCGCGGAGGACCAACTCTGGGCAGTCCGGCTGGCCGCTGCCGCCGCCAAGACTCAAGGTCTGGCTGTCGCCTGATGAAGGGGGCTCCGGTGGTACTAGTCTCCCTGCCCCCCGCCTCCCTTGACCCCAGCAAGGACATTTAATAAAGTTTTGTCTCTCTCTCTCTCCAGCACCTCCTAACCTCTGAGGACCTTGGAGATCGCCACCCCTGCCAGTTGCTCAACAGCATGCGGTGGCTCCTGGGCACAAGCAACATCAACTCGAACGACGCGCTATTGAGGAAGCTCTTCCTGCAGCACTTGTTGCAGTCCACCTGCCTTGTCTTGGGCGCTGCAGGGGACTTGACCCTCGACCACCTCGCCCAGCTTGCTGATAAGAGTCCATGACGCAACTTGTCCTTTGGTTGCCGCCCTCTCTTCAGCACCAGAGAGCTCTCAATCATGTCCAGCTTACAGTACCGGATCAACCAGCTCGCCATTTCCATCGAAGCCCTATGGATGTCCTCTCATGATCAGCCCGACTCCTCTTCACGTCCTAGCTGCCGTTCCGTCTTCCCCAAGTGGTCCCCACCCGAGCAGTCCTCGAAGCCTGCCTATTTGCATAGGTGCAAGGGGGGCTCATCATCGCCCCCACATGCTATAATATAAGACTTCTGCCAGCCACACTAAGCATTTAAGGGTTACCATACTTTGCGGTTCAAGACGCCTGCGGGACGTGCTTTGCAAGCCTGAGCTGGGGCAGGAGGGGGAGGGGGCAAAGTAGGCCATTTGACTCCCCCACTTTTGAAAGCTGGGAATATGGTGCCTGGAGTCCCGACCAAGATCACTCGAGTCTACAGGAAGCCGCTTGAGGCTCAGATAATGGGGGCCTGGCCTCTCCACCAGCTGTACGCGGAGCCTCGGCCTCATTGGTTCTTCAGGGCACTCATCACCGATATGTATGTAGCACACAGGATCTACTTGGTTACAGCTGGTAAATTCCCCACATCTGCATGTGTGCAGTATAGTCTTTCAAGTCTTGATCTAGGCACTGATTCAGGCTACTTGGTCTGTCAATAGTGCAACTGAACCTCAATAGTGAAAATGAGGTTCCCAGTACTTTCAGGAGTGCTTTCAGTTATTGACCATGTAAGGTGCTCACATGGTGAAACTGAGGCAGCACGAAGCGTTCGCTTCTCGCTGCCAGCGCTCTTCATCATGCCAGCATTGTGACAGCGAGTGCACTAAAGGTTATCGAGTGATGTGTGTTTATATTTGCCTGTGCGTACGTGACACTATGCTTGTCATAGGAGTATCTATCGGTTTGGGGGGAAGCATGCACCTTCCCCCGTAGTAAGAAGTGAAAGGGAAAGCCCCCTTTAACAAATCTAACAAAACAACAGCTGGTGCCAAGTTTTCTCTCAGAATTGTGCCCACAAAGGTACAATTTCTTTATTACGTATCCGCTGCTTGGGCAGCTAGGATTGTCTTTCGAGCATCGCCGCCACATGCTATAATAGAAGACTTCGGCCAGCCACACTAAGCAGTTAAGGGTTACCATACTTTGCGGTGCAAGGCGCCTGCGGGACGTGCTTTGCATGCCTGAATTGCTGAGAAAGCTGTCACTGGGCAATCCAAAACAGGTTTGTTCTACCATCCCTTGCATCATCCCCTGTTTGTTGGGGCTGTCTAACCTAATCATCTTTGAAAACACGAAATCAGGTTTGCTTCTTATAATTTACTGATATTTAATCAGTGTTTCCATTTTAGCGATCTTGTCGTAAGATTTTGTGACTTCTTTTGTCTGTCTACAGCAAAGCTTTCTATTTAGCAATCAGCTACTTTCTTTTAGTGACATGAATGAGCAATTGGCAATATTTCAACAGTTATAAAGGTTACTTGAAAAATAGCCTTCTAGAATGCAGTTTAATATTCAAAAAGTACATGTAAGTGGCCGAAACTTGCTGTACGATGCATAGGCTCCGTGACAATGGTGAACCAACGGTTGCCTTCACATTGTGATTCTACTTTAGAGCATAGTGGCAGTCATAGCCATCATAGTGTTCACAAAAATGAAGTTTATTATTTACAAAACCTATATTAATGCATTTAAATGTTGCGGGTTCACTGGTGTCACTAACTCCATTAGATCGGTAGATGTGTGCAGGCGTGTCAGGGAGCTAATTTACGAAAACCAAATTAAATAAATTTTATGTTCAGATTTAGAACATGGCAGGTGAATAAGACATATCAACTGTATAAAAGAAGGCGTTAATATTGGAACGGTTAAGCTCCTTCACGCGTGTATGAACAGCGCTTTCCAAGAACAACCGTTGCTTGTGTTCTTTTGAACCGTGCTGTATTTGTAAACTTCCAATCTGAAGGTAACAAAAAATTTAAGCTGTCATAATACGTTATGTAAATATTAGAAGTAGGCATCTGTGACGCACAAATGAAAGACGGTATTGCAATATCGACTGTGCATACATATCCAGGCACACCCAATTGTGATACCGAGAAGTTTATGACCACGCATTCTGCATGGGTTTGCCGCAATGACACTACCTCTGTGATCATCGTTGTGGAGACTTCAGTGTGGACATTTCAAAAGCAGACAAGAAATGGTTCACTCAGTTTATGTGAGAATTTGGTATGAAGTGGGTTCGGTTCCCACCTGTGGCAAGTTGTTTTTTCATCCACTTTAATTTCCATTAATTTATCGTTTCTTTATTTCATTTATTAAGCACGAGTAATTACCCCTATGTTGTCCTTGGTGTCGGTGTTTGTTGGCTTCTTATGATAACACCAATCCAAGTCACTCAACTACTCGACAACAATCTTGTATAGATTCCAATCAATATATATCACAGTAATCACAAAGCTATTGTCACTGCCATTATCAAATGATGAATATAAATACATTTGCCCTTGTCTAACCCTGTGTAATGTGCTACAGCTTCCCTGGTCATCCACCTTCACAGGGTGGAATGGCTCCTCAATTTTTCTCAAAATGTGAGTCAAATGTGAATAACCATTGAATCTAGAATGGAATATTGAATACGCAAATGCAAATGCACATATTTAAAGCAGGAATATTTATTTGCTGCCTTAACACTGGATCTCGTACTGTCCTGTGACTGACACAAGATGGCCTTAGTTGCTTTTCAGTTCAGTTTCAGTTCAGTTTCAGTTTATTATTCGTTCATAACAATTTGTTACAAAATATGGTATACAGACCATTAAACTTGAATTAACCAACTTATTTCGGTATAATTACGAACATGCTAGTATTAAATAGACAGTCAACTATCACGGACAATTAGGATAGCTTTAAACACAACATCACTGCAACCGTAATGAAAAGAACTGAACGAATAAGCCGCTTCACATCTTTAGAGGCCGGTGGCAAACAAGCTTTCCAAGAATGACAGGCTGCTGTATGACCAACTTTCCAAAAACACAAAATAAATAGTTGTTGAAGAAATATCAGAAGTTATGGAAAAGGAAAAGAAAAAGCTAATGAGGTACTTGTGTGCCCTAGACACAATAAAGAGCCTGTTGCAAGGAAAACATCACTCGTAATGTAAAAGATAAAACTGCTACATGACTAGACTGCAAGAAAGTAATTGGCAGGCTAAAAGCAAAAAGAGCTGGTTGCCAAGTATTGGATGAAAAGAAGGGGAAGTGAGGGGCCCTGTTTTGTAAGGGCACCGTTTTTGTAAGATACACTCGCACATATTTGTTAGTCAGGACTATATAAAACCAACAGACAATGAAGAAAAGAAAGCTTATGGAAATTATTTGTAGCTATTAATTGAAGCATAAAAATTAGAAATTAAAGGTAAATGGAGGAAAAAAAACAACTTGCTGATGGTGAGAGCCGAAACCACAACCTCCACATTATGCATGTGTTGCACTACCAATTGTTCTGCGGCGACGATGGCAGTCCCCACATTCCTGCATTCTTGGGTATTTATGTATGTGTACAAGATCTAACCCAAGGACTGTTAATGAGCATCATACTTTTTCGCAAAACTGAAAACAAAGCTTGCATTGCCAATATTATTTCTGCACCGCATCAATAACTTTGTAGCTGTTTTACTTCTGATTATTACAATTTGCAATACTTTGTTCAGCAGGTGACGGTTGTGGCGAAATATTCGGTTAGGTTTGATATTCGAAAGTACCAAATAGTTAATTTTGGAGTACTACAAGTAAAATATTACACACCAATTATTCGTACTCAAAACTTCGGATATTTGTCCACCCTATAGTAAATATATTAGTAAAGCTAAAGCCCTCTATACCCTGCTGGTAAATTCACTGTTTTTCCTTCAGCTTCAACATGACATGTCTAGGTAAATGATTTACTTAACATTAGCTTATATTAGTGTGTTTCAAAATACCTTTGTTCTTAAGATCCACTTCTTGTCTTGTCTCACTTGTCTCACTTAAGCGACACACTTCAGAAAATATTGGCAACACTAGACTGTAATGGTTCAGATTGCGTGATTGAAAACCAGATCTGCAGATGGCAAAGATAACTTTCACTGACGCATTTTTCAAACTTTGTTACTGCAACACAAATCAGAAAATCCGCAAGGTAGGTGATCCTCACAGCACATGCCACCTGGGCCTGCTCTCAGTATGCTTTGCGCTGTCGTGAACATGAACTTCTGAACAACCTCCAATTATTATTTTACAATAAATCAACATGTCATTAATACATTAAATAAAAGAATGTGTCGCCGTCTATTTGGCTGCGACCGCCAAAGCACCATCTACCTAACCCCGCCCCCCATCCCACCCACGCTGCACGCCAGCTCCCTCTGCTCCCCTTGGCAGGAGCCCTCCGTGTCGAGCTTTGTGGTAAAGCATACGAAAAACGAACATTTACTG
This sequence comes from Dermacentor andersoni, assembly GCF_023375885.2. Taxonomy (NCBI): domain Eukaryota; kingdom Metazoa; phylum Arthropoda; class Arachnida; order Ixodida; family Ixodidae; genus Dermacentor; species Dermacentor andersoni. Next base: position 199,212,025 of record NC_092818.1, on the reverse strand, counting down.
CACAAGTCAAAAGGGAAGCTATATACAGGTTTACAGTAGTGCAGCTTCCGTTGCTAGCGTGGCGCCCGTGCCAACAGGAAAGCGGTGGTAGAGCAATCCCAGGCGGCACGTACTGCAAAGATCACTTTCCGATTCGTAAGCTCTCTCCCTCTGTGTAATATATATATATATATATATATATATATATATATATATATATATATATATATATATATATATATAGTGAGATGACATATAGGCTGTCAGACTCTTCTTTATTCTCTCTCTCGAGAGAGCCCCACAACACAGTTCCAAAACGGTGTGTGTATGTACAGATGAGAAGAAGAATCATATGAATAATGCTAATACTAATTTCCCTGTACGTGCAAGTGGCTACCCAGACCATGGCTTAGCCAGGAAGGAAACGCCGAATGAGCTGTTTGAGGTGCGAAATGTGAACAATCTCCGAATGACAGTAACGACGGTCCAAAGAAACCTCAACGGGAATAACATAATAGTTCACTGGGAATGTTTGCTCAGTAATAACGTAGGGTGCAAGGAAGCATGATTCGAACTTCTCACACAGTCCAAGTGTATGAATGGGCATCCAAAAGAGCACTTCCTCTCCAGGACGAAAGGAGACTTCTCGACGAGAGATGTCATAACATTGCTTGTGATCTAGATGACTGACTTGTGTGTTTAGGCGAGCACATTGGCCACATTCGTCAAGTCTCGAGGTGAACTGTTTGGGTATTCTGGCTGAGGTGTTAGCTGGGTCATTTAAGAAAGCGGTGTCGATGGTGAATGTCTGCGAACAGCCGTAAATGAAGTAGAAAAGTGAGTACCGAATAGTTTGTTGGAGAGTAATGTTATGAGCAAACGTCACAAAAGGTAAAAGCTTGTCCCAGTTGTTGTGGTTTGGCCTGATATACATAGATATTATATGTTAGTGTGCGATGAAATCGCTCTGTTAAGCCATTTGTTTGAAGGTGGTATGCGGATATCGTCATATGAACTGTGCCACAAGCTCTGAGTACTTCTTCTATCATTGTCGACATGAAAGTCTTGCTGCAATCATTCAACAGTACACAAGGTGCACCATGACGCAGCATAATGGCATGCAGAAAGAAGGTGGCAACATCTGAAGCCGAACTGGAGCGTAGAGGAGTGGTCTCTGTGTACCATGTGAGATGGCCATGAGAGGTAGTCTCATTAGACTGCGTCAAACCGGCCAACCTTGCGGCCAGCCTCTCACGGGGCTACCCGCAGATGTCACCGGCGTATCCACTTATCCGCATGTCATTCCCTCTATACCTGTTTGATGCATACGTTTTGCCGTTACGGCTGGACGGGGGGCTCTGTAGCACCCACCAATGTCGCAGCGCAGAGACACTAAGGTCGGCGCTCTCAGCCGGTGCCTTGGTGCCGCCTGCGAAAGACAGGAAAATAAAGATGGGCAGCACATGCTCTATGTGCAAGCACATCACGAACAGCTCTGTTCTAGAAGCCTGCTACTTTGGTCCTCTTGTTCTAATGCCCCAATGTGACCCCTCTGTTCCCGACAAAGCCATACACTGTCCTGCAGCCTGAGTGAGCAGACAAGCCTTGGACAGTGGTGTGCCTTGTATCTGGACAATCTCAGAAGAAAACAGAAAGGAGAAAATGGGGGTGAAATTTGTGTCAAAATTGGGAGCCCACACCAATGCCACCTGACACATACAAATCCATGATGAAAACTCGTAACATGCTGGGCATGATCATTAAAATGATTTAATTATCTGTGGCTTAGAAATATGCACATAGATCCTGAGTGTTTCATGTAACATGAACCCATCTTCAAGAAGTGGCACACCTTAGGTAAAAGAATTCGTAATTGTCTTGAGCTACTCAGACTATTTCTCAAAGTGTGATTAGGTTATGCTCAGTTATGCAAAATATTAAATATTCATATTCAGCTGTTGGCAGTGTTAGGCAAGCACAACTGACTTTAGACAATGTTTCACAAGCACCACCACCAAACGACGTACGTCATGCACACATGCACATGTGCGGAAATGCAGCATACATCCTCATTATTCTAGGCCCTCTGCCAAGTGCAAGTACATTTTTGAACTAAATGAGTGTTTAGAAGTAATTGTGTCAGAAAATGCATAAAGTACAACTTACACACAAGTTGAAGACTTGATAGCTTCGGATTGTTATTTGAATATATGAGAAAACATAAATCTGTTATGCGGAAACTGAAAGACAAAGCCCTTCTTCAGCTGCTGTTTGAGGTCTGTCTGAGTGGCCCCAGCCACTAGGTGGCGGTACCATAAGCACAGCATGCATCCTCATTCTTGTAGGCCTTCTGCCTAGCGCAAGTGAGTTATTGAACCAATTGAATTTGTCAAAGTAAAATGCATCAGAAAATTCACAAAGTATGACTTACAACCTGCAGACATGACAGCTTTGGACTGTAATTCAAATGTACGAGAAAACACAATTCTGTTACGCAGAAACTCAAACACAAAGCCTTCCAGCTGCCATTTGTTTCTGGTGAGCATGCCACGGAAAATTCCAACCAACTAGAGGCTAACAGCTTCGCTGCAATACTCCAGAAAATATGAAACAGAAAAATGACCTCACTGAGCCCTTGTACATTTGGGTTGCAGTGCTCTCAACCATGTTTTCAAAGAAGGATGCCTACATGCCTGTCGCGAAAAAGAAAAAGGGAGACCGGCCACAACGTCAAGCATAATTTTCATGCAGCCATGCCACTATGCCATTGGTCTCGTTTACATAAGGTGTACCATTTTCTTTTTTAAGTTTGGTTGACATTACACTTCAGTGCTTACTTGCCTGCTTGTACACACATTTATACACTATCACACACATGTTGCAGCTAACGCATGCCGAACTGTAAATGAACTATGTGCATTCTTTGTGAATTCAGACACCTCACTGTTCTTCTCTGTCCTGAGCATCTAAGACTACTTCTTTGTGTTCAGCTGAGTTGTTAATTAACAAAACTTGTTAACAACTTCTAAAGTATTGATTCAAATGAAGAACTTCCACTGAAGACACAGAACATATCGAAAGTTTGATTATTTGGAAAAAAATTGGCCTTCACCTGGCAGTAGCATGAAGCTACAGAGAAATATAACATAAACTAAGAAGCTTTCTTTCTGTGAAACCCATATGGGTTTCTTTGTAGTTTCATGCTATTGTCAGGTGAATGACAATTTTCCCCTTTCATGATAATTTTCCCTATTCCCTGCAGAATTATGAAAACTGATTTTCTATTGAAGAATTTCCTATAAGATTTTTCCATGAAGATAGTTGCCAAGGTTTTCATTCCTTGGGGCTCCATTTGTTTCTCAATGCGCTTTTTAACTTTTGTACTGAAGGTTTTATATATAAGTAAACAATTAGAAATATGGTTAATTAATAGTATTTGCTAATTGGTAAATAAGGCACATCGTAAAAAAATTGCCCGGGTTGCTCCATAAAACGGAACGATACTGGGTTGATTGCGTTTGCATAGTGCGAACCTGCTTTTTCTAGGGCTTGGCATCAGTTGGCTGAAGTACTATTTATTGTCAACGAGATTATGCTACAGTGCTTTTTTACATGACATTTATGCACATGTAATTCTTCAGCCATGCTATTCATACTAACCTGTAATTATTCCACGTTAACAATTTGTTGAAACTGCTGTAATTTGTGTTTTATTACATTTACTTTGTAAAGGAGGTCCTATTGCAGTCTTGGACTTTGGGACCTCCTTCTGTATATTAACATCTTGTAATCTCTCTGAACATCTCGATAAAAACCGATTCTGATTCTAGTGAGGAACACTAACACCACAGACACTATGCACTATTAAAAAAAAAAGGCTGTTGGCGAAATCATAGCTTGCACACTCTTGGTCTCAGTTCAAACTGACCCATATCACAAGATGTTTTGTTTGCTGATAAACACTGTTCTCACTAATCAAAATATTTGTCGACTTTAAGCATGTGTTGCGACTGCTCAAGTAAAACTGGTTAAGTGTGTCAAATTCGGTTAACAGAAATCCTAAAATTGGCAGAAATACTCAGATATATGTCATAGAAATTTATGTCCTGGCATCTGTGCTTTCTAGCTTTGTTCAGCTGAAATATTAGAATATAGCCATTCTCTAGGAATCTGTCTCCTGAGAAGTGAAACCAGGTGGTTTATACATCACTGATTTCACTGCCTGTCAGGGAGCAACAATAGTCAGAGGGTGAAAAATGGTCACCGAAAAAATGTAATGTATGTATATCAATACGTCTGTCACAAAGGAAGAATCAACCTACTTGATTGATGACATTAAGCAATCTGAGAGAAAGTATTGAAAGTGTCATTTTATCCCCCCAGTTAGTTGACTACAGCAATGCAGGACACTCTTAAACTTACCCAGCACAAAACAGTGAAAGAATAGTAGTGCCCAGCCAAAGTGCTGCTGTTTTTTATGCTGCCCATTTCAGATTTCCTGAACAGATCACGGCACTGGTAATACTGGGTTTATTTATTTATTTATTTATTTATTTATTTATTTATTTATTTATTTATTTATTATTATTTTGTTGCCATGAATTTGCTAGCAGCATTGATGGCAAGCACCACAGAGTTTCTCACTATATTATCTAGAGGGAAATCTGGCCCTGCTGCGCTGTGGTATACATTGACAGGGGAATGCCGGTATATTGCGACTTCGAATTGGCACCTTTCTTGAAGAGGCAGGACACCTTAAAGGCAAGCACCGTTCCATCTGTCCCAATGATTCATTTTCTACTAAAACAGCATGAGAAAAATTGTTTTAGCTTTATTATTGCACAAAAACATGTTTTGTTTAATTATGAGAACTTCTTATTTCATGTACAATTATATGAAACGTAAAAGCATAAAAAGCATCAGGCGGCTGCTAAAGTTGGAGGGCAGACGACAAGATTCGCGCTTGTATGGAACAGTCTGTCGTCTGTTCTTGCTTTTCTTCACTTGGTTATGCATTGTAGGTGAGTAAACTTTGTTGGAAGATGTGGTATAAGTGAACAAAAACCTTTTATGAAGATTTTACTTTAAGAATGCGTTATTTGTGTAGACATATCCACGTTTTAGACACAACCTCTTACAACGCCAGCCAACACAAGTCTCACAGACACATATACCGTCATTCTCATGATTCCCATGACAGCACAGTGCCACTTGGGAAACTCCCACAGACGGTGGCACCAGATTTCCCTCTAGGTGTTATCATGAGAAACTTTATGGCAAGCACTGACAAGATACATAGATATTTATATACTAGACTTCCAATTGTGCTCTTTTCTGTTGCTTGCCATGATATCAACACAATGATGATACCAGTTCCCTTCTGTGAATGCTGCACCTATTTCAGTGTGCCACCATTGCATTTTGTTGTAACTGTCGCATGGAGATGCTGTTTCATCACACTATTCTGAAGCACTGAACAAAGTGCTTTTAGTTAAGTAAATGGTGGCATGCCAATATAGGTGTTCTGTGGCGTGCCTTTACCTGTACTCCATGTCTTCCTTCTTGTGGCAAACTTCCTTGACAGTAAATCATGCTTTTTCTGAGCAGTAAGACCTTTTGCCGTTGCTGAAAGAAGCATAGAAATACCCTTTAAAACTATTCAGGCTAGCGAGAATGTGACTATTCAAAGCTAGCTCTGAGCTTGTACGGTAGAGCTCTAATATCCCCAGCACTAATGTCTCAAAACACAGAGTCAGTTACTTTACAAGGAGAAATTAGCATTGGTCGGTGTTGTATATTTTCTACTGGGATACAGCTATTTAGTCACGTATAGGTACAGAATCACGATTGGCCGTGCACCAGCCTCCATGGCTGGAATGCGTCTCACACACAGGAGCGGAGTCATGCTGGTGGTGTTCTGTGGTGTGGTGCCGCCTTATAGGGGCGCCGATAAACATACAGGGTCCTGAATATTTCGCTGCGCACATTCTAAAAAAAAGATTTTGCACATACCACTGCACTGTTCTTGCTAAAATCTTGCAGAACGATCGCATTTTGATGTCGACTTCGTTTACTATAACACTTGGCACGGTTAATCGCCTGGTTTTTAAGAAGAAAATGCAAATTTGCCTGCGCTTATGGGGATGCAAGCTGCTGCGGCGACGGCGCAAGCATAAACTTGTGTCGCCGCCTGCCGTCAGCTGGAGACAGCAGCGTTTCAGGCGGTGCTGCCGCATGTTGCTGAAACAGGCGGCTGCCCCTTGAACGTCATGTTGCTGAAACAGGCGACTGCCCTCTGAACACGAGACGTTCATTTGAGGGATCGCCAGTTGTTTGTGCGCAGGCACAAGTAAGAGTGGGCGCGAGAGAGAAAATCTGCGGACTTTTGCTCCTTGAATATACGACTCTGCCTAGGTTATACGGAAGAGGTTTCTTAGCGCGTGTTGTAGGCGTTTGTCCCTAGGCGTTCTGGCATTGCGGAGTGGGGTCGAGTTGTTTATGCTCCGACGCTGGCTGTCAGTGCGGTAAAATGGTGAAGCAGCAGGCACTGATGCCCGATTTAGCGACCGCTGTGTCGGACAGACGGTCTTGCACCTCCTGCGCTCGTGCTAAGTCAGCCGTGGCGGATCATAGCTCTCCCTCGCATTACGACAATGTACCTTGTAAAGAATTTCACAGATGTTTTTGTGGAAGCAGTAGCGACCGTAGTAGAGACCGGGCCGCATAGATTGAAAATCTAGAAGGCAGAGCGCCTTAGCAATCGCAGTTGAATGCAATTGACTGAAAGGCAGCTAGTGACGATGACTACTGACTCAGCACCAGCGCCGCAGGCGCGAGAAAGTCTGTCCGATGTACCTTCAGAGGCAAAGTTCTGATTGGTGTTGCAGAAGTGACGGGGCGTGGTACTGCTGAACTTAGTGTCATGAGTTGGCGGCTGAACGTAATTATATTTATTTAATTGTGTTTTTTTACTAATTGTAACAACATCTCGTTACTTCACATTATTGGTGGCGCCTCCAGGACACCAATGCGGCAACGGGGACGCCAAAGCTAGAACCCAAACTGGTCCGTGGGTTGGTGCTCGCCGAGGCCTGCGCGTGCCAGGGGTGTATAAGATCGGCTGCCAATTTTTATGTGAATGGCCCCTGGCACGCTTCGACCTCTGCGGCCCCAACCCATGGGCCGCCCTGCTTCCAGCTTTGATCCCCCCGCTACCCGTTGGGTGCCTTGGAGATCCTGCGCTGCCTGCTTAACCTCAGGTGCTCTCCTGAGACCTCCATTTGCCGGCTACATGTGCCCTCCTGGAGCAGTGCTTGTAAAAAATCCGATCTATCGTCGGGACGAAAAAAGTGACCCGTGACTTACACCAGTCAGAACCTTGACCCTTCAGGCATAGCCATCACCAAATGGGGCGTCCGTGCCCACTGCCTCACCGCGCGGGCAGCCACCGGCGGAGCGAAACAAACTCGACCGCACTCCACAACGCCAGCATGTCTAGGGGACAAACGCATACAACACGTGCTAAGAAAGCTCCTCCATAGTGCCTAGGCAGAGTCATATATTCAAGGAGCAAAAGCCCCCAGATTTTCTCTCTCGCGCCTGAGCACAAACGGCTGGCGATCCCTCAAATGAACGTCTCATACTGCCCTCCTTCCTCCATGGTTGATGGGCATGAGTAGGGATGTGAGTGCTGATGAATATGAGCGAGTACATTGCCTACAAAAATATTGGTGAGTATAAGTGAATATCTACTTATTTTGCCGATCTATGAAAATTAGCGCCAAATGCATGTAAAAAAAATCTATATACATATGTGCCCACATAATGTGTACTCACACACATTTCTGTTCACTCTATTGCTGTCCACCCTGATTGCGGATTTTTCTGCTTTGGTTTTTATAAAAATAGCACAAGCGATGGTCTTCTCTTAGACATGAAAGTTAAATTTATGGAAGCAAAATCGCTCACACAAACACGTACTAATGGCAGAAAGAGCTGCTCGCAAATTATATGATAAATTATCTCGACAAATTCTCATTGTCAGGCATTTTTAACACAGTTTAAAGAAACCACACTGACAAAAACAACAGACACATGGGCTTGTCAAACCTTTCCTTACATTGTTCTCTGCCCTTCTTTAACACAGAAAAAAAAAGTACAAAATGCAATGCGTGAAGGCGTGCTTCATTGCAGATGTGATGCTTTTCCTTATATTACAAGCGCTTATTGATGTAGATATATGCATTGGGAGAATTTCTGTGCCCATCTCAGAGGAGGGGGGCGACCTGTCAAGCTAATTCATCCTTGTCTGTTGTCTTGCTTTGCTTTGTCCCAATACACTATCTTGCAACAAAAGTATTGGAACACCAACTAGACAAATCAGTCACACTTCTTTGAACATAAAGTAGTTACGTAAACATAATCTCGAAGTCACAGATACCATTTGCAATGCACAGCAATGTTAGCGCTGCACTAATTGGCTTCGTAGTGCATTACGGCTGTTTACATTATGTGATGTGCGGAAAATACAATGTAATCTGCCATTGATGTATTAGTTCTGCGGAAACCCGCAAGGTGAAGAGAAGTAATTAATAAAGGGAAAGTGAGACATCCACCCAAAACGTAGCCAAGTGCTACAAAGAAAACTCATATGGGTTCCTCGAGAGAAAAGCTTCGCAGTTGAAAAAACATTCGTCCTGGTCTGGAACTCAAACCCGGGACCACTGCCTTTCCGGGGCAGCCGCTCTACCATCTGAGCTAACCAGCTGGCTAGCAGAGGGCATGAGTTTGACGTAATAGTTCTGCATCTTCAAGGGGAGTATGGTAGCGCGATCCAACAAGCCCACATTGCAACCCTCGTGAATAGTTCTGCGGAAACTCGCAAGGTGTAGAGAAATAACTAATAAAGGGAAAGTGAGACATCCACCCAAACGTAAATTCGACTTCGCCTGCCATCTGCTAGCCACCTGATTAGCTCAGATGGTAGAGCAGCTGCCCCTTAAAGGTGGTGGTCCCGGGTTCGAGCCCAGGACCAGGACAAATTTTTCTTTAACTGCGAAGCTTTCCTTTCGAGGAACCTGTATGGGTTTTCTTTGTACCACTTAGCTACATTTGGGTGGATGTCTCACTTTCCCTTTATTAATCTGCCATTGTAGTATTGATTTAAATGCGACTATTAAAAAGCTACAAGCTTTTGTTCAGTGAAGGCTGGCACGCACTGTGTATATTATACTTTATACAGCACTCTTCGTGTATCCTTCTAACTCTGTGTATTCCGTTGTTTTCACGCTGATTAATAAGTATGTATACTTTCATATATGCTTGTTTTCACTTCAGTGTTAAGCAAGAAAGAAGCATCTGCCATATTCATATAATAATAATAATTTTTAATAATACTAATTAATAGAAATAAATATGATATATCCTGACTACCTTCATTACTCTTGCAACACCCATTTATTATTATTCTTTGCAAATGGGCAAAATTCGGGGAGATATCGGGTTTAACTTGATTTTTATAAATTTTGTTCCAAGTGCGAAAATCAAGCATTATCGGATTTTGCCCCCCCAAAAAAGGACCCTGCTTATATGCTGCACTTCAGTGCATGTCCTTCATTCTGTGATCTCGTATGAGATTGGCAGTATTGCTAAATAAAACTAATAATAGAATAGCAGCCGTTGTGGCCCCTCCATGCGGCCCTGCAACAGATTTGGTAATGCTGCATAGCTCCATGACCTGGGGCACTCTTCCATAGTCCTTGCAGCATGGGAGAACGCATAGCCATCAGCTCGTTACTCTGCTTACCAAACTATGAAGGCCACATGACAACTTTAATTTCTGGCCAGAGATGTAGGGCATCTTTTGGTGATTTGTCCTTATGTTTACTTGTGAGCAAAAATTAACCTCGCAATAAAAAACGCATGTTCAGCACCATCTGTTTCACAAACAGCTAACATAGCTCATTTTTAATACAGCAAAGGCTGTAGTTTTGTACATAAGTCCATGATAGGTTGGCATCTGTAAAACTAAAGAAAATATTAAGTTGAGGTTGAGTAGTAGAGAACATTAGAACAACAGAAAGCTGAGCTAGTTGGTAAGGATTCATTATGCAAAAAAGGTGAGGCGTGCAGACAGGACATAAGAGAAGAGAAGTGGACAACACAAACGCCATTCGTGTTGTCCATTTCTTTTTTATTGTGTCCTGTGTGTACACCTCACCTTTGTTGCATAATAGTAGAGAACACTCATTTAGTGCATAACTTCCTTGACAATAATCAAGTGATGTGGAAATTAAATTCTTGCACTAGATCTTATGACATCAGAAGTTGAGACAACTTAGGATGGGTTAGACAAGTATGTTTTACTAATTATATTAAATACATTACTCCCACATGGCTCACTCAATTACCCAATGGCCCTCAGTCCCCAGCAGCTGCGGAGAACCTGACCAAGGCGGCGGTCAGACCTGTAACGCAGCAGAAGGTGCTAAGAATCTCTGGATCCAGAGAGGCCGCCAATGGAAACTGACCCTTGCAACGTTTAACACCCGAACCCCCTCGAGTGAGGCTAGCTTAGCAGGACTCTTTGAGGAATTATTAGACATTGATTGGGATATCATCGGCCTTAGTGAGATTAGAACTGATGAGGCTGAATAACGGACATGTTGTGTTATTCAGCAATAACATTGCTGAATAACAGACATGTCTTCTGCTGTAGAGGTCTCTTAGATAAGAAGCAATATGAGGTAGGATTCCTAATCCATAAGGACATAGTGGGCAACATTGACGAATTCTACAACATTAATGAGAGGGTAGCTGTAGTTGTAATCAAGCTTAATAAGAGGTATAGATTAAAGGTAGTACAAGCCTACGCTCCAACATCCAGTCACGATGATGAGGAAGTAGATCAGTTTTATGAAGATGTTGAATTAGCAATGAGAAAAGTGCAAACTCAATATACTGTAGTAATGGGCAACTTCAATGCAAAAGTGGGAAAAAAGCAGGTTGGTGAACAAACAATTGGCAACTACTGCAGTGATTCTAGGAACACTAGAGGAGAGATGCTGGTAGAATTTGCAGAAAGGAATAAGCTTTGAATAATGAACACCTTTTTCAGGAAGCATAGCAACAAAAAGTGGACCTGGAAAAGCCCTAATGGTGAAACAAGAAATGAAATTGACTTCATACTTTCTGCTGATCCAAGCATAGTGCAGGATGTAGAAGTGATAGGTAGGGTAAAGTGCAGTGATCATAAGTAAGTGAGGGCTAGGATTCACCTCAATTTGAAGGGAGGAAGAGTAAAATTGGTCAAAAAGAAACAGGTCAACCTAGAGGCAGTAAGGGTAAAAGCAGACAAGCAGACTTATGATGTTCCTCATGAGGCCCTGCAGGTTGCTGAAAGGCCACCAAGATTGCCACCACGGTACAACTCTTCACAGATATGTGACTGGACACTAACACATCTAAAGAAAAAGGACATTCCAAAAGAACACATATTACAAGAGTTCCTAGCTATTCAAGTATAAAAACTGCGCTGATCTAAAACACAAGCATACGTAGGTGTCGGGATCATAACGAAACATGTAGAATATAGCATTCGGATAAATAATTTTTCTTCAGTCTTTACCGCCGAAGTTTATGCAATATGGACGGCAGTAAAAAAAAATCACTACCACCAACAAGCAGATGAATGCCATCATATATACCAATTCAGTGAGTGCACTCAGAGCTCTAAGCCTTAACTCAGCGTCTGAACCCCTGCTTGGTGATAACCTAAACATGGTGGCTTATAATAAATACAGGACGACCCTACCATCCTGCTGGGTCCCAAGCGATGTTGGGATGCCGGGGAATGAAGCAGTAGATAGATGCACGTTCATGGCAGCGCACAAAGGCATAACACAAACAACACTTCCATACAGAGACAGTATCCGAGCGATTCATAAGGCCTTGGCATCAAAGTGGCAACTAAAATGGGACTCTTGCATAAATAACAAGTTACAATAAAACCCCTGCTTAGCGAGTGGAAGTCATGCAGTCACCAGCAACGATTCTATGAGGTGATCCTATGTAGACTCTGAATAGGGCATACACACCTGACACACAATTTTCTACTTCAACACAAAAACCCACCAACTTGCGAGAAGTGCCACGAACCACTCACACTAATGCACATTATTATGACATGTCCACATATTTAAACACAGAGACAGAAGCTTTTACAGAATCTCTATAACTTACATATACCTTTACACACCGCCTCAATACTCGGAGATGAACCGCTAGTGCCCTTCACTGACTTGTTCAGCTTTCTAGAAGAAACTGGTTTTTTACACAGAATCTAATGTAACGCAGCTTTTGCTGCTTTAACATCTGATTTCTTGATATCTTGTGGCTGGCGCAGCATGGCCTGAGTCACTTTTATGCCATTAAACCCGAATTAACTAACTAACTTGAAGAGAGAAAGATGTAAATTGGTCAAGAAGAAACAGGTCAACCTAGAGGCAGTAAGGGTAAAAGCAGAACAATTCAGGCTGGTACTAGCAAACAAATTCATCAGAACAGAGAGATGATGATGACATAGAGCTAATGAATGAAACCGTAACTAGGTTGGCTTCAGAGTCGGCAATTGAAGTGGGAGGCAAGGCACCAAGGCAACCAGTAGGCAAGCTCTCCCAAGTAACAAAGGACCTAATAAAGAAACAACAAAGAATGAAACTGTCCAACTCAAGAGATAAGATAGAATTCACGGAACTATCAAAACTGATCAACAAGGCGAAAATGAGTGATATTCGAAACTATAACGTGAGAAAGACCGAAGAAGCCATAAAAAATGGATGCAGTTTAAGATCAGTGAGAAAGAAACTTGGCATAGGACAAATCAAGATGTATGCACTGAAAGATAAGCAGGGTAATATCATCAGCAATCTCAAAGATATAGTAAAAGAAGTGGAAGAATTCTATGCTGACCTGTACTATACCCAGAGGAGTCAGGATACCTCCATTAGAAACAGTAATGAACAGGATACAGAAACTCCTCCTACAACTAGCAGTGAGGTCAGAAGGGCCTTGAAAGACTCGAAACGAGGAAGAGCGGCAGGAGAAGATGGAATAACAAGTTGATTTAATCAAATATGGAGGATACATAATGCTTGAAAAACTGGCGACTCTTTATACGAAGTGTCTGCCAACTGCAAGGGTCCCAGAAAACTGGAAGAATGCAAACATTATACTAATCCACAAAAAGGGAGACATTATAGAATTGAAGAATTATAGGCCCATTAGCTCACTCCCACTATTATATAAAATATTTAACAAAATAATAACCAATAGAACAAGCGCAACACTGGACTTTAGTCAGCCAAGGGAACAGGCTGGCATCAGGTAGAGATACTCTACAATGGATCACATCCATGTCATTAATCAGGCAATCGAGAAATCTGCAGAGTACAATAAGCCTCTCTATATGGCTTTCATAGATTACGAAAAGGCATTTGTTTCAGTAGAGATACCAACAGTCAAAGCGGCATTACGTAATCAAGGAGTACAGAACGCTTGCATAAATACCTTGGAAAACATCTACAGAGGTTCTACAGCTACCTTAATTCTACACAAGAAAAGCCGGAAGATACCTATAAAGAAAGGGGTCAGACTGGGAGACACAATCTCTCCAATGCTATTCACTGCATGCTTGGAAGAAGTATTCAAGCTATTAAACTGGGAAGGCTTAGGAGTAAAGATAGACGGCGAATATCTCGGCAACCTTTGGTTTGCTGATAACACCGTTCTATTTAGCAACAATGCAGACGAGTTGCAACAAATGATTGAGGACCTTAACAGAGAGAGTGTAAGAGTGGGATTGAAGATTAATATGCAGAAGACAAAGGTAATGATAAATAGCCAGGCAAAGGAACAAGAGTTCAGGATCACAAGTCGGCCTCTAGAGTCTGTGAAGGAATACATTTACCTAGGTCAATTAATCACAGGGAACCCTGATCATGAGAAGGAAATTCACAGAAGAAAAAGAATAGGTTGGATCGCATATGGCAGACATTGCCAGCTCCTGTCTGGAAGCTTACCATTATCATTGAGAAGGAAGGCGTACAATCAGTGCATTTTACCAGTGCTGACATATGGGGCAGAGACTTGGAGACTGACAAAGAAGCTCGAGAACAAGTTAAGGACTGCGCAAAGAGCGATGGAACGAAGATTGCTATGCATAGCATTAAGAGACAGAAAGAGAGCGGTTTGGATCAGAGAGCAAACGGGTATAGACGATATTCTAATTGACATCAAGAGAAAAAAATGGAGCTGGGCAGGTCATGTGATGCGCAGGTTAGATAACCGCTGGAACATTAGGGTTACAAAATGGGTACCAAGAGAAGGGAAACACAATCGAGGACGACAGAAGACTAGGTGGAGCGATGAAATTAGGAAATTCGAGGGGCGCTAGTTTGAATCGGTTGGCGCAGGACAGAGGTAATTGGAGATGGCAGGGAGAGGCTGTCTTGCAGTAGACATAAAACAGGCAGATGATGATGATGATGACTCTCCATTTCAAAGTAATCGAGAGTAAACCTGCCAATGCTTATTAATACTATTGTACAAAAAGAACTAAAACAGCGTAACATACAGAACGCCATGTTGATGACATCTGGCCTGCAATTAGAACATGAATTTAAAATGGGAACATTGGCCTTCATTTCGTCCACTGACAAGCAGTCATTTTTCGTAGAGCAAATGCACACAGAATAGCGAAAGAGTAATATACCAGTGTGTATTCTGAGCTTTTAGTGACTCGAATTTTGGCAGTGATAGGGAAATGACTTTCATAACTGTATGATATTTTTGTGAAGTATAGCACAACAATAAATCCAACAAACAGCATTCAAGGTTCATTATTTCAGCCGTTAGTTGTTACAACCTCCTGTGCTGCCTTTTTCGGATTGTGGTATCATTCATACTTACATTTTTGGTTCATCGGGGTCTTTCTCTTGTCCTTTACTGTAGCATCAGGACCGGAACCACCAGAAGCACTCTCTCCATTTGAGCTGGTGTCAGTGGTCTTTACAGCTGCTCTTTGTCCAGCTTGGGCTGCAAAGCAAGATAATATGTCCTAAAATGTTTTTGACACAGTTTGGCACGTCTAGAATAAATAAGCACGAATTGCTAGCATTCAATGAGACTGGGTATAGAAAAAGAAAGTAACTGTATGGTTTCTCTATTTTAAAGCTGTATAACTTGGTGCACAAATTATGAGCCACAGGGTCTTTCTGAGCAATCCATTAGTTTTCTGCACTACTAAAAGCAACACCAGCTTAGGTTCATGTGCCAACAAAACAATCATTTCTTACTAGAAAAGCCCGACGGGGTCTACCTGACTTCCTGAGAAATATAAACGGCAGAGGGAACTTGGGCAATGGCTGTACAGTTATACAATATAGCATGCAGTAGTAGGCATAGATCAGCATTGCTAACTTTCTCACTGACACTGAAGAATGTCAGTACTGCAGGGGAACAGAGGAACAAGAATGCATGCTTGTTTATTTATGGACCTGTACCCACCTTTGCATCATTCTGGAGTTGCGTATGCATCTTATAGGCTTGTATATTCATATTATGGCTAATTATTCTGAATACGAGATCACTGTAACTGTGGAATATAATTCAAAGCATTCTTTCCCATACCAGCCACATTTCAGTAAGCAGGAATGCGGGTTCCCATCTCATATCTTTTTGGGCCTCTTCAATAAGAACAAATATGTGTCTGATGGCGGGATTCAACACCAGTCTCTCGGCACAATATCCTAATGCTCTACCTATAAGGCCACAGACACATGCGTGTTTCTCTTGTGCCAATGCCAACTAGATAGTGGTTTGAGGCAACTGGCACATATGTAGCAATGATTTCCTAAATGTATTGGCACTTTTGCCTGAAGGCAAAGCGTAGAAAGCGATAGCAAGTGCTTGTCTTTGTCTCCCCTTCAAGTGAGTGTGTTTTTCATTATGGTAATTTCCCTCGCAAGCGATAGCAAGGTTTAGCATTACATGCAACATATTATTCTTTAGTTGTTTTAAAAAACACATAAAGGTCCTTACAACGAGCGTATTACATAGGTTGGTGGAAAAAATTACATGACAAATTAGAGAAAAGAAATAGACCACAAGATCCAATACATGGCGGAACAACAACACTCAGTGAAGCATAATGAAAGAACTCAACATAATAAACAGTACGAAGCAGAACTAGAAGAAAAACTATGGATTGCCTTCTTTTTTTTAGAAGTTCATGAAAATCAGTTGCATTCACTTCAGTTTCGATTGCAGGAGGCAACTGGTTCCACTCAATAATGGTTTTGGGTATGAATGATTCGGCAAAAGTTTAATTGCGGCATGTGATGCGTTTGATCTTAAAAGCATGGTCACGGCATGGAAAGACGGCTGAAGGTGAGTGAAAGAAGTCGTCGTGAAGCAATGGACGATGATAAATTTTGCGAGAAAGACTTAAGTGAGCAATTATTTCACGCATCTGTCATGGCACAGCGCAGCACGTGAGACAACTAGCTGCCACTTCACCACAGGAATAGTGAGTGCCCTTACAGATACCAGGTATAACTTTGTCATAACGCTGGCACAATGACGAACGTGAGCAGCAATGTGTTACGGGCTTTGCCCCTCGATGGAGCACGAGATGACAGGCCAACCAAAAACCATCAGCATTTGTGAGAGCACAATGAATGAATTTGATAGATTTAGCTTTACAGTTACTGCCCATTCTGCTGACCAGTGTTTACACCACGGCATGGTATGCCCACGCTGCAGCTGCTCAGTAGGAACGCTAATAAAGAGATTTAGGTTAGGGGACGCAAGCTGCACCTTAAACATTGTGGGATGCAAACTCCACTGTGGCCCCTTCTGTGCTCGTTTCAGGTTCCGTACACCCCGTGGTTTGTGTCCCCCTACGCTAGGCTGCGGTTGCGTCCCCTAACCTAAAACTTTCTAATAAGTGCTTGCGCACAGTGCTCATGCCAGCAGTGGAAGCCAGAACACTGACCTGAACGTGATGGTTCGCCTCAAGCACCCATATAATTGAATAAATAAAAAGCAAGCGCATGTGTGTGCACATATGCGAATAATTGTCAACCTTGCCACTGTCCTATGCATATGCATCACGTCACATAGAAACAAGATAAATGTAAGCGCATCTGTTTCCCCATACTGCACCACATTCAGGATTGCCCGAAGTCATAATGGGCGAGGTTTCAGCATTTCTTTGTTGGAATACAATAAATGAGTGGTCATGCCATCATTGTCGTACTATCATCGTCTTGATACTGTTGTCACATACGCACTCATGTCATGCACACAAGTGCTCGTCTTACACAAACATGCTGGTCCAGCTGTTAAATGTTTCCATGACCCTAAATGATGCTTCATAGCCTGTGAAATGCTTCGCGTAACATTCATTCCTACAATGCATGGGATCTGTAAATTTTCTCATTTGTGGTTAAAATGACAGCACGCAGCCACACATTCGAGTGTTCTTGCTAAATGTAATGGTCTCTAGTACTTTTCATATTTATGGTGATAATTAAGGTGCTGTAAAAAAAAATTCAGTGGTTATTGAGCAATAAATGCTAGAGAAATGCGTGAGCATTATGTCGTACCTCTTTGAGGTTCCAGATCCATGATTTAAACTGCATTTTGCAATATGTTCAGAAGCTCACTTGACACATGCCCTGCCTTTTCGAGGAGCAAAATGCAACTGGCGGTGTTCCGTAGCCATAGAGTTTCTTAATGTCCATAGCAGGCACGTACCCAGGATTTTTCTTTCCGAGGGGGGGGGGGGGGGGCAGCCCAAGTTAACGTTTCTATGCAAATGAGGGGGAGGGAGGTACCTTTGCTAGTACAAATGTACCGAATCGATGAGAAAACTGGCCTTCACACCCCAGGAAATGCCGATAACTACTGCCATCCAAAAAAAAAAAAAAGAGTGAGAAAATTGACAACCATTCCACTCGGTGAAGATGTAATGGCAGCGAGAGCTGACGACAGTCAAAGCTCTCAAACGAAAAGCAAACTGCTTCACCTCCGCAGTGGGCTGGCCCAAAGGTACCGGCCTGACCCGTGGCAAAAGTGAAGCAGGTGTTGAGCACTCCCCATATGTAGGCTGATCCCGACGGCATTCCTATGCCAGGCCGACCCACGGCAGAGGTTAAGCAGGCATTAGGCACTTCCCATACGTAGGCCGATCCCGAAGATAGTGCAATACCAGACCCACCCGCGGCAGAGGTGAAGCAGGCGTTCAGCGCTCCGCATATATACGTGGGTCCATCAACAAAGGTAGTGCAATGTCGAGCCGACCCGTGGCGGAGGTGAAGCAGGCACTGCTTCACATATGTGGGGCCATCCCGAAGATTTCGAAGGGTGCGTTACAAGTTCCCGAGCGCACAGGGGTATGTGCCATTGAGCTTGAACCCTTTCTGCACCATCACCAGGTTCGGCGCACGCGATAATTTTTTCTGTTAACAGATGCCGAAAAAACTACGGAAGGTTAGTCATATACAGCTTTCACTGCGAAAGGCAGCAAAATGTTGACTGCCGAATAGACTGATTTATCGGCGTTTTAGGAATGTTTGTGAAGAGTGGTGGCGTGTACACACACACACACACACATATATATATACATATATATATATATATATATATATAATTACGATATCATCTGGACGAGCCGCCGCGAGAACGACGACGAAGTGGGTCTGTGCCCTTGGCACGAGCGAGTGTCGGCCTGGCGGTCTGGCTCCAGTGTAAATAGCCTGTATATAGCCTCTTTAATCTGTGTCTTTCCACACGTAACAATATATATACACACACACACACACATCTACCACCGTGGCCAGCCTCCCACACTTTGCACACATCACTTTCTTCCACTTTGACACTCCTAATGCGTTAAAGAGTGATGGTGCACAACACTTCACCTGCAACATGAATCTGTAGTGATGATAGGAGTCGATTTTACAGGTGTGAGAAACATCAAGAGACTCATTGCAGGCTCGTGGTGAAGGCTGCCTTTGTCTGTGTGTCTTCACGTCACATAAAAATCAGATACAAATTAATTTTGATAGGTTGACTTACCCTCTGATGATTTCATGGCAACAGCAAAGGCAAAGTCTGCGAAGAACACTAGCACTATCGGCACCACAAGCAACAAAACCAAGGTGGTTGGTGAAGAGCTGGAGGCTCTGTGGAAAAAGCGTTTTGCATGTAGTTGTGAGGTTTCCTTTATTTAGCTATCCTTGCCACTTTGGCTCATATACTGCTTATAAAATTTCATCATCATAAACAGCCACTGCTAGGCCCTATCCCATGCAGACATTTCTAATTACCTCGGTCCTGTGTCAACTCAGCATGACCCTATACCTCTGCAATTTTCATGTCTCATCACTCTGCCATTCATGACTACATTTCTCTCCACTTGATACCTCTTTGGTTACCATACTAAGCAGCCTCTTCCAGGCAGAAGTGTTGAATTGTGTTGATTTGCACATTTTCAAACTTGAAGGTAGCAGTACCAGAAACAGGACCAAGACAACAATAGACAAACAAGGTTCTCACTAACAACTGATTTTTTTTATTGCATATGGACATCAATATACGTTTTTTTTTTTTATTGTTAACAGGATATTAAAAATCACCTGTGGCATATAGCATTTTCCTACTTGAGCTAGATAACTCTCAGAAGCGAAAATTAATTGCACAATTAATCGAAACGATTATATGGCTCATTAACAAAGTTTCACTAATTAGCTTCGAAAGTAATTACTTTGCGGCCCAGATTACAATTTACAAAATGTAGCTGGCGACTTCAAAAGACATATTCACTTGGATCAAATTCCGAGGATCCCACCAGTATCAAGCTATGCAATCCCCAATGTTTGAGACGAAATGCATTGGGGTTTTAGTAATTGTTTAACTTAAATGTACAAAAAGGCATTTTCTAAAAAATTAAGGAGAACAGTGCATTTTTATCACAAGTTTGACAGCACTTAGCTCAAAATTAGTGCTAGTTACAAAATTCGTTCCAAGTTCTTCTGCCTTGTGAAATCGTTGGCTTCATGTATTGAAATATGTATGATAAAGTAAAATGTGGATTAGTGAAATTTTGTCATTTAGTCAATTACACATTTTGATTTCCAGTGTAAGTAAAGTCCACCTATTCAAGTAATCTAGCTCAATAAGTAGATTTGTACTATACGCCAGAGGTGATCTTTAAAAATTACCTTAATGTTGAAAAGATTAAAAATGATTTAACAAAATATTAAATGTCAATAGGAATGAGTACATAAAACATCGACATTACGTCGCAGTGTCATGTGCTGGACAAGTACATTACTTCTTAATTTGTGGTGTAGTATAGTAGCAAAAGCGCAGTGACACAATTTTCATTACTGTGACGGATGATGAAAGCTTCAGAAATTTTGCGTTTGTGTTGCACATGGTATCTATCTGAAATTGCACACTCAACAAGCATCGGATCACGATTACATCTCTTGCAGTGTTTGCCTAGATGGCTGCTTACAAAACCTTTAATAAGTACTCATTCTCTTCAATACTTTAATAAACTGTATCGTATCCCATGCCAGACTTATATCTTGGTTGATCGAACAAAAACAACATATTAATTGGAGATATTTCTGTTCACCCTATTTACCTTTCTTTAAGTTCGCCAGCATTACGAGCCAGCAACGCTGGGTGTTGTACAAACTGTTCAGAATCCTTTGCTGCAAGGAAAAAAGTTTACATTATGTTTGGCTCCACAGCACCTTATCATCCTGCTACATTCATGCAGCTTGAGCTAAGCACAAGATTACTGTTGTGGCTTGACAAGGTGAATGCAGAGATATTTGATATCTAAACAGTCAGATGAGTGTATCTGTTTATTCAGTTTCCAAAAAGAATTTGTGTTAAAAGTGTGGTTGACCTTTAGTTACATTGCACACGCAAGTAGCCTTTAATGGCAAGCAGGAAGTAGGAAAACTTGGTGTTACAGTGTAAATACCTCTTTACATTTGAAAGTTATGCAAAAGGTCCTGCCTTCTTACAGGCATTCTTATTATTTCCTTCAGGCTGATGGGCAATTTGCCATATAGCATTAGAGTGTTGTCTATCTTCAGCACATGGCAGCCACATAGATGTCAGGCACGCTGATCGTTTACCTAACCTCATCCATACAGAACTATCTGCCTATTAATATAAAACTGATGCGAGCAGTTGGAATTGAAATTACTTTCACGCAAATGAAATTGTACCACAAGATGAAAAGAAGCTCACTGTACAACTTATGCCAGAAAACTATGCTAGTTCAGACAACAAAAGAAGACAGGACAGGGAGGATGCCAGCATTCTTTGAATTTTTCTGCCTTGTTGGAAGCACTGGAAATGCATCAGTCATTAACTAATTAAATCTTGGGATTTCACTAACCAGAACCACAATATGATTATGATGCATGCCATAATGGGGGACTCCGGATAAAGTTTGACCAACTACAGTTCTTTAACGTGCGCCTAATGCCCAGTACATGGGCAATACAAATCCATGAAATTTGAGCTCCGTGTGACTGAGCACTTGAGTGCAGTGACTTTAGTGGCCTCAAACATGCTTCAAATTAATCATCGCTGCAACACACAAAGAGATGAATGAATAGGCAGCAAGCTATGGCTTGGCAATGATGCACACTGTGTCTATTGAAGTGATGCAGCCACACGAGGTAGCGATAAACAGCACATGGCAAACCTTGGGACTGTGAAAACAATAAGGTGGTCGTGGATAGTGATGCATCTGAGGCGACTCATGTTGGCCACTGCCATGGAATCATTGTGACTGCTTGCGGCCTATTCATTCATTCAGTTTAGGTGCTTTTGAAGCTAGTTTGGAGGCACTAGTGTCACCATGTGCAACTGCACCGAGCTACATTGCACTTTTTCAGGTCTTGTGTGTTTTCCTTGGATCTCGGCAAAATATAAAATTGCAATAGTTGCCTTCAGTGTGTTGAAAACAAATCATGTCAGTGTTTCTCAATACGCTCTAAAATTTAATTGAAAGCTTTTCATTTACACAGACACAATTTAATATATATCAATTATGCTGATCACAAAATATAATATTAGGACAACAAACAATACCAAGTTGGTTGAAATCATGTACTGTGCACCTGCTCGAAATAATGAAATGATATTTCTGATACTTGACAGAACTATAAAATAATTATGAGGCAACTGCAAAACATTGCTGTGGCACGACACATTAGTTATACGTGACAGTAGTCCTATGCGATGAAAAGTGGGAAGCACGCATTGCAATTTCAGCAATCTACTATGCATGAGCAACTTCTTTTGAGAGTATACCAATTATACCTTACGAAAGGCAGCTTATGGAGAGGAACACAGCAATGTGCTTGTGAGAATTCATAACACAAATGCAAAAGAGCTGCAATTAAAGCTTACATGTCCACATGGCCAGCTAATGTTCTGTTGATAATTAATTGAACAGAAGTTAAATAATAGCTGCCTTGTGCTTACATTGTGTTGCCATTTCTACACGATTTCCTCCTCTTCTTCTTTGATGCTATGTCCTCACGAACAAAGAAAAGTAGAGACACTGAGAAAAAAATTATTTGCGGAAAAGTGAGTGAGATTGGCCAAAGCAGTAGTGTTCTGGTCCGATATAATCTCGACACTCTCGCGAAGCGAAACAAAAGTGTTACATGGGTGGCACTGGAGAAGAGGCAGTTTTGTACACATTACAAAGAGAAAGAGAGAGAAAAAAAACACGGGCGGCGATAATTATATTTCTCAAACGTCTGATTATATTTGTGACATTAGCTCACATAAATCAAATCAATCAAACAGTTACAACAAATTAAGCAAACAGGTTACTTTTGCGTCGATTTCTCGGCACCATGCACGTTAGATAGAATTTCGCAAAAAACGCGAAAAATGTGCTGGTCAAGCCTTATTACAATCTTTTTTTTTTTTATTACATCACTTATATACTTAAATTCAGGTGCAGCTGAATAACCTACTGCACAGTTTCGGGACGTTGAACTCCACAATTTCATTCGTACGTTTGATAGTCTTGAACCCTTTGGAAGTCTAATACATATATATATATATATATATATATATATATATATATATATATATATATATATATATATATATATATATATATATATAAACATTCATGAGCCTTTTATATACGTTTGCACCAAAGTGGATCATGGCTAGTGTGTTCGATCAAATTAGAAAAATGCTGTGAGTGTGTAACACTGCCAGTTTTCTAGAATATCGAATATACCCGCGGCTGGTAACTTCAGCCAAGCACAGCTCAGAAGAGAGAAGTGGGAATAGCCTCGAAATACAATGGTTACATTATCCCGAATCAAGGTGCGGTAAGTAGTTTCACGCCCATTTCTCTGGACGAAGTGAAAGCGCACTCGTAAGCTGTCACAGAACCAATAAGCGTTCTGCAATTAACGCCTTCGAATATGTACTGAAGCTATAAAAGCTACGTAAAACCCAACGCTACACATTTGCGCTTCCCTCCCGCTACCAGCCATGCTACCAGCCTTGCCAGCCCGCTGCTCCGGGTTGCCAGGTTCTTGGGGGAAAAAGTAGCCAAAAAATACCAAAACGTAGCCAAGAGCGTTGCCAACTGTGGCGAAAGCGTTAATTGGTAGCCAGAAAAGTAGCCACAGCGCGACAAACCAACAATTGCCCATTTTTGACGCGGAAATGAAGAAGCAAAGCAAAAAAGGCCTGTAGTCATGCTTCACTGATGGCAAACAAAAATAACAGAACCAAACAAACGTTACCACATTATTCTGCCATAATTTACCACAATAACCAGCTGAACTTCTTTGCTAAAGCGGTGTCGCCAGTTTCAGTACAATAAAGTCGCTGCACACCGTCCTTGCAGAACTACACCTCAAACGTTCCCGTGCGAACTGTGTGACGTCACACACTCCTTATCTTTCTTATCGCCCACTCCATGAGAGCGCTAAGCTCTCGTGGCCTGCAGGCCCTTGAACAAAGTTGATTTCCTTCCTTCCTTTCTGGTATTTCTGATAAGCAGTCGCGTATTCTCAGACATTGACATCTATAATGTCGTGTGACTGCCATGCCGCATTTTCGGTTGTTGCAGTCGTTTCTGGCGCCAAGAGCCATGGTACTCGAGATTCTCCATAAAGGTAATTAACCGTCGCTGGGGGTAATATTGGGACACCAGCTATTGCTCCCATCGTACGGAGGACGCCAAAGAATTTCCTTTAAGATTGGTTAATTGTTATGATTCAGAGAGAGCTGCTTAATTTGTTGAATTATCCGTCCATGACAATCCCGGACGCGCGTTTCTATACACCGTGGTTTCTATTTACGCCCAAGCCTATGTGCTTCACCGCTGCGCCGCCATGCGCCGCCCGCGGATACCACATTTCTAGGTACTTTTAAAGCCCCTTGGTACTTTTTCGCTGAAGAGCCACGGCACGCGCCCTAGATCCTTCTAGGTACATTTGGTTTTGCGTCCCTGCCTGTGTCTGGGCGCGCAGGATACTCGGGCCAGCCTGCATTTGCAGAGTTTAGGCGGTGTAGGTAAGTTTCAGTTTTGAATACGTAAGCGTTTGTATGCTTACCGTAATAAGACGACCGCTTTCGAGATAGCGCGTCCGCAGCAGCGAGCGAATTTGCCTTTGCGCTGCCTCCCGCTTCAACGCCAACGAAGTGGCGAAAACACAGTGCTGACGGTGCTCCCGGCAAACGCCTCACTCTGCCACTTTCGCAGATCGCTTTCAAGTTACAGGCGCTCGCGTTTCTTCAACACGTAAGCGGCGAGAACACAGCGCGCGAAGCTATGAGCAGTCGGCACTCTTTGTGGGCATCGCAGATCACTTTCAAGCTGCGGCCCGCGCGGCAGTGCCATAGGAAGCCGCCGCCTGAGTACGTTCACGGTTCAGTAATGGTTCGATCGGCGCGGATGGATAAGACGCTAAAAAGCGATAACAGCTTATAATGATCGGAACGTCATCAGCGCACCTGGTGCGTCTACCTGCAGCACGGAGGAACCTGCAACTAGTACTTTGCTTGCGTCATTGATGCTCCTTGCGCCGCCGTTGGCACCAGTTCGTGTCGCCACTCAGCTGTCGTTAGTACTGGCCTAATCAAGTTTCATAACATTAGTAACGACACCGGGCTGCGTGGAGATGAGCAAGGGGCATAATGCTTACGCAAACTAACTCCCACAAGAGTTTCTGCGTGATATTTTACTTTTTTTTTTTTTTTTTTGTTCCTGGACGTCGCGCGATAGTTTAATATGGGTCGCGTGTAGCGGCAGCGCTTTGCTATTTTGACAGGAAGAGAGATAGTGATGTCAAGAAGGAAAGGACGCTTGAGCGCAGCGATGATGCGGCTCGTGGTGCGAGATTATCCCATTTTTGTAGATCGAAGCGCCTCTCACACCACGACCAACTAACTTATCACATCCCTTTATCCCCTTATTCCAGTCTGAAAAATTTCGTCCAGTGTTACTTCAGCTCCTGCGCGCAACTCTGATTTCGAAATAGCCTAGGCGGCGTGTTTTGAAAAACCGATTTTCTCTTAGCGACGGCTGGGCGAGAACTTAGTGCGCCCTGGCATAACATCGCCCCAGCCTCACCAAGTACCTATAAAGATCTAGGGCGCTCGCAGTGTCGCTTCGGGGAGAAAGTACCTAAAGTACCTAGAAACGTGGTGCACGCGAACGGCGCATGGAAGCGCAGCGGTCGAGCACTGGGCTTGGGCGTAAATAGAGGCACGCCTTTCAAGATGCGGCGTTTGGGGCTGTTGCTTTGACGGAGCCGTCGGGAAAAGTGCGATTTACCACCGCGAAAGGTAGCCAGAAACTAGTCAAGTCACCAAGCACAATTTTCGGTTGCCAGGAGCTTGTAAAAGTGGCCAATTTGGCGAGAAATCGCCCAACGTGGCAACCCTGCCGCTGTTGCGTATGAAACGTATGGCGTCCTGCAATGGGGCAGTGTGTCGTCCGTACAGCAAAATAACAGAACCGGGGACGCTTCTGCGATGACGCCACCAGCAGGACGCTGCGATCGACCGGCGTGCCTAGCGCGCGAAATTGAAACATGTGCAAAACTTTCTGAATTTATGATCTAAAACGCTCTCAAAACAATTGAAATTAACGTAATTAAAAAAAATATAAACACAACAAACTGTTCGGATATATCAAAAGTACATCTAAGCTTGCACGTTTCCAACCACAGATCATGCAGTGTTCCTGATCGTCTGCTCAATGTTTCGGTTGCAGAAGACAAACAAACACACGTCTACTCGTTCCGTTCGATAAGCACGCATATGTTTTTTTAATTATTATTATTATTTCGAATCACACGACAATAAGAAGCCCGGAAGGAGTACCTGCACTGTGCCTGGTGGGTTTCATGGGATTACTTTCATGTTGCATCAGCCAGAAAGGCAGTTGCCAGGTTTCACAGAAGAAACGCACATACACATAGAGATAATTAGAAATGCAGCTCTTACCGTGCACATAAAGAGCGTGCAAACGCGGCAGGAAAAACGACAACAAGCAATCAGCGAGCTCCGCACGTACACGCATGACCTCCGCGACCACCATAACTGCAGATCCCGGAGGCCCTGTGTTGCACCATTTATTTCTCTCTTGACTGCAACGACTCCAAGCTGCAGCGACAGGTGGTGCTGCAGTAGACCGGCGTGCTTTTTCTTTTTTATTGTTTGACCTAGGCCGACATTGGGCAGCATGGGCTTGGTGGCGCAACCCACCGCCCCGTTTCATAGGGGACGCTCATAACATCCATCCGTGCTCCAGCACACCCGGCGGTCATCGCAAAAAGAGGCACGTTTTCGCCGCCGGACGAGACACTACCCTATTCCAGTACACCATAGCTGTTACGTCTTTCGGGGCGCTATTCTGGACATTCCGCCATTTTCTTAGGTGCGTGACGTAGGCGCGACGCAAACAAAATGGCGCTGGTGGCCCAGTTTTGCTTACGTAACGTGACGCCAACTTAACGTTTCGCCTAAGAAACTGAAATGAAGGCACTGAATGTAACGTTATCAATAAAGCAAAACAGTTTTCCTCCGCAGTAAAAATAAAGCAGCTATCTCAAAGCGTATGATTATTCCGTCGAAAACGCTTCTCGCTTCCGTCGTCTGCTGCGTACAAGCCGTCGTCTGCTTCAATAGCAGGAATGCGTGTCGCCGGAAAATGGAATGAGTCATCGCATGTTGGCGCCAACGCGCTTGTTTTCTTGCTTGAGACAACGTACGCGACCTACCAGTGGTGATGCGCGCACGTTCTAGGCCACGTTATCGCTATCTCGTGAAACGCAAGTGACTCAGCCCGACTCGGCTGGCTGAGAAACGGCCGAGTATCACCGATAGCGTTGCGCGCGCCAGAGATATCCACTAGCGCGACGCAAGCGCTGGCGCTGCCATCTCTTGTTCATTTCGCTGGTTACTCGCACCGCGGGAGGAAACTTCAAGGCGCGGCCTTGCGTACATTTCCTTTTATAAATTAGAAAGAGGCCGTTGTCATAACTTTTGATTGTGCGAAAAGGCATTAATCTTGATTACAATACAAATGCAGCAGTGAAAAGTGGACAACATTGCCGAAAGTTTGCTATGTTCAACCAATATTATTTCGTATAAACGCGTTCTTTTAAAAAGTGATGGCCCCAAACACAAATGCCAACACCACCCTAGAGCGATGCAAATACTATGAGCACGCGTTATGAACAAAAGATTTTCGTGGCGCCAAACGGCGGGGAAAATGTGGCGATACGCATTCCTCTCGGCTGTCATTGTATATGGCTGCTCATTAGCATGATTCGCGCGGCTCGTCGTAGCAAAAATTATGGCGGAAAATCTCAGCAATGGCGGCCCAGCGCAACGTCACGCATCGTCAAAATGACGTTTACGAAACAGTCCTTCCTGTGACGCTCCTCACGAGATATTCCTTCAGCCAATCAGCAAGCTGGCATGGCGCATATTTTGTATCGCCACCACATATTCGCGCAATTGCACATGCATTGCACTGGTTGTGCATGCTACCGCTCACATTCTTTTTGAAGCGCTAACATCGCAATATAGCTGCCAAGGACCCAAAAAATGTATTAGTCCATAAAATTTGCAGCTCCACGTCACGTTTCGTCATCTTGATGAAAACGCAAAATTGCATTTTGCAATACTTCCGCTTCCCGGCACAAATTTTAAAACACGTGACCTCTCGACAGCCAATCAGAGAGTAAACATGGCGGATAATGGCGGCCGTGCAGCCGCCATGCGTGTCGAGAATAGCACTCTCGGCAAGCACAAGTATAGAGGCTAGAAAGGTAACCTTTTAGCCTCTATAGCACAAGAGTGTATGGGATTTTTCAGGCATCCCAGTATCCAGTTTCTTCAGAGAATCTAAAGACAGTGATTCAGAGAGAGGCCGACAAGGGCAGTGTCGAGTAACACAAAACCAGGAATATTGTCAATCAAGACAAAATAATGACGCGTTCTTTTGTTTCAGGTTAGATCCGAACCATTTCGTTGGCGAGTTTGGCGCATGCAATCGAAAACCGAAACTTGACCATCTCGCAAGCACTGCGTAGCTATTTTGCGCCGCAGTTGTGTTGCTGGTCTTTTCGTGAAGTATACAGTTGGTTCTTTATTCCATGAAGTATAGCGAAAGTGGTCGTGCGATGCAGGCAACGTTCTGTAGTCTCGCATCCCTGTGAAACTGTATTCATAAAGTCCCCCCCCCCCCCCCCCCCCCCCCCCCCCCCATTTTTTTCCTTTTTTTGGCTGAGCAATCGCATCGTCAGTCACATCCGGGATGGTTCTAAACGGTAAGGAACCAGCATGCGAGCCACTGCCGCGCTACCATGCGGGCTACTTACAAGGTGCACTTAGGTCCTAGATGCAGGCTCATTCGCGAGCTCATTCTGTAATGTCTCCATTTTCTACTAATTTGGTTTGTTTGAGTGTTGGCTATCGGCTGTAGAACTTTATCGGCTCGCGCCGGCCATCACAGCCAACGTTGTCATAGCCTTCTACGAAAGCGCGCGAGTTTCGAACACCTTTTCAAATCCGCTTCTTTTTCCATATTTATTTGGTGAGCAGTATTACAGCAGGTGCATCTCTGTTTCATGTTGGCTTTGTGTGTTGCTTTGGAACACCCGTCGCGAAAGAACAAATAAGGCCACTTCAAACCAAAGTGTCTTTATTACAGTACATCAATTATCAATGGAAACTGACCCTGTCAACCTTTAACAGCCAAACTCTGTCGAGTGAGGCTAGCTTAGCAGGACTCTTTGAGGAGCTATCAAACATTGTTTGGAATATCATCGGTCTTAGTGAGATTAGAACTGGTGAGGCTTATACATTGCTGATTAACGGCCATGTTCTCTGCTATAGAGGTCTCAGAGATAAGCAATACGGGGTAGGATTCCTAATCCATAAGGGCAGAGCGCGCAACATTTACGAATTCTACAGCATTAATGAGAGGACAGCAATAGTCGTAATCCAACTTAATAAGAGGCATAGATTAAAGGTAGTACAAGCCTACGCTCCAACATCCAGTCGAGATGATGATGAAGTAGATCAGTCTTATGAAGACGTTGAATTAGCGATGAGAAAAGTGCAAACTCAGTATACTGTAGTAATGGGCGACTTCAATGCAGAAGTGGGGAACAAGCAATTGGAAACTACGGCGTCGCTTCTAGGAACGCTAGAGGAGGGATGCTGGTAGAATTCGCAGAAAGGAATAAGCTTCGAATAATGAACACCTTTTTCAGGTAGCGTAGCAACGGAAAGTGGACCTGGAAAAGCCCTAACGGTGAAACAAGAAATGATATTGATTTCATAATTTCTGCCCACCCCAGCATAGTGCAGGATGTAGAAGTGATACGTAGGGTAAAGTGGAGTGATCATAGGTTAGTGAGAGGTAGGATTTAGCTCAATTTGAAGCGAGAAAGAGTAAAATTGGTCAAGAAGAAACAGGTCAACCTAGAGGCAGTAAGGGTAAAAGCAGACAAATTCAGGCTGGTGCTTGCAAACAAATATGCAGCCTTAGAACAGAGAGGTGAAGAGTGCACAGAGGTAATGAATGAAAGGGTAACTAGGCTGGCTTCAGAGACAGCAATTGAAGTGGGAGGCAAGGCACCAAGGCAATCAGTAGGCAAGCTCTTCCAAGTAACAAAGGACCTAATAACGAAACGACAAAGTATGAAAGTGTCCAACTGAAGGGATAAGATAGAATTCGCGGAACTGTCAAAACTGATCAACAAGGCGAAAATAAGTGATATTCGAAACTATAACGTGAGAAAGACTGAAGAAGCCGTAAATAACGGACGCAGCCTGAAATCAGTGAGAAGGAAACTTGGCATAGCACAAGCCAAGATGTATGCACTGAAAGATAAGCAGGGTAATATCATCAGCAATTTCAAAAATATAGTAAATGAAGCGGAAGAATTCTATGCTGACCTGTGCAATACCCAGAGGAGTCAGGATACCTTCATTGTAAACAGTAATGAACAGGATACAGAAATTCCTCCTACAACTAGCAATGAGGTCAGAAGGGCCTTGAAAGACACGAAACGAGGAAGAGCGGTACGAGAAGATGGAATAACAAGTTGATTTAATCAAATATGGAGGATACATAATGCTTGGAAAACTGGCGACTCTTTATACGAGGTGTCTGTCGACTGCAAGGGTCCCAGAAAACTGGAAGAATGCTAACATTATACTAATCCACAAAAAGGGAGACAATAATAAATTGAAAAATTATAGGCCCATTAGCTTACTCCCAGTATTATGTAAAATATTTACCAAAATAAAAACCAATAGAACAAGCGCAACACTGGACTTTAGTCAGCCAAGGGAACAGGCTGGCTTCAGGAAGAGATACTCTACAATGGATCACATCCATGTCATTAATCAGGCAATCGAGAAATCTGCAGAGTACAATAAGCCTCTCTATATGGCTTTCATATATTACGAAAAGGCATTTGATTCAGTAGAGATACCAGCAGTCATAGAGGCATTACGCAATCAAGGAGTACAGACCGCTTACGTAAATACCCTTACGTAAAAGCTTGAGACCAAGTTAAGGATCGCGCGAAGAGTGATCGAACGAATAATGCTAGGCATAATGTTAAGAGACAGAAAGAGAGCGGTTTGGATCGCAGAGCAAACAGGCGTAGCCGATATTGAGATATTAATGAACATTAATGAACATTAAGAGGAAAAAAATGGAGGTGTGCGGGTTATGTAATGCGCAGGTTTGCTCCGCGAATCTGGAGTGTATCTACATGTTTAAATATTTCTTTATGCCAGGAAGCACGCTGTCGCAATTAAAAAAAAAAAGGTATGATAACCGTTAGACCATTGGGGTTACAGAATGGGTACCAAGAGAAGGGAAATGCAGTCGAGGGCGGCATAAGACTAGGTGGAGCGACGAAATTAGCAAATTCGCGGGCGCTAGTTGGAATCGGTCGGCGCAGGACAGGGGTAATTGGAGATCGCAGGGAGAGGCCTTCGTCCTGCAGTGAACAGAAAATATGATGATGGTGGTGATGGTGATGACAGTTTTACCGAAGCGTTTACGGCGCGCTCCGCTTAGACCGGCGCATCATACCAGTTTGCACACAGCCGCTCGAACACTATACAGAGAACATTGATGCGCGTGCGCACAACGCACATAGCGGCAGCGGATCGTAGAACGCGTTCCGCTACGAACGCGATTTCGCGGAGCGTCAGGGCACATTCACACCGGCGACTTGAGGAGGTCGCGCGACCATTTGCGACTCGCAATCAAAAAGCGACCGAAGGCGACTGATGCTCACACCGGCAAGCCCGGCTGAGCGCGACCCGCAAGTCGCAATCCCGGAGATTATCGTTCTCAGCGAGAACTCTCGGAATCTACACGGAATTTGAACGCGACGCCGGAGGAGGCCGGATGTAGACACACGAAAGATCACTTCCGGTGCGCCGCTGATTGGTTTATCAGTTTTGCGACCACGGTCGCGCGACTGAAAAATCGCGCAGAGAGCGACTGGCCCAAAGTGGTCGCTTTTCAAGAAAGGCGACCGTTTGCGACCATTTGCGACTGGTCGCTTTGCGACCAACTTGGTCGCGCGACCACTGTCAGTCGCCGGTGTGAATGAGCCCTCAGGGTGCGTCGAGTTGCTGTCGTAATCATTTGACGGCCAAGCTGAGAGTACGTCACTGGCGCCTCTGGGAGACGCACATGTTAGGTAAGGGAAATCAATGCACTCTAAGCATCCACCGGTGCTTGTGAAATGTGTGCGGAGCGTAGCGCAAGCAAACGTTCTGCTAAAACTGTCAATAATGTGACACAGCAGAGCGCTCACCTGTGTCACCTCGTGTCCACTTCAAATCCAGTGTTCGTTTCGTCCCCGTTGCGTCTTATAGTATTTAGCGCAAGAAAAATGAACACACACCAACTAGCCCAATTCATAACTCTTCTAAATGAACCAAAGCACTCCACACGGAGTGAATATATACCGGCGCATTCGATCAACAGCTATTTCTTGTTTCACAAATGTCGCTGGCTGACCTTGCAGGAAGCACGCAGTCGCACGACAATTATAGGGCAGCAGCGAAACTTTGGCTAGCGGTAGCGATGAAGGTCGTGATATTTGGGCTTGATGGTATAGACCAGAGCCTATAGGCGGCCGCCGTGTTTTGATGCGAAAACGACAAATGGCTCATTGAGCGAAAAAGCCGGCGTCTGTCGTCTGTACAAGCGAAAAAAATTCGGTGCCATTCCACTGCGTCAAGCGCCGCATGTACATAAATGGATGATGTTGAGCCTGGGAAGATGATGAGGCGCTCATGTATTGTTGCAGAATGTGGCACGACGCCTTTTACTAACGAATCCCGGCACGTATAGAAAAGACACGCGCCTCACCGCACTCCGAGGGCATACACTGCCTCACCGTAGCCAAGACGATCGTGCGTTGGTCGACGTCCCGCAATGCAGTAATGGAGGTCACTAGAAAACCACAAGCGGTCACACACGACACAGGCCACACAAAATTGGTTCCCCACAAACTCCCCCTGAGACCTGGCCGTCGCTCCTGTAAAACGTTCCAAGTCTGCGGCATCGGGGCCACATGGGCGGTTCGCATTTCCTTCCACCTCGCGGTCCTGGCGGGCAGCACGCTTTCCACGGGACCCCCATCGCGGGAGAGCGGAAGGAAAGGCGCACGCGCGTGGAACGCCGACAAAGTGAGGGCGGTGCGAACATGGCCGACGCGGGTCAAAGTATAATATCTCTATACTCGCGGACAACTTCTATGGCGATGAAGGGAAAGCTACGGGCGCGTGGCTGCTGCACCTGTGTTAGGGCGCCAAGTAGTCCGCCAGCGTTTGACAGTGCTTTTGGTTGCTTGGACGCTGAATCGACGCAGCTGCACGTGCGACGGTTTCGCGTTTTGCCAAGACGCGGAAGGTACAAGCCGCAAAATAAGTAAACCTTTACATTTAGTGGTGCGTTTTATCTTATAGCACCGTTACTAATAAGGTGTTTGTTTTCTCTTGCCCAGCTTAAACTAACGTGAATGAAAGCATGGGACTATTTTCAGAAGCGCTCTCACTTGTGCGCGCTTTGCCACCGTAGCTTTCCCTTAATTGCCACAGAAAGTTGTCCGCAATTTCTTTTTATACAGTGGTATCTGTTCGTATCAGCTTAATATCTGATACAGGTTGTATTTGGACCTAAAGTATATTAAACTTATTTTTGCAAATTAGCGGAGTGCTTAAAGCCTGCTTCACCTCCGCCGCGGGTCGGCCCGGTATTGCACTATCTTCGGGATCGGCCCACGGATGGGGAGAAATTCTTCATTACACCGCTCGATAGGCGCACACAAGTTTTACAGAGTAGCTGTTAGCCTCTAGTTGATCTGTATTTTTCGTGTCCGTCAGCAAAGGAAAAAAAATGTGCCGAGAAAACTGCATATCTACTGTATATCTCCTTTGGAATCAGCCATACAACACACAGCTGATTTATTTCAATAAAGAAAAGCACAAAATAAGTGTCAAAACCGCATGATGGGTGACAAGGCGCCTGTGAACAATGCGAGGCCTGCATGTTCCTTCTCCCCGCGTGTGTTTCCCGGTAAAGGTTACTGTTAAACAAGCTGTTTCAGTGGGAAAGGCGCAACAGCAGCATATGAATCAGGGAGTGACGTCACCAAACTTCATATATATAGAAGGGAGACCTGCCTAGCAACTCATTCAGTTTATCGCAAGACCGCTATGGGTAGACCATGCAAAGTTAAGACTCCAGAAGAGCAGCGTGAATACGACGAGCGTCAAAGAGTGCGTAATCCTAATGCTCAACAACGGTGTCGTGCTAAAACTAGGAAGAATAAAACATTCATATCCCCACGAGGGCACTTGGGTGGTTTTCGAACAGCTTCGCTGGCCATCCACTTTCGCAGGGTCGGGATGGCGAGTCAATTTTTTTTTTGCAGAACCTAGCCATATACAGCTGCGCTGTAAAACGGCACCAAGGTTCCCATTGGCTTCGACGCCACATCACGAGCGTGCCTCGACGGAGCAGAGTGAGCGAAAGGGAACACCTGCTGCCACGATAGCGCGCGCCAGGTGTTGCGTGAGAGGAGAGGGCATATCGCCGCGACACCTTCGCTCTCGGAAGCCTGTCTCATCCGCTCGAGATCTCGCTTGCATTCTAACTGCGCCTCGGTAATCGCTATAAATAAATTAACGTAAACAGAACAAATTCGCAAGGAAAAAAAAACCGTACGCAGCTTGCGCTAGTCGTGTAAGGCTGGAGTCAACAGCGGAGCTTGTGATCACCTAGCTTTTACCTGGCTTGCCTAAGTAGTTTGTATGTTTTGCTAGGTTATGCTAGGTTTCGCTAAGTCGTTATCTCGGCAGGCTTGACGCTAGAAGTTTTCGAGCAGTCGCAGGCTAGGATCGCTTTCTCGGCGACGTCCAGCGTTCAGGCACCGACTCTCGCGTTCCCTGGACTGAAACTCGGGATCCTCTACTCGGCGTGGCCTCTTCTCTGCCGCAGCTTCGGCGCGGTGTTCCGGATCAGCTCAGTGACGACGCATCGTTTCTCGCTTGGCAGTATGGCACTCTTCCTGGTAAGCCGCTTCAGGCGTCCGGACTTCCTTCGGTTTACCCATGGTAGCAGCACGTACGCACGGAATATAGGAGGCGGGAGGTGTGTCGCCGCGCTGGCTGTTTCCATGTGTCACTCGCCTGAGACATCACGACTCCGCCCTACGCACGTGTGTTGCGAGGAGGTTACGTGGGTCGGTGCTGTCGCAGATGGTTGCTAGGCAACGCGAGACGGTGCACTAAAGTCCCTTAAACTTCGTAAAGTAGCGACACTCTCCTCCTCCACCTTCACTCTTCCTCGTTTCTCCTCTCTTTCACGCTCTATCCTCGACCGTGGCGCCGCCTACCCTGCTCGAGCGTAGCAACGGCGCCAACATGCGCTCCTTGCCACTCCGTAGACTCTTCTCGAGCAAAAATGGCGCTGATGCACGGCGCGAGTTCCCACGTGATGCTATTAGGCCAATAGTGACACGGCTTCGGCCTCGGCCAGAGCGCGCGAGGAGGCGGCGGCATTCTTCAAAGCGTGGCACTACTTAACTAAGTTTAGGGGGATTTACGGCGCGCAGCTGGGCCGAGTTTTCTGGTAACGCTCCACGGCGGAACGAAAGCTTAAACAGCTCCGCTGTTAAAACGTTGGCGGTGGTGAGTTTCTAATACGACCCCACGCTCAGAAGCCGAGTGTACAGGGCTGAGCTAACCAAGCGTCTCAGCGTGCTAGCTTGCCCGTGAGAAGTTAATAATTCGAAGGACCGCTCAGCGCCGTTCAATTGGACATTAATACTTTCGCATTCACAACTCATAAAATGTGATTAGGTATCCGCGGATTTTTTTAATGCGAAAGCTGACGCTGGCGTGACGAGGAGCACCGCCAGTGGCGTTGCAGCCGTCGCAGCTCGATTCTGCGTCGCAGCTCGATTCTTCATCCCCCAGATGAAGCCTACGGTAAACTGTCGGCGTCCGGCGACATATTCGGGCTATTTTAATTTTTTTACTTACACTTCGTGCATGATCGTGTAGATGAGTGTAATGCCGGACAGAGGCTATGACGTCGTCTGCTGCACTTGGCTGGCTGGGCTGTATGTAGCCAATCAGAGAAGGGTGAGCGTCCTCTTCTGCATCAGCACAAGGAAAGCGCCTGACTCAGCACTTCGCCTGACTTCGCACTTACTGGCTGCGCTTGCCTGAAAATAAGTGCTAATGTACGAGTTTCCTTTCATTAACAAATCTACTCAAACTGCACCTAAATACATCGTGAATGCACAGTGCACGAAGACAACTTCTCGATGCGTATAATACCGCTCGGAATCTGAAACAGCTTGCACCATCCGTGAGTAATATGATTTTTTTTTCTTGAAGAAGAGTTTTTAGCTGGGCTTTTGGTGCGTATTAACTTTTGGGCGTACTGCGCGAAAACGGGACAAGGATGGATGCAAACACGAGCGCAGACTATCAACATGTTATTTCTTTGAACGTGTACAGAGCTCATAAAAAGGTCATATGTGCGTCAAACGGGGAACAGTTTCAAGTCGCAAGTTTGCCGGCTACGATCAGCAGGTTTCCCGGAATCTTGGTGCGCTGCATTGCCGAGGAGCTTGTCCAAGAAAGCACACTGGGCCGCTATTTTGTAGCGATGCCTTATGCCTTATTCTATGCTATTATCATCCACCACACACGGCCGCCTGATCCCGTTGGTAATGTGGGCAGACCGTCGCTCTGACCACTGGCCAAGCGCGAAAAGCCTGAAAAAGCATAGAATCGGAAAAGGCATCGCTACAAAATACCGACCCAGGACCAACAGTGCACTCTATCATCAATGACAAGTGGAAGACGACTGTCATGCCAGATTCATAAGATTTCACATCGCATCAAGAAAATTGTTGGAAGGGCCGGAGCGCGTGTTCTTTTCTCGGCGCCCAACGAACTAGTACGTTAATCCTGGCTAGGCAACCGAGACAATGCGACGACCCAAAGGTGTATGAAAAACATGTAAAAAAATTCGCGGATTGTGGCAGCCATGTTGTGTGAAACGTCCACCTGTCATGTGGTCTTTCGTATATCCGTCAGACGGGGCTTTGTGGTAATGACCGCCGCAAAGAGCATTCATGCTCGCCCAGAGCCGGCCAAGGAAGTAAAGTCATGGGTAAAGTCAAAACAAAATACACTATACTGATGGGTGACTTCAATGCCAAGGTAGGCAAGAAGCAGGCTGGAGACAAGTCAGTGGGGAAATATGGCATAGGCACTAGGAATAACAGGGGAGAGTTATTAGTAGACTTTGCAGAACAGAATAATATGCGGATAATGAATACCTTCTTCCGCAAGCGGGATAGGCGAAAGTGGACGTGGAAGAGCCCGAATGACGAGACTAGAAATGAAATAGACTTTATACACTGCGCTAACCCTGGCATCATACAAGATGTGGGCGTGCTCGGCAAGGTGCGCTGCAGTGACCATCGGATGGTAAGAACTCGAATTAGCCTAGACTTGAGGAGGGAACGGAAGAAACTGGTACATAAGAAGCCGATCAATGAGTTAGCGGTAAGAGGGGAAATAGGGGAATTCCAGGTCAAGCTACAGAATCGGTATTCGGCTTTAATTGAGGAAGAGGCCCTTAGTGTTGAAACAATGAACGACAATCTTATGGGCATCATTAACGAGTGTGCAATAGAAGTCGGTGGTAACTCCGCTTGACAGAATACCAGTAAGCTATCGCAGGAGACGAAAGATCTAATCAAGAAACGCCAATGTATGAAAGCCTCTAACCCTACAGCTAGAATAGAACTGGCAGAACTTTCCAAGCTAATCAACAAGCGTAAGACAGCTGACATAAGGAAGTATAATATGGATAGAATTGAACATGCTCTCAGGAACGGAGGAAGTCTAAAAAAAAAAACAGTGAAGAAGAAACTAGGAATTGGCAAGAATCAGATGTATGCGTTAAGAGACAAAGCCGGCAACATCTTTACTAATATGGATGAGATAGTTCAAGTGGTCGAGGAATTCTATAGAGATTTATACAGTACCAGTAGCACCCACGACGATAAGTTGAGAGAGAATGGACTAGAGGAATTCGAAATCCCACAAGTAACGCCGGAAGAAGTAAAGAACGCCTTGGGAGCTATGCAAAGGGGGAAGGCAGCTGGGGGGATCAGGTAACAGCAGATTTGTTGAAGGATGGTGGGAAAATTGTTCTAGAGAGACTGGCCACCCTATATACACAATGCCTCATGACCTCGAGCGTACCGGAGTCTTGGAAGAACGCTAACATAATCCTAATCCATAAGAAAGGGGACGCGAAAGATTTGACAAATTATAGACCGATCAGCTTACTGTCCGTTGCCTACAAAGTATTTACTAAGGTAATTGCAAATAGAATCAGGAATACCTTGGACTTCTGTCAACCAAAGGACCAGGCAGGATTTCGTAAAGGCTACTCAACAATAGACCATATTCACACTATCAATCAGGTGATAGAGAAATGTGCGGAATATAACCAACCCTTATATACAGCTTTCATTGATTACGAGAAAGCGTTTGATTCAGTCGAAAGCTCAGCAGTCATGGAAGCATTACGGGATCAGGGAGTAGATGAGCCGTAAGTAAAAATACTGAAAGATATCTATGGCTGCTCCACAGCTACCGTAGTCCTTCATAAAGAAAGCAACAAAATCCCAATAAAGAAAGGCGTCAGGCAGGGAGATACGATTTCTCCAATGCTATTCACAGCGTGTTTGTAGGAGGAGGAGGAGTAGATTTTAATGAAGAGAAAGGAGGAGAGGTTGGCCTGGAGAGCGTGTCTCTAGCCTGCTACTCCCCACTGGGGAAAGGGGAAGTGGGAAATACAGGGAAAGGTAGGTGGCGGGTGATTATGTTATGGTACAATGAGATACTATGAATAAAGGGAAAAATCAGACATCCACTTGTTCGTAGCAATTGCTACAAAGGAAACCCATACGGTTTCCTCGAAAGAAAAGCCTCATAGTTAAAGAAAAATTCGTCCTGGTCCGGGACTCGAACCCGGGACCACCGCCTTTCCGGGGCAGCCGCTCTACCATCTGAACTAACTATGAGGCTTTTCTTTCGAGGAACCCGTATGGGTTTCCTTTGTAGCAATTGCTACGATCGGGTGGATGTCTGATTTTTCCCTTTATTCATTACTTCTCTCCACCTTGCGGGTTTCCGCAGAACTACTACGTCAGCCTGGTTAGCTCAGATGGTAGAGCGGCTGCCCCGGAAAGGCGGTGGTCCCGGGTTCGAGTCCCGGACCAGGACGAATTTTTCTTCAACTATGAGGCTTTTCTTTCGAGGAAACCGTATGGGTTTCCTTTGTAGCAATTGCTACGAACGGGTGGATGTCTGATTTTTCCCTTTATTCATTACTTCTCTCCACCTTGCGGGTTTCCGCAGAACTACTACGTCAATGAGATACTATATACACGTTGTCCAATATGCGGATGCGCACTGTAGACGCAATACACGTAAGAGTAATCTTGTCCATAAAAAAAGGAATCTTGTCACAGAAAGTTATTGCGCAAACACATTTCGCACCGACTGCACGTCTCACAGCTTCTAGAGGCGATCATCTAAACCAGTCTCACTTAAAGAGTTCAAAAGTGATTTTATGGCACGTTGGGCACAGTGAACACTCCTCCACGCGCCCAAAAGTTACAGGAGGTATTCAGAGACCTGGATTGGGAAGAATTGGGGATAAGAGTTAATGGTGAATACCTTAGTAACTTGCGATTCGCTGATGATATTGCCTTGCTTAGTAACTCAGGAGACCAATTGCTATGCATGCTCACTGACCTTGAGAGGCAAAGCAGAAGGGTGGGTCTACAAATGAATCTGCAAAAATCTAAAGTAATGTTTACCAGTCTCGGGAAGAGAACAGCAGTTTACGATAGGTAGCGAGGCACTGGAAGTGGTAGGGGAATACATCTACTTAGGGCAGATAGTGACCGCTGATCCGGATCATGAGACTGAAATAATCAGAAAAATAAGAATGGGCTGGGGTACGTTTGGCAGGCGTTCTCAGATAATGAACAGCAGGTTGCCACTATCCCTCAAGAGAAAAGAGTATAACAGCTGTGTCTTACCAGTACTCACGTACGGGGCAGAAACCTGGAGGATTACGAAAAGGGTTCTACTTAAATTGAGGACGATGCAACGAGCTATGGAAAGAAGAATGATAGGTGTAACGTTAAGGGATAAGAAAAGAGCATATTGGGTGAGGGAACAAACGCGAGTTAATAACATCTTAATTGAAATCAAGAAAAAGAAATGGGCATGGGCAGGACATGTAATGAGGAGGGAAAATAACTGATGGTCATTAAGGGTTACGGACTGGATTCCAAGGGAAGGGAAGCGTAGCAGGGGGCGGCAGAAAGTTAGGTGGGCGGATGAGATTAAGAAGTTTGCAGAGACCACATGGCCATAATTAGTACATGACCGGAGTAGTTGGAGAAGTATGGGAGAGGCCTTTGCCCTGCAGTGGGCGTAACCAGGCTGATGATGATGATGATGATGATGATGATGATGATGATGACCATATTGAAGACATACAAGAATCGCCTCACGCGTGAGATACTTGAGGCCCACGCAATCCACCGAAGGGACAATTGCGTCAGCATCCCATCAATCGATCAGGCAGATAAGGAGCTTGATTACCTTGGGTAACAGATGTAGACTCATCCCTCGAATAACCACGTGCGCATTCGCGTCGGTATATACGCTCTGTGTATTTTCAAATAAATCATATGTTGCTAGTCTGCGCTCGTGCTTGTTTCCTTCCTTGTCCCGTCTTCGCGCAGTCCACCCAAAAGTTAATTTTGTCTTAGAAAATTACCTCACCTTCCTGAGTGACACATGGTCACGCCGGCACTTCGCTACCACCTTTGCAGCGAACATT
Source organism: Dermacentor andersoni (assembly GCF_023375885.2). Classification (NCBI taxonomy): domain Eukaryota; kingdom Metazoa; phylum Arthropoda; class Arachnida; order Ixodida; family Ixodidae; genus Dermacentor; species Dermacentor andersoni. Next base: position 199,170,945 of record NC_092818.1, on the reverse strand, counting down.
CAGTATCGTCGCTATATCAGCGCCGATGGTATCAGACAAAATGACGCCACGCGTTCGCAACGCTAGCCTGATGTTTTGTTGTCTGCTGCCTACACTCATCGAAACCGCACTGTAGAAAGTAGCTTTCATGCTACGCTACAGCTATAAAAGGCTTCGTTTGGGTGGGTGGAGCTACACTTTTCTACACCAAGTAGAAAAGAAAGAAAAAGGTGACTGGCTATCGCTCGTGTAGCCGGTGTAGGTAAAAAAAAATAGCCCTACAGTATATAAAGCGTTAGCTTGATGTTCACTCTCCGTTCCGCTCAGACCTGTGCATACGCACATCTCAGTAATAACGCTAGGGTGCTTATAATGCGGTCGTACTATGCTCATGCTTGCAGTGGATGAAAAAAAATTCACCGACTATTACGATACTTCCTAATGCGAAATTTGAGCGCAGCTCTATCAACCCTTTTCGCGGCGATCCCGTGGGCGCTGCCATGTTTGATCGCGTGGTGACGAGTCTGTTCTTACCTCAACTGCCTCCCGGTTGCCTCCGCGTTTACAATGGGTGTCTGTGACGCCAGTGCGGCTTAGCACACCTCTGTTTCGGGAGATATCGTAGACCGTGACTGGTTGGACTTCACGAAGCTTTGGCCACAGCTTCAGAGAACACGCAAAATTGCTGATTAAGCCATGTAAAAACCGTGCGAGCAGCGTATATGGTGCTTGTTTTAAAAGCGAGGCTAAACATGTATTCCAAGCTATCCAAACTTACCGCTCATGAATTGAAACAAGATTAGTGTATTTTGCTCTTCGTTCTTGGCAAATATTTTGAAGCAGCGGCTTGTCACGTTTCTGATTCAGTAAGTTTCCTTGGTGCGCGGGCACTATCTGATTATTTCTGCCTAATTGCTCGCGGGTGTGCTCAGTTTCAATAGATTTGTTCTTGCTTCGCGCAAGGCTTGAAACATTGTACATTGGCAAATATGTATTTAACTCGCTTACTCTTGTGGGCCGTCACGAAACATTCAGCTTCGACCGTTCGTGCACTATCGGTGTAGTCCGTCATTAGAGGGTATTAGAATAGGGGCCCCAAAGAAATAGCGTCGAAGCCACTGCGCATGCGCGAGACGCAAACTGTATTTGGGTTTTGCGTTGGGCACGCTATTTCACTGATTTAGCGGGAGCCCCAAAAATTGCCCCAAAAGATTTGCGTAAACAAGCATGGTGGCATCCATCAAAGCGACGGCTCTGACCTAGCACCAAACTGGGTTCGATTTGTGGTAACGCGTGAAGTTCACAAGCTAGGAGAAGTGACTGCGGTTATCGCTTTCTCTCAACTAGCGTGTGTTATGATGATTGATGCATTAGACGCCGCTGATTTCGAATTCGATTGTGGATTTTATGGCTCGTAGGCCTAACACGGCTTAGCTTAGCTGGTGAAGGCACGTAAAGTTGGTTGCTCAAAACTAAGGGCAACTAATTGTTTGCTGCTTACAGAATAACCTCTAAAATGTAATTAAACGCGAATACACGAAAGTCAAAAGTACTATTCTTATCACAAAATGGTATATTTTATTTAATTATTTCTAATAGCTTTTCTTTGACGCCGTAGTGCCGCTGTCAGCGCAAGACGCTATCCGCAAACGCAAAGCCCTATTCTAAAGCTCTTCACTCCTGCGTGCCCCAACGCTAACACCTACAAAGCTCTTTGGGGCCCTAAACTATTTGGGCCCCTATTCTAAAACTCTCTATTTTGCGTATATTGTGCGCAACTGCACACGTCTTCAATCCACATGATTCAATATCGCATGAATGGAGCACAGTGCGTTAGCGAAAACCCAGTTGCACCGGTAACGGTTTCGTATTCGTGCGCTGTCGCTGAGGCGACATGCGGTGCGCCGCCGAAAGTGCCATCTCGTTTCTCTAGAACAAATCGCTCCACGAAAAGGGTCAATAAGTGTTTTAATTTCGCGATACACTCTAAAAAAAATTGGCTGAAGGCTTAGCTTGGTTAAGCCTGGAAAATTGCGAAAGCAATACCCTTGGCTGCGCCTTGGTTCGGCTGATAGTGTGGACATGGTTGCCCTTTGTTAAACTTATGGCTATACATCATCCGACATAGCGCAAGGCAGCGCGCCGACCACTGCGAGGAGCCGAGCTGTAGCCCCATTTATCCTCCTAGCGTGACATCACACCAGCGAGCGCCCTCTCTCGGTAATGCCGCAGCAGCGGCGCGCAAGGCTTCGCCTCCACCATCGATGCCGCGAGCTGGGGCCCCGTCTCTCGGTCTGGCGTGACGTCACATGGTCACGTGACGCGCTGCTGGGTAAGGAGGCGCCACGACCACCGATGGGCCGAAAGTGCGAGCCGGTCACGCTGCCCTCCGCGTTGTCTTTCATCTTTCGCTGTGACCGTTCGCTCGGTTACGCCGAGGCACGACGCGGAGGCACGCCGACGCTCAACGCAGGAACGGGCGCTTAAGAGTTGCGCTCTAAAAACGCTGCCCTTCATCCGAGCGCCATTTATGCCAGTTACCCCTAGATGACCCTTTCCTGGTGCGGAGCTCTAGAGAAGTCGTGCTGACTTTAGAACAAGGAACTTGGAGCAATGTGTACGCGTTTTCACTGGACGTTGAAGACCTGTATTATGCGATTCCTCATGACGGAGTGCTCAGTGCCATTAGGAACAAAATCGAAGATTTTGGTGAAGTTAGGTTCAGTTGTGCAACCGGAGTGAATAGCGGCCAGTTTTTAGAACTGTTAAGCTTTTATCTTCATTCCACTGTCGTTAGTTTCAAAAACCAACACTATGTACAACGCAAGGGCATTTGCATTGGATCGTCGCTCGCTCCCATTCTTTCAGACATCTTTCTCAGCGCCTTTGACAAGTGTGTAAACAGCATTCTGAATCAGTCATGTGCTCCTTCTATAATGAGGTATGTCGATGACTACCTCGTGGTTGTTAACGACGTTCCAGGGTCTAGGCTAGATGACACTGTAGAATCGATAATTAACACATTTAGAAATGCATCGGAGGCTCTAAACTTCACGTGCGAAAGACCTTGTAATAACAGCATTCGCTTTCTGGACCTCAATCTCACTCTGATCAACACGCATGTCTGTTTCGAATACCAGCCGAGGTTGAACAAGCAGCTAATCTCATACGACACTGCGCACTCCAAGCTAGTAAAACGAGGAGTTGCAATGACTTGTGTAAAAGAAGCGCTAAACAAATCTTGCAGCCACAAAATAGAAGTCAGTTTCAATAACCAAGTTTCAAGGCTACGCCTAGCCGGTTTCCCTTCACTATTGATTTCTAGCGTTTGCGACAAGCTTCATCAAAAGATCAAACAGGCAAGAGAGGGCACTAATACAAAAAAGCCATTTGATAGGAAGAGGTTACATGTGATTCCTTATTGGCACAGGGTATCCCACAACCTCAAGAAGGTGGCACAAAGGCACAGTATCAATCTTCTCTTCAGTGCACCATGTATGCTGGCCAAGATATGCCCTATGATGACAAAAGCAAAACCCGAACCATGCTCTAAGAAACATGCAGCGCAGTACACTGCTTGCAAAAGTAATGTCGTATACGAGATACCCCTAAGTTGCCAACAGGTTCATATCGGTCAAACCGGACGGTGTTTTAATGAAAGGGCGCGTGAGCACAATTGGGCCGTAAATAACAATGCGGGGGGCCATCTGGCAGAACACTGTAAACGTCACAATTGCCGTCCGTATCATCGCGACACCAGGTTTCTGGCATGGTCTAGAGATAGACTAGAACGGGAGATATCGGAAGCTTTTTACATTGCAAAGGCCGAGGGCACGTGCATTAGTTGCCCTTCAGTGACGCTTACCGAAAAGGAGATAGCTTTTCTGAAGAGATAGGGAGGTCGTGATGTCACGATGGGCCATCCTTGGTTGCATCTATATAAAGTTCTGTTTCTTCAAAAAACATTTAGTTGGAAGTAGCGCCTCGTCTGTCGTACATGTTGGTCTTTCGTCCTCGTCTTCGTAGCGCTCTTTTTTCATCAAGTGAGCGTTAGGAACAAATAAAGTATATTTCGCATGCTTAGGACTCTTCAGAGAGCGCGACTGATCACTGTATAAACGGTAAAGTCTGGCTCTCTGAACGAGGTAGCCCGATCCACTACGTAATTGAACGAAAAAAAAAACAGTCAAAAACACAAAGGACAAGAGGAGAGGCTCACACCACAACGACTGGGTTGAAATCTGGGCCAGTTGGTACATACTTGAACGAAAAAACCAGTCGTTGTGATGTGAGCCTCTCCTCTTGTCCTTTGTGTTTTTGACTGGTTTTTTTCGTTCACGTATGTACCAACTGGCCCAGATTTCAGCCCTTCTCCACTACGTAAGTCTACATGAAATTTATCAAGCTATTGCTCCAATTTTATGTTTAATGGCAAAAATATAATAATATTTAATAAAAATTTAATAATTTAATAAAAATATTCGTATTTATTTGAAGGCCTTATCGAATAGATACTATTTTATTCGGTCTTCGAATTCATTGTCTGAAATTTCGAGTAGTCGCACACTCTTACCGATCGATCGGGGTGATAGCCTGCACCCGTGAGCAAATATATACGTACCACAGGGTCGCCGAAAAAACAGGATTTCTTCGTAATTAACACGCATAAATGGAAACTGACGAGTCCACTAGAAAATTCGTAATGCCAAGTTTGGACTGCAATCTTTACTTTCAAGTTGCATTCACAGACACAGGAAAAAATTAGTTTTATCGCGCAATCCCTGGTCCGTATACTTTTGTTCACGGGTGTACATGCGGAGCGCTACTTGGACTACTCGAGAAGCGTGAAAAGGAAGATAATTGGAATATAGCCATTCTCGGCTAAAATTATAACATTCGGAAACGTGTCCTCATCGCAGTCTTTCGTTTCTATTTGCAGTGCATCTACAATGGCCGCACGATGTCCCATTCCGGAATCGGAGATAAGAAAGTACGCGGAAGCGAGTCCCTGCCTCGACGTGCAGCGGAAACTGTCCGCGTTGCAGCGTTTTCTGGTGAAGTTGAAGGCCAGCGGCGCTAACCTGCTCCTGCCTTGCGGAAAGACCGAAAGCGACGATCTGCCGGACTGCTGGATTGGATCGAATGTGGTCGCTCTTAACAGCGTGCTCCTGAGTGTCTCTTTGGAACTGCGCGAGGACAAACCGGGTGTACTGTCACTGGTCACTTTAGTGGCGAGACGCAGAGCCGAGCTTCCTGATGCAGCACTGTCTGACGCAGCTTTTCTTGTGCACTGGCTCTTATGCTACCACCGCTGTGTGCGAACGGTTCAACTGGAGTTCGACACAGTCCTTTGTCTTAGTGCGCCAACTGTCGTCGCTGGGGCACTGCGACGAGGATCAAGCGTGGTGTGTCTCAGGCTCAGCACAGGCAGTGTGGCGGAGAGAACACAGGCACAACCAGTTTTGACATCTGTGCTTGAGTCCATGGTCAATCTGGAAGTACTGGACCTAGGTGGAGTGACTCTAAACTACGCAACCGTGGATGGCGTTGTAGCAGTACTGAAGAGTGGCCGCCTACGTACTTTGGTCCTCGGTACCTGCCCACAGGGCAAGAAGGTTGCCCTCAGGCTTTCACGCGCCGTGAGGAAATGCGCAGGTCTTGCTTTGCTTGCCGTAAACGGCAGAGTAAGAAGCTTCCCTGAAATCCCGTCTCTTCTGCAGACAAACACTACCCTGTGGAGCGTATCGCTGTCAGGGGTGTCAGGGGAGCTCGCCGGAGAAGTACTGCTTTGCTTGGCGCGCAACGGTACCCTCGAAGAACTCTGCCTCAGCGACGCCGCCTTGGGTGATTTTCCGGTGACAATTGAACACATCTACAGGTTCGCCGAGAACCGGCACCTTAGGGTCCTGAAATTAACACGCCTGGAACTCGGCGACGCTGCTGCTATGGCGTTCGCAGAGTTGCTCCGCGAGAACGTGACTTTAGAAGAAGTGGACTTCTCTGGTAGCTGCGTAGGAGATTTCGGCGCGCATGCATTGGCCGAAGCCCTGACAGTGAACAGGTCGTTGAAGACACTGTGGTTGGAGCAGAGTCAACTCACCGACCGCGCAGTAGAAACGTTTGCTAGAGCTCTCTCGCTGAATGAGTGCGTCGAGAGGGTTAGCTTGGGGATTGTGGCCTTGTGCGAAGAATGGTGTCTGCCTGCGGACGTCTGCGACTTCAACAAGCTTTGCGGGCGCTTGGAAGTGACGTGGAACACGTGGGGACTCGAACGGATGAGCAGCTGCTTGAGCAGTGTGAGCAGGGAGCATCCGTTACGCGCCAGGGCGCGACCGATTAAGCTGTGCTGGACTCGCCAAGCAACCATTGGTGGTGTTCGTGCTCTTTTCGCCACTGCGTCCAGTTTAACCTTTCTTAACGAGCTAGTCGTTGCCAATATGCACTCCGATGAGCAGGGCTTCGCAGAAGCCATCGCCGAGTTACTGGTCTCGACCAACGCGCTCAAGAAGCTAGAGATACGCGAGTTGACCGGCGCCAACAACATCGTGCGAGTTATTCTGAATGCTTTGGCGCGAAATTCTACTGTATGCTACGCTTATTTTTCTTGTAGTTTAGGTGCCGCCGGCGTCGCCAACGCTTTGAAGGCGGTGCTAAATACCAACGTCACGCTTCACTGTATTAGGTTTCGGAGTCTTTACATGCGTGACATACCTTTGGCCAGATTCGTCCAGGGCATTAGAGGCAACAACGTCCTCACCGACTTCTCGTTCGACACCGTGCCAAATAAAGAAGACGTGCAAGGTTTGTGGAGCTTGCTGTGGCGGAACAGGTGCCTCCTCAGTCGAGCTGTGAAACACACTCGGGGTATTTCAGTGGACAAGGAGTCCATGGAGGCATTCAGTACGCTCGCGGGCCGAGACTCTCTGATCTGTGCGCTTATCGAGGCTACCGGTAAGACGTCGGCTGAGTGCAAGGACATTGTGAGCCGGGTGCTATGCAAACAGGAAAAGACAACGCAAATGGAAATAACGAGTGTATACCACCGCTGACTCATCTTCAGGGCCTCGTGCTACGGCCCGTGTTTTCACTCCTGCACTGAAATTTTTCATAGCAGAACTCTACGGCTTGCAAATAGTGCTTTGTCATAGCCTTCGTTACCGTGTCCCCTCGCTTCTCTCCATCGGGGTTTTGTGCTTCGGATGACGAATGTGTTGGATGCCTCGATAGCGCGCGTGTCATCGTACCCCGTACTTACATCGAGATACACGATTGCGCGTTGTCTGCCACCGTCCGCAGAGCACTGGGACTCGTTCCTTCGCCTCCGAAATGGCTCAATCTTGGGTGGTTCCGTTGATATCGTTTTTGACTGCGGTGGAAGAACGCCTTGCGATTGGAATCGGAGGATGCGTATCCGTCAAGCGTAAGTGTGCATGAGCAGCTTATTTCTTTTTTACTTTGATAGAAATAAACAGCTGAGTTTTTCATATTATGGTGGCGATGGCTGCGACGAGGTTATCTGGCAACTCATGTATTAGCATGAGAAGGGTAAGAATAAACTGGTTCGTGCATTAAAAATTGCGATTCCCGTAGACATTAACATGTTTAAAATCCATAACAAAGAAAATCTATCAAAATGCTTGCATCTAAATGTGAGGTCACTACTGCACAAGAAGGATGAAGTCACGGTGTAACACAGTATTTTACTCGGAACATTATGTACTGCCAGGTATAGGATCATTTCTTTGAAACCCGCAACGGAACCAGTAACGGTGGCATTGCAATTATAACTACTGTAGCCATGGGCATGAAATACTAAGAGAATATAGTCTAGCTAGGGATCATGATGAAATCTTATGCATGAACAAAGCAAATAGCCCCCGTCCCAATGTTCGCGTTTTTTTTTCGACCCCCTAATGCCAGTATCTTTGTTTTCTTTGATTTTCTAAATAACCTGCTTTTATACGCGAAAGAAAATGGTTTTCTGCTCCCATTTGGCGGGAAGTTCAGCATGTATATGATAGCTAATTTAGTTCAAGACCTACTGCGCGGATTTTCCCTGTCATTGAGTGCTATGATTTCTTTGCCACCATCAGATCACCGACGTGTGTTACCGTCACGGCATCGTCATTACCAGACACGTTAATTATAAACTCGCCTATTGATATCACGACATCGCGTGTCACGAAATTTCACGTAAGAGTTCACATGCCTATAGTTATTTTCCTACAACGAAAAACTGGCTTTCTAAATTCACGCAGTGAACAAACCACGTACCGGAAAGTATCGGATCAAACACTAGATAAGTCCAGAGGATGAGCCGTAGCCAACATAGACTGACGATGAAGACTGATAAGTTTCAGAGCAAACTTAAGTGCTTTGTTTCTAGTGGCTTCCCATCGACAACTGTAGGCATCATTAGAAATGATGTAAGCCATAAATTTCTAAAGAATTCACAAAACAAAAGAAAAATGGGCTTTATCAATTAGTTATTGAGTCCAGAGACTTAAGGAAGTGGATTCTTAAGCAGTTTAAAAATAAAATGAGCAAGGAATAGGACAAGGCGAAAAATGAATTTTATACCCACGTATTTAACACTGACTGTCTGCGGAGGAGAGATAAAATCTAAAGAAAAAGTGAACAAGACACTAAAGCGCAAAGCAATCTGTACGCAAATAGGTCGCTTTTAACATTGATGACAATATAGTATACGTGGTCGAAAACTTGCACACTGATTTAACAGTTTCTTTGCTGAAGTTGGGCGCGTAGAACCCAACTTTCTGTCTACACTGCACATATATTCATTGGGGGAACATTTTTCTTGCAACCCAGCTGTATCCCGGAGGTAATTTCGATATTTTTGTTCTTGTAAAACAGCCACAGCCGAGACTTGGATTGTTTAGAGATGACGCCACTTAAGCACGTCGTAGATGCATACTCGCGGCTGCTGTACCGCACATTTGCCCTATAAACCGGAGTGTTCATGCACAATTAACACTCAGGAGTAATAGATATTCATAAAGGACAAAAAACGATATTGGCAATTGCCGACCTGTTTCCATACTTCAAGTACTGTCGAAAGGTCCCGAAAAAGTTAATAACGCTCGTATTGATATTTTGTCGAGGCAACGTCTAATAACCGATTGTCAGTCAGCACGAGTTTAGAAAACGCGGTCCACGGAAACTTCTCCGACTCTGCAGAAAGACCGCATTCAAGAAAATAATGAAACAATGAGAAAAAAGAAAGAACATAGAGAATAGCTTCTGACTTTAGGATTATACTTTTAGAGAAGCAGAACGAAGGCTTCCAGGGATCATCATTTCACCTTCTCCGGCCCTACTTGGAAATGCAACATCAATTAGTTGAAATTAACGAGCACCGGTGCAGATAAAACTTGCGACAGCCGGTGTGCCACAAAGTAGCATTCTTGGCCCGATAACTTTTTAAATGTTAAAATAATGGCATTGTGAAAATTAGTGCTATGTGAAAATATGTTATGTATGCAGAGTGTTGCTCTGTTTTCTTCCAGGCAGGCATTTTAAATGAAATAATTCTGTTTGTAACAGACTTTGAGTGTGGCCTGAGACAAATTTTTGTGTATACACTACTGTAGAGCTTGAACATGTCCAAGCAGCGTCTGTAAACGCAAGATAGATGCAGCACATGCCGATCACTGGTAGGTACGATTGGGGACGGCATCGAGTTCGAGTCGTTAATATTTGGTGGAAGAAAGGAATACTTGAACGCTTCAGTACGTGCAAAAATATAGGGTTAAAGTGTGAGGTTGGTGGTACCGGGTGTATCTAGTTGTTAAGGGTTTAATATATATTAATGGCTCAGTAATTAGTTTATTACTAATAAGCGTTGAAAGAAAGTCAAGCCGCATTTCTTTCTCGTAAAGCTAGTAACTGTATACCATTTGTTACCATAAGTTCCGTGGGAGTATCACACTGCGAAAATTTATAAAAAATATATCGAACTGCTTTTCTCTGTATTCTTTCGAGCTTTTTAATGTTAATTTCGGTATAGGGATCCCAGACTATACAAACGTACTCGAGTATCGGCCGAATAAAGGATGTGTAGCAAAGAAGTTTTACACTAGCCGGAGCGTTTCTTGGTCGGTGTCGGAGTAGACAGAGTTTACGAAAGGCTGACGAGCATATTTCATGAATGACCTCATTCTTAGCGTGATCCAGGCCTAAGTTCCTCCACATTGCCTGATAAGAGGGTTGCGTAAAACGAAAATTGGGTCACGGCCGATAGGTAGGGTGGGCGCACATGCCCTAGACTGGATAACCCTGTCTGGTCTACGGCACAAAACGTCTTAAATCGACATCGCAGTGTACTTCGTAAGATTAAGCGAATCGTATATCGTGCTCTTTTTCATTCCCATCTCAGTTACTTCTCTGCGATATGGACTATCACCAAAATATTCAGATGCTGGAAATATTTCAGAATAAATCAATTCGGGCAATAGGAAACGTTTCTTTTCCCGAAAACACGCAATGAGAGCTGACTATGTACGAGTTCAAGGTAATACCGAGCTATAAGAATGCTTCGCTGTGAAAACTTGACGCGCTTCTTACTCATCGGAAATTTACTAGAAACTAGGAAGTGGATATTGATATCGCCGGATGGTATTCTCGCGTATTGAATATGGCTGTCGGCGCATTAATCATTCCCTGCTTAACTAATTCAACCTGCAAAATGTTGATGCGTTCTCTAAAATGACCTTGTAATGGTTTGTTGCTAATATGATGCAATTTCAGAGCATTTTTTTGCGCACTCTCAATGTATTTGACCATTTACATTTGCGACATTTGTCTCGATAATCCTGGCTTCTGAGGCCGCAATTGGGGCTTGCTCTGGTCCGTGCAGTCTGGCTTGCATTGCAGACTCGATGACGCCGCGAGGTCCTCGACTTCTAGGCTGCGGCGATCGCTTCGAGAACCCTGCTATACGTAGCCGAGATCCTCTCGAGGGCGCCCAACTTGCCATGTTGCAACTTGTTGCTTTAATAAATTGGATAAAGGCGGTGTGTAGAGCTTGCCATATGCCATTGCAAATGTGTTGAAATATGAATATGTCACTTCAGGAATTGGTATACATGTAACCATTAAACACATTACCGTAAATACAGAGAGCTTCTGTTTTTATTTATTCAGTTTTAGCTATGAAAGTGCGCACAGGTGGTATAGGCAAAAATGTACGGGTGACTTATGCGGTTGCCATGGCGCTCATAACACTGCAGACCTCTGGACTGCGAGTACGAGAGTTCCTTGTATTTTTGAGAGCGTTAGAACTTCTGACATATGCAAAAGAGAGAGAGAGAGAGAGAAAGAAAAAATAAACCTCGCTTTGTAGCCAGCCTGGCGGTCGCAGAACGCTTCCTTTCTTTACGCATTTCTGCGTAGGTGGTGTGCACCGACGTCATCCAGGCCGCCATAATGTACCGCCAGCACTCTGAAAGGTTACGCGTCAGCTCTATTCGCTGTACTTATCTCCGGCAGCACACTTGAAGCTGCGGGTATGACAACAATGCGGCGCACGTGACGTCACGCGTTTGTATATATATATATACACGCACACAACTGACGGTTGTCTCCGACGGGCTAAGCACAAGCTTACGAGGCACCCCACTACGGCGTGCCTCATAATCAGGTCGTGGTTTGGGCACGTAAAATCCCCAAAATGTAATGGTTGTCTCCGCCGGAGCACCGTCAGTTGCACTTCGCTCCTCGAAGAGACAGGGCGGGCGGGTGTCCAGTGGGCTTGTGAACACCACCCTGCAATGTGGTGAATGCGGTTTAAATCATGGATTCGGCACCCCAAAGAGGTGCGACGTAAGGCTGACGCATTTCCCTGCTGAGGGTGAGGGACATTTATAGGAAGTCACGCGACACTACCGCAAATTCCGAAAGCTCGTAGGGCCTTTCTATTGGTTGCGCGGCGTTATAATGCGTTCACGCTGCGCTGCTTTGGTCAACTCGCATGTCGAATATGTAACGATACTGGAATACGCATGTCGAATATGTAACAAACAACGCCAATCGCATGCTTGATTATCTGCGTCGGAACATTTTTGATGCCCCATCATCCCTGAAGTTAACACTTTACAAAACCTTGGGACGTTCTAAATTAGAGTATGCATGCGCCATATGGAATCCTACTCAGACTACACTCACTCGAACTCTTGAAGCCATTCAGAATTGCGGAGCACGTTTCATCTTACCGAATTATTCACGTCATTCCAGTGTCACATCCACGAAGAAAGCCCTAAACTTGCCTGACCTTTCGTTGAGTCGAAAGTCATCTCGCCTTAACGTTTTTCATAAAATCTATTATAACATCGAGCTGGAGGACGTTCTGTTTCATCCACCTCATTATATATCTTCAAGGACCGATCATCGCTTCAAGGTGGGTCTACCTTCTTGTCGCACAAAATTGTGTAATGAATCTTTTGTTCCTAGAACAAGGGTCGCATGGAACCACCTTCCCTCCACAATCGCCAGCATAACTGATGACCACAATGCCAAGATCGCTTTACAAGACGCCTTGTAATATTTTTTTGTTTGCTTTTTCCCCCCGCTCCTTTCTATAGTACGTTTGGGCCTTGAAAGTATTTTAAATAAATAAATAAATAAATAAATAAATAAATAAATAAATAAATAAATAAATAAATAAATAAATAAATAAATAAATAAACTAGTATAGGACCACCGAAAACGAGTTCTCGCATAAATACGCTTTTTTTTACAGAGAAGCTGTCTATGAATAAGATTTGGGAAAAACTGTGTTCGAGATGCTGACAAAAACAAATTATGTTTTTGTACCGCAGAAAGGGTCCAACCTCAATGTGGGCTCGGGGAGCTACAACGCGCCCTTCAGCTACCCTTGTCACACCAACAGCAGCAACCGTTTCAGCACTCGGCCAGTTTGCTGAAACGCATTCACACTGCGGCGCCATTAAACTGAAGTTTAAAATCGCCATTAAATCTTTTTAAGGGTATAATTGAAGGAGAAAGCAACACATCGCTTCAGAAAACGAAATTAGGCGGAAAGTCGCGGTGACACATGGCTTCCACTTTCGCGGTTGAGCTGTGGATTTGATTTCACAAAACCGCGTTCAACTGCGACGCTGTGCCCTTCGTGCCGACGCACTTATGTTCCGCGACGCGGACGTCACCTTTTTGTCAACGCCCGCCCAAAACACGTGGGCCAGAGCAGTGCACGGGCCCCCGGGGCTGGCTAAAAGCCCGGGCACGGCCCGCGGCTCGGGTGGAGCAACTTGATGATGAGCCCAGGGAGGAGTGACAAGGCAGAAGAGGTGGCTCTTAGTTACCTTAGCGAACAAATAAAAAAGTTTGAATTATTTCTTGTTCAATTCCTTTTCGTAAAAGGAATTGGTTTTGTTGCTGCAAAGACAAACTTTTTTTCTGGCAAGAGAAAGAAAAGTGGTATAAAGCGTGTTTAATGCGGTCTGGCTGTTACAGCTTTTGCGATTGCACTAATCCATCGTTCCCGATACTATTAATATGGCGAAGCTGCTAGCAGCTCATTGGTCGTCATTTTTCGTGTCGATGTCCGTGTGCAGAAATATGGGCCGATCCCGGAAGTAGTCCAATACCGGGCTGACACGCGGCGGAGGTGAAGCAGGCTTCAAGCACTCATCAAAGTGGAGCGAAAAGTGCACACATTCTTTGGAATCAGGCATACAATTATAAAGAACATCATTCGTTTCCATAAAGAACAAGCACGAAACAAACGTTCGAACCAAATAATTGATGGTAAAGTGCTCCTGATAACAATGTCCACGTCGCAAGCTGCCGCGGCGACGGCAGCTATCGACGTGGTGAGTGACGTCACTAGGCTTTCGTATATAAGAGAACCAGGCTAGCAACTGATTTCATTGTCGTTGCGGCACCGCTATAGGTAGGCAACGCATAGTCAGGTTCTCCTGAGGAGCAACTTGAATACGAGGAGCGGGAAAGGGAAAAAGAAATGGCAATACGACGAGCGGCGGCGTGCTGTCAAAATTACCATTACTACCATTACTCTAAATTACCATTACTATCATTATTCTAATGCAATAAAGTATTGCCTACCCACCTCAGCAGTTGTGGTTTTCAACAGCTTTGCTGGACATCCACATTCGCAGGGCCGGGATGGCGAGAGAGAGCGTAAACATTTATTTTCAAATCAACAAGATTTGAGTCGGGCGTCTTTTTAGTGGGTCTGGGCACCCGCCGCGGACTCGGTTCCGAGACCTTGTCTCGAAGCGGCTTCCTCGGCTCGCTGGACGGCCCAGCGTTGTGCTGTCAGGTTCGAGCTGAGCAGTGCGGTCATCCAGCGTGACCGGAGGCTGGCGGTGGAAGAAACGGAGGGGTCGGCACTGCCCGACTTGTCCCGACACTCCCATAACATGTTATGGGAGTGTCGGGATGGCGAGTAATTTTTTTTTATTGCAACTGTGTTACTTTACCGCTTTCTTATTTATTGCAGCTATTTAAGCAATGTTATTTGGGTCGCTCTCATCGAATTCATTCACCACAGGCATGCGCAAAAGTTCCACGGCTGCGATTTATACCAAAGCAGACCCACGACCCTCCAGCACATCTAATATATAGTACGCACCACGATGCACTATTGTGGCACCTTTTCATAAGCGAAGCACTACACGGTCACAATAAACTCCTTTTCAGGAGCGACACGCACTGCTCCTCGCCGCGCATTTTGCCGTCGGCTTCCTCGCCGTCTGAAAATGCCACAGCCTCCATCGTTGCTTGTAAATGTGCTGCGAGCGTGTTTATGGCTGTCAAGATGATACATGGCGAGAAAGTACATGGACCCGTGTGATGTAAAAGGAGACGGTTACAGTCAAACACTCTGTAAATGCGAGGATGAATTGCGACTCGCACCGCACGTGGCCAAGATGTACGGGTACCTGTCAGGATATCATGGCTAAGACAGCATAGATGGTGGCTCACGTGCTCTAAATGGTTGATAAACTAACATGTAGTCCTTCTAATGCTGGCGTGGGAGCCAACTTTTCATGTAGTGTAGCTTTACAGTTTTTATGCTTGGAAAGCCCTCGTGACCCCCCCCCCCCCCCCTCTCCCCACCTCCCGCCTACCTTAGGCACTGTTGAACGTAAGT
This sequence comes from Dermacentor andersoni, assembly GCF_023375885.2. Taxonomy (NCBI): domain Eukaryota; kingdom Metazoa; phylum Arthropoda; class Arachnida; order Ixodida; family Ixodidae; genus Dermacentor; species Dermacentor andersoni. The sequence continues at coordinate 199,155,812 of NC_092818.1, read as the reverse complement.
GCAGTCGAAGGTTGAATCAGGGCTCTTTTATTGCACGTGCCTAGAACGTACATGTGCATACCAGTAAAACAGATTTTGCTTCCCTAGCTTGTTAGGTGATGTTCCCATCAATGTTCAGTCGTCACGGTCAAATGAAGGAGTGTTTCCGTAAAAAAAATCACAGTGCAATTGCGCGCATGGCTGACATGACAGGTAAAGCAGGCTCATGCCGCAACTCTTCTGGAACAACTAGCAAAGCCAAGTTACCACAACGCTCAGAAAGACTCGATCCAGACGCAAGTGTACACACGACACAGCGCTGACACGAATGGCTAAACTTATACCACGGAGTCCAAGAGGCCATACATTCGTTTCGAGATAGACGCTCACACTAGCGTCGCCTAGTAAAGGTACAGTGGTGGTGGTGGTGAAAGATTTATTGATTCTTGAGCCTTATGATTACAGCCTACTGATGGGTCGGCCCGATATCGCGTAGGGTGGCAGCACATTGCCCGTCATTGCAGCTGCTTCTGGCGGTCTTTCTTGGGCTGAACTCCTCGCTGTGGTGGTGTGAATTGTATTAAGTGGTACACCGATAATACACCCAGTTAGCAATATTTAACTGCTGCGACGTAAGGAGCTAAGTGAACACTAGCACAGGCGCACAACACAGTTGCAGTTTGGTGACACTTCCATTAGAAGTCGAAGGTTCAGTCACGAGACCGCGAACCAGCGGTAAAAAGAAGAAAAAAATGGGCGGGCTCAACTTTTGAGTTACTGTGCGTGCGGCTTGTGGACATCGTCTTCGGGAGTCGCCGACGGGTGCTGTGGCGAGGAAGGGTGGACGCTTGCAGTGCCAGGGGAATGGAGGACGATGGCAGCTGGAAAGGGCCGGTTCCTGGTCAATTGGAACGTCAGCAACGCTGGAACGTCAACACCAACTCCCAAACCAGCCGGGTCCTTGCGGAGAATCATGTTGAACAGGTTTGGAATGCGAATGGCCATGTCCACTGGCATGTTGTCGTCGGCGTCGCGGCTGTGCCTAGCCCGCTCTTGCTGCGGGGACGGCGCCGCGGCAGCATAGGTCGCAGCTAGTATAAGCGCTGTCACTACACTAGGGCGCATGACTCTGTTCCGTCGGCGTTGCTCCTTGCTAAGCAAGTGCGCGGATGGAGCTAGAAGGCTGGTACTTAAGCGGTCGGGCGGCGGCATACACACATACCAAATGGTCGAGTTAATCAGCATCAGAGTTATAGCGATAACAAAATGGCTCAATGAACTGGCTTTCGTGGCACCGTCCTGACACATCTGTTTCTTGAACTATCAAACATTGATTAAATCATGCGGCCCTTGATCGATGATATCAAGAGAACAAAACCTTCCTGGCTTGTCATGCGCCGCTATCAGTTGTTCTGTTTTTCCCGGCATCTTTCCGGAAAGCGCGTTAGCGAGTAATCTCAAACAGATACCGATTCGTTTTAGAGACAGCGGAACACTCATTAGGCCGCGATATATTCGACTTCTGCGTCACGTCTGAGTAAACGTGAGCAGTGGGTAAAGTAGGTCGAGGAAACGAGAAAAGTGCTGATCAAAAGTGACGCTTCTCTTTCGCTGAGGGTTAAGTGCTCCGAACTAAGTCGTCTACAAACGTTATCTGGAACATGTATGACAAAGGCAGTTCAGACAAACATCTGTAACGATGCGCCTGTTGAAAATACTACCAGCAATTAATAATTTATATTGATATTTCCATGCTTTTAAAGGCGGCAGCGGATGCAATGAATCGCAACATGAATTATAACAAAAACAAGTGAAACAACGTACTGATAAAACGCGAATAGATGCGTGCAGCACGAAACTCATTTTTAATGCACACTGGGCATTCCCATAGTAACAGCACGATAACATGTCAGAGAGCCACACTGCGTGTCACAGCAAACCGCGGCATTGTAACAAAAGTTTACGCTTTGAGAAAAATACAGTTCACTCGGCCGGTAGAAAGTTGAAAAGTAAATGACGGTTCAGAAGATTTAATTAAAGGAGTGCGAGTACTTGAGGTGTCGAACACGAATCGAGTAGTCACTGTCATTCGATTCGTATTCGATTGGGGATTTCACTTTTCGAAGATGTTGTATATTCGTTTCGTCCTAGTATATAAGAGACAAAAGTCTCGAGGGAGACAGAGCGGTGGATGGAAGGATTGTTCCGAATATTTCTGCTGCAGGATAGGCGCTGTTCTAGCGCAAGGACACTAATTCCTGAGTCATAAATGTGTGCTCAATCATTTCCAGTCAATCTATAAGTGTGGCGCGCTTTTAGGCAGCCTAGGTACGAATATGTTCTGATTTATAATTTGGCCAGCCTCATCGTGTTTGCATCCTTTTAAAAGAATGCGCTGGGCTGTATACAATATCAGGCTTCCGTTCTTCACCGAACGCAACAGCTTGCGTATATCTGTAGCATGCAGTTCCCTTGTTTCAGTACTGTCATTACCATGGTGGGTCAGATACTTGAAAGCAGTTGTTTATCATTTACAAGCTCTTCAGTTGTTCGAGCGTCTAATCGTGAACGGTATTACGTGCACGTGTCAATGTATATAAGCACGATTTCTATTTTTACCAAACGGTCTCCGCGCAAACTTCATGCTCTCACGTTGCTTTAGAATGAATAAAATATTCGAATTCGATTCGGTTATGGTCCATCGAGTGAGCACCATTCTTCGCATTAGGTAGATGTGAACTGCATTTGAGTCTGCCAAATTTCAAGTGTGCGTGTGACAAAAAAAGTGGAACTTCTTTGAAAGGCCGTACATATACGTCCGCCCGCAGGCCGTGTTCCTCAAGCGTTTAGGATTTATTGCCGTTTGATTCTAATCGTAACTTAAGTTTTTCGGTGATGAAGTTAACTTATTTCTTCAGGAAAATAATTTTTTTCATAAGAACACATCTCTGCAGACTTGCCCAGTTGCAAAGCGCGTAAACATCAGTTCCCATGGCTTTGTTGAGAGCAAAGCCTTCGCGCTGAACTTTCTAGTAATTTGCTCATCGCTGACTGCACAGATGACGCAGGAGCCAGCCACTGCACTTAAAAGGACTAATTTTTGCAAATGACTGGTCAGGATATTTGCAATGAATATTTTCTTGCAAGATGTTCTGCTGTTTAGCACAAGCTTGTTATGTACGCGGGTTTCATTGCGGTAGTTCACGCCAGATGTTTGGAAGCGGGTGTAATTCGGCGCGAAAGGCGCCAATTGTGTGATTTGCTAAGGCATACACGGCTTGCATAACTATTCTAAATCAGTGAAAGTATCGTTAAACGTTGTCGATTGCACGCTTCCTCAAATGTCGTGGACCCTTTTTTTGAGTCTGTCGCGCCATTCCTGGCTCGTTTGCTTAATCAGCCGCGGCTGCTAATATGCATTTTGCGTGTTTACTTATTCATTTTCAATGTCCTCAAGACACGTGTGAGTACATTAGAGAGGGAAGAGGCGAAAAAAAAGAAGAAAACAGCAAATATAACACACATATAGGAATGCATATTTAGAAGCAGTAGATTACGCAATAAAATCTCAAGAATACACAAAATACATTAAAATACCCAGAACATGGTGAAAAGGTAAACAGGCATCATTAGAAATAAATAAAGCAATAAAATACTCTTGTGCAAAAACAAAGAATGAATCAGTGTTAAATAATGTTATTCAATGCATTTTTAAAGAGAAGGGGGCCTCGAATGTTAAATATTGATGCGGGTAGATTATTCAATTCATTGTATGTTCGTGGAAAGAATGACTGTGAACGAGTGATACTGTTATATCGAGGTGCATTGATCACTGGTGGTCTCGACGGGCTGAAAGAAATGGCGCTGGGTGAATTCGTATGGACCGAGGAGCTGCGTTAATGTAGTATATCTTGTGGGAAAGAGAAATTCGGGATTGCTTGTGACGAACAGAAAGCAATGAAACATCAAGGGAGTCCTTCATTTGTGTGACAGTTGCTGCTCGATGGTAATTCGGCGAGATGAAGCGAACGGAGCGATTCTGATGAAGCGTATTCCATTTGTGGACGGACGTGTGTGGTGTATGGTTGTAGTTCTAACAAATATAGACCGAGGTAAACATTTCTGCTTAAGTAGCCTAAGATATGGTTTGCTTTTGCGTGGATGCCACGGTAACGGTACGATGTTACAGACTGCAGTGAGAAATTATTCAGCACGTAGGTTGGGCAGGCTGTGTTAGTACGAGAGATTCACGTGGCTTTGCATTTGTTAACGTTAAGTTCCACCTGCCAAGTTCGACACCAGTCACAGATGTTATTTCAATCACCCTGCAGGCACATATGACAGCAGAAGTCCTAGTAATCTTGCGATAAATAACTCAGTCATCTGCGAATAAACAAACCTGTGAATATTTGTTATTAGGCAAGTCATTTATGTATATTAAGAATATAAGCGCCTGTGCGCTTTCACTGTGCGAACTTTATGTGCGAGGGAGTGCTCAATTTACGTGACCCTTTCCAATATTCAGTGGCGTAACGAAGCAGAATGCGGAAAACGATCTCAATTGCGGACAATCCACTTCCGACTGTTCACCTCTTACGAGCGAGCTCGGCAAATTTATGCGCGGAAGGGCTAACAATCCAGAAACATGCGCACTATTCATTGCTTCCACCCGCTTTCTGTCGCAGTCCGTCACCATTTGTGCTTTCAGCCACCCCCGGCACGCGACTCAGCTGGCCAGCTTACCCACTCGCTTTGCTTTGCTCCGACAAACAGAGAAAGCGAAATGAAGGAAACGGGCCAGCTGTTCAAGCCGCCGCCTCGATCAGCCAAGCACGACGCGGGCTGCAGCGGCCGACTCTCCCCGGGGCTCGTCACGGTCGGTGGCACGCGCTTGCCCACTTTTTCATTGTTTCGCCCACTGGCGTAAGACGCGTGCTGGAACGCGAGAGGCTTTGCAAAGTCTGCTGGTTCTCTTGAGCTCGAGTTGGTATTCGACGGCATTGCGTATCGACAGACAAATCGAGGGCCTTCGAGCCGTTCGTCGCTTCTCATGCACGAACCTTCTCGTCTTCAATGAAAACAGGCCTCTTCACGGGAAAATACTTAACTGGAAATCGTTGCTGAATCTCCCCAGTGACCCAGCTCTACGGGGCAACCACAGCAAACTGCATTTAGAAGAAAAACAAGTTTTCTTTTTTACGAACTTCTTTTATCACTTTTTTATTTTTTGTATTGCCACACCTTCCTGAATACGCTTCCGGGTCAGGAAAATTACCGGAAGGTCCACCGTTCTTTCTTCCCCCCCCCCTCTCTCTCTGAGGTCCCTGTGCTGCTTCCTCCGCGCCAACGCAAATTCCACTCAGTTCATTCAGCATGCGAGCGAGTTCAGTTGCCGAGCTCGCGAGAGCTGCACTAGTAGCAGCGGCCCTTCTGCTGCAGATGGCCGGCGATCGTGCGGCGGCCGAAGCCGAAGAAGGTTCCTACACGGCGCAGAAAGAATCGAGGCACTTTGGCTTGGCGCCGTTCAACTTGGGTATCAACATTCCCTACATCTTCAACATGAAGCTCCTGACGTCCCCCACAAACACGGGTCTGGGCCTCAGTGTGCCCGCAATCTTCAATATGCAGCTGGATACCGGAGGACCGCACCAGCTGCGTCCCACGGGCTTGCGGCTCAACTTCTTCGGCGCCGGACGCAACGGAGAAAAGGCTCGCCGAAGGCGCCCCAGCATCTTCAGGCTTGCAGGGAACGACCAGCTCATCGGTACCAGGACTACGTCGAAAACGCAGTCACAGACTGAGGCGTCGTCGTGAAAAACACGTTACGCTCCGTGGCATATCAGTTTAACACCACTTGGATCTCCTATTCGCTTGTGGCTTCTTGGTGACATGTTGCTAAAATTTGACAACCTTACTGGTTGTCAAATCCAGCCTTGGCATCCTGAGTGCAGTAAAGGTATTGTTGAAAGGGTGTGTACCGTTTTTGTTTTTCTAAACGTTGATTTTGTCATTGCTGTAGCAGTGAAGTATCGCGGGTGAGGGAGCATGCATGCACAGTCCCGTCCTCTCGGGACAGCTTTATATGCTTTGAGCAAATCGACTGACTACCCAAACTTTGTGCGTGTAATTTCCAGAAGAGTGCGAATAGTAATTTTTGAGACTGAATCGAATACGAATGGAATAGTGCCAGAAGCAAGTCAAATCGAAAACTTTTCGAATATTTTTCAGATAATCAACAGTTGATGATTCTGAAATATTCGAAAACTATTCGAAAAGCTTTCGTATTTATGAAATAATCGTTCTTCAATTCGAAGAACGAGTCGCACAATATTCGATTTGTTATTCGAAAGTTTCCCATATACGCACAGAAATTTAACAAAAAACAAACGCGTGCAGGCTTTTGTAACGTATAACGTACACACACAAAAAAAAAGTTCCTGGAGGCCATAAATTGTCCCGATCCATTACATTTTGTCATCCGTCGCGAGGAGTGGCTCATTGCGGCCATAACGGCGGTGCGACTTTGCCGGAGCTAATGATGAAGAGCGAAAATAAGTGAAATTAGTCGTCACGAAGTTAGGGCCCAATTTTCAATAATTTGAAAACGCGTCCCGCTATTCGCGCACCGTTTATTCGGAAAATGGAACGCCGCTGTACATGCCGAGTTCGAGATGCGCAGCCTGGCGCGACACGAGTGTTATCGCTCGAGAATCCACCGATCCAACAACGGCGCCGTTGGAGCTTACTTCACGCATTTTCGACGCCAAAAGTTACTCATTATCCTATCTTCCGCACACTATTTCATAGCGGAACTTATCGCATCCGAAAAAAAAAAAAACTCTCGCTTGCTATTGAAGGTTAGAGGATCTCCGTCTCAGTCCATCTGGGTCAAGCTGAAATCATCGTAGGCTTGGTCACGTTTGCTGATACGTTGTCAGTGCCCTTTAGTGCTCCTTGAAAGAACCCGAGTCTCTCGTTAGCTACTGGCAGTGTAGCACAGCTTTGCCTGGGAGCGAACTTGTTAGATCTCAGGGAATATTTTTCTCGTCACGCTGTCATTGCAGGAACAGTGAAAATCTTCACTCACTCGCCCTCTTACGAATTTCCTTGCCCGAGGAGGATTAGGGCGGCCTTTACGTTGATGCGACAGCAATGCAAGAAGGTGGGTGCACGGAGATTCAGCAACAAACCATGTGCTGCTACTTTATAACTTCGATTGTTGCATGGGGTGTTTGGCCCAAGGGCCAGGAATAGCCAAAGAGCGTCAAGAAATGGTATGGGAAAGTCAATGACGCGGTGAATGACAAGTGTCAGATGTAACGAGGCTGTATGGAGGTCTACAATGTTCCCTGTAAGGCACGTAAAATGTAAGCATATTAAAATAATGTGAAGAACGAGTAATGTGAGCGATGACCATAACATATATCCTACAGAGAGATAATACTATAAAGTGCGTAGCGTTCTAGTAGCACTAGCGCGTCACTGATACCCTGTAACACAAGTGCCTGGAGGCACGTGCTCTACGAAACAGTTCACGCCCGCCGCAATACCCTCTAGATAGAGGTACGGCTGTGACTCTCTCGGGCTAGTAACACGTAGCACAATATCACTTAAAAAGTTAAGCACTGCTTTGATCTCAAAGAAAGGTTGTGGGCCAAGAAATAATGTCGGATGTAAGAGAATACGTAGTTTGTATGCTAGAGGAAAGTGCTTTTTTCTGTTCTGCTTCTACTTCACGGCACTCCAGTAAGACGTGGAGTACGATCAGCCTCTCACCACATCTACCACAGAAGGGAGGTTCAGCGCCAGTCAAAAGGTATGAATAGGTACTATATGTATTCCCTATTCTGAGGCGGCAAACGAGGACGTCAGATGGTCGTGATCTTGTTAATGATGGCCAGTTCCCTAAAAGTGGGTTATTTACATGGAGCTTATTCAATGTTTGCTCAGTAGCTTCTGAGTTGTTTGCGTTGGAATGGCTTTAGGTCTGTGGCAGGAACGGATATGGACGGATTGATAGGTTTCGTTGCTATCGAAGTTGCCATTTCATCTGCAAGCTCGTTGCCCTCTATACACCCGTACCCAGGCACCCAAAATATTATGACCTGTTGGCTGGATGCATACGTATTTCAGAGCATTGAATATAGGTCGTTGATTACAGGATTTTTATGTTTTTGTAGCTATAGTAAAGCTTTGACGACGCTTAAGGAATCTGTGAATGTAATGACCTTTGGGAGCTCTCTTTTCCTAATGTGTTTAGTAGCCAACAGTATTGCACAGGCCTCTGCCGTGATGATACTGGTTTCAGGGTGCAGAACGTCAGATTCCGGAAACAATGGGCCGACAGCTGCGTAAGAGACGCCGGCTTGTGACTTTGATGCATCTGTGTAAAACTCTGGGCAGGCGTACTTCGACTGAAGCTCCAGAAAGTTCATATGCATGTGCACATGTGGCGCGTGTTTTGTTACATCAATAAATGAAGTGTCATATTAAATGAGTTTGCATTGCCACGGCGGTAACAGCTTTACTGGAGCCATTAAGCAATATTTGGTTAGACAACGGTACATGTATTTATTTTCATCATTTGGTAATGGTAGTTGCGATAACTGATTACTGTGTTTCGCTAGAATAGCAGCTTGGGCTTCGCGAAACATAGACGAGACACGAGACGAGAAGACAACACCACAAGCGCTGCCAACAACGTTTATTTGAATAAACACGGCTTCTTATACTATTGCCCACACGTGTCGCAATCACGTGATCGCACATCATGTGAAACACGCACTTTCTTTTTTTTTTCACTCAAGATAGTGGTTGTACGTACAAAAGCTCAAGTTCTTTTTTGTCAGTAACAAGGACGGCGTGCTAACGCATCGGTCACGATGTCTGGTAATCTCGGCGGCCTCGATTATCTCCCGGACCAGCTGGTCATTGGGTTTCTTCAGCACTTCACAGCGTCTAAATTCTGCGGCGCAAGCTTTAGAGCGCTTGTGGTGCCGTCTTCTCGTCTCGTGTCTCGTGTCTCGTCTACGTTTTGCGCTGTTAACACGAGGATGATTACTGTGATAGCCACTGATTGGTTCGGTTACAACCTTAGACAGAATTTTGGCCAAAGTTAGATCCATACACGACTGTTGTTGACTGGTTGAGTGACTTGGATCGGCGCGACACTTAAACCAAACGCTTCTAGCACAAACTGAGTGAGCCATTTCTTGTCTGATTTCGAAATGTCCACATTGAAGAGATGGACAGCAAATGATGAATGAAAGGTAGGGAGGGTAACCAGGACTGAGCCCGGTTGGTTACCCTTCACTGGGGAAAGAGAAAAGGAGACGGAAACATTAAAAGGAGGAGAGAAAGTCCACTGGGGATATCATTCGGTCACACAGTCCGTGTCACAGACGGTTACTCAATCCGGTCGCTTTCAAATATCGCAGCAGCGCTTTTATGGCTTTTTGTAGCTGCGATATGCGAGGCCATGGTCCCAAGATCTTGTTCAAAGTGAACGGTTTTCTTACTAACTGATCCAAGAATGATCACAGGAGTATTGGGATCACGGCTAACCTATGCAAAATGCGTGGTCATGAACTTCTCTATATCACACTTGGGTGTGCCTGGATATATATGCACAGTAAATATCACAATTCCGTCTTTCGTTTGTATGGCCCAGACATCACAGTCGGCGACATTGTCATTTTGCTATTCATGGGTGTATGGTTGCACATACATCTTGTGCTTTGCATATATATCGCAATGTCCCCTGCTTGCGAATCCATGTGCTGCTGACAAACGAGTCAAGTATACCCATCGACTTGAAACAATGCATCTTTATTTATTTATTTATTTTTATTATTATTGGGGCCGGGGTGCTTGAAGCCTACTTCACCGCCGCCGGGGGTCGGACCGGTATTTTACTAATTCCGGGATCGGCCCACGCTCACTTTTTTTATTGTTGACGCGAAACCACGAAAAATACATGGAAATCTTGATTTATTTAATGGATTATTATATATTCGTATTATTAGGAGTGGAGTGTTTTAAGCCTGCTTGACCACCTCCGCCGCGAGTCGGGCCGGTACTGCACTACTTCCGGGACCAGTCCACATTTTCTGCCCACGGACACGACATATGCATTGGGGGGGGGGGGGGGGGGGGGGTAGAGGAATGAATGAATAAAGCCTTTATTTTAAGGAAGGGGACGGCTCTAGGCCGCTGATGGGGATTAGGAGGGAAGGGAATGTGGGCTCCCAGACTGTTGGCTGAAGCACTTCTTCATCTCAGTCTTGGATCTTCCGCTTTATGCAGGCTCAGGTGCATGTTCAGTTCCGCCGCTCTCACATGGGCTGATCGACCCCTTCTACACTACTCGAAACAGGCCACTTTGTCTGCCATATGTCGCGATGGCTTTCTGTGTTTCAGGGTTAGTTTGTATTGCAATTCCTAGTGTTCTAATGTATCCGTGTAGTAAATACTGAATGTTGGACCTCCCTTGTGAAAAAGCTGCACAGCTCCAAATGAGGTGTTGCAAGTCTGCTCTGCATGACTCCTGGCAATGTGTGCATCGGGTATAAGTCTTCGCAATCGTAGCTTGTCTGGGTTGGTGCCATTTCTCAAGTATGTGTGGTGTGTATGCAGCGTTGGCCATAACCTTATTCAAGAAAACCTCTTCCGTGCGAGTAACCCCGCCCTTGTCGTCAAACACATGTACTGGTGTAGCTTCTAATGATCTCCGTTTACTGTCTGCTTTTATTTTAGTACGAATGTAATGCATCAGTGCTCTGCTAGGAAAGCCTTCGGCCAATATCTTTGGGTATGGATTTTAGTCCGCGGGGTTTGGCGAGGAAACGGAGTGTGGGGAGCTGTACGCGTAATCAAGCCCACCCGCTTGCGCGGCAGCTGCGTGAGCGGCTGCGTTTACTCCATCCGTGCCGGTGTGCCCCGGTGTCCATAGGATTTCAACATTTGTCCCATTGTCCTGTATTCTCTTTAGCTTTTTTCTGGTGTCGTTGGCCACCGCATCATCTGTCGTAGGCCCCATTAATTCAGCCACTGCTTCGTACGAATCAGTAAGAATCCGATAATTATTTCGCACACTCTGCTCTAAAATGTCTCCCATGTCAATGGGAATGGTGTTGACCGCTCCCCATATAGCTAAGAACTCAGCGTGCAAGGTTGCACCCCCAGGAAGCTGACATGTGTGATAGCCATTGTGTTGGGGTGCAGATGTGCTAACCCAGGCCATGCTTGATATGTCGTTTGTGATTGCAGCGTCCCTGTAGATGTCAATGGTGTGCTGCGGCGTTCTTAATCCCAATCTCCTTTCAAATATTTTTCTAGCTTCCGCGTTTCGTCTGGCGATAGGGCGTTGTTGCCTCCGTATGCCCAGTGGTGCTTCCCATGGTGGCGTTATGGTCGCTTCCGCGGGCTTTGGCTTCGCATGGACTTGTTTATCCCATGCCATGATCTGTTTTCCTTGGATCGTGTTTTCCAACCGGGATCGCATTCGAATTCGTGCTTCACTGATTATGTACCGTATGGGTGGAATCGCTACGAGCTTGAGCAGGTCCTCGTTCCTCGTGTGCTTCGGTAGCCCAGTGATCGTACGGAGGGTGGCCCTGTGTAACTTTTTGATGTCACCGAGGTCTCGTTCAGAGAATTCGTACACGGGTGCCCCGTAAAGAATCCTTCCAACCGCGACCGCTTTTGCAAGCGTTTGGCACGCTTTCTGACGCGCTCCGCCATACTTGCTCGATATTCGTCTAACCATGTGCAACAGCGGTCTCCATTTTTGCTTTAGTGTGCGAATCCATAGCTGGGGGCTATTGCAGCTAGCAATCTGTGCTCCAAGAATCTTAATTTGTCCATTGGCCGACGTAATATCGCTTTGGCCGATGTGTAAAGTGATCTGCTTGTTTACATTGGTTGCTTTCTTTCCGTCTACGCTGATCAATTCTGTCTTCTCTGGCGAGAGTTGCAGTCTGAGGTTATCTAAAGTGTTGCTAAGGCTCAGGATCGCTGCTTGCAGTTAAGTTTGCATGCTCTGTATGTCGGAACAATCCGCCGCTTCCGTCCATATTGTTATATCGTCGGCGTAAATAGTAAAACGGGCTGAAGTGTCTCGCTCAAGACTTTCTGCCACACGTGTCATGGCCAGATTGAATAGTATAGGTCCGAGGATGGAGCCCTGGGGCACTCCCCTATCCAAGTAATAGGTCTTCGGACTCCATCCCGGTGCCTTGCCGTGGAGCTGGATTGCTCTGCTTTGGAGGAAACTACGTATCCAATTGTATGTTCTTTGGCTAGGGTACCTGGTTGCCAATTCCTGTAAGATGGCCTCTTGTTTCACGTTATCGAATGCTTTACGCATATCGACTCCAAGAATATAGTCAGGCATCTGTTTGCCAGACTTACGGTTGATCACTCTGCGGAGCAACCAGAGGCAGTTATGTGTGCCCATGTTCGGCCGAAAACCTGCCTGCGCAGGATGCAAACCCGGTTGTACATATTCGATGTAGTGCTGCATTCTTGTGTGTAGCATTCTTTCTATCAATTTGCAGACAGTTGACGTTAGAGCTATGGGGCGTAGGTTAGGTGGTATCGTGTGGTCGTTGCCCGGCTTCGGTATAGGGTAGATGAGAGACAGTTTTAGTGAATCTGGCACTAGTCCGGATTCCCAGGATTTATTGACAATTGTTAAGAGCTCTTCTTCAACTTCAGTGCTGAGGTTTCGAAGTTCTTGCCAAGTCACTCCATCGTGCCCGGGAGCTGACTTCGTTTTGCCTTGTGCAAGGGCTGCTACGAGTTCACCCAGCGTAAAGGGCGTGTCTAGCTCCTCTTTCGCGTTGTCTATTGTTGCAGAAGGCAGCGGCGTGTGGGAAGAAAGTGTGGATGACGCGGTCCTCCAGCACGGCAGGCTCTTCTCGCAAAAAGAGCTCCGCGAGAGGAGGTGCGCCTTTCTTGCTCCCAAGCAGGCTCCTTAAAATATGCCATAGCCTTTTTAGGCCGGGTTGCCGGCCAAGCTTCGCGCACGTATTGTGCCACGTGTCTGCTTCGAGTTGTTGTTGGTATTCCTTGATGAGTCGGTATTGATGTTTAAGGCGCATTATATCTTTGTGACGCTTTCCTTTATACCGTTATTGCTGTGTGAGGCGGTTGACCTTCCGCCACAGATTTGCAAGTTGCATATCCATGTGAGTTGCAGTGTCATCGCTTGGGATAGTTTCTCTGGCCTCCGGCCGTGCCTCCGCTATCATAGCGCTGAATTGTTAAAGTCCGCGAAAGAGTCCCCGGTAGCCATTCTAAATTTCTTCCAGTAAAAACACCGTTTCTCTCCTCTCTCGGATCTTTTTGCGTTTGAGCTTGATAATTATTGGTAAATGGTCGCTTCCCCATGTCGTCGATTCTACGTTCCATTGCTTTATGAGCCCTGAAGTGGCTAGTGTCAGATCGGGCGTTGTGTCCTGTTGTCGCGCGTGTAGCCCTATGCGGGTTGGTGTTTCTGGTGTGTTGCATATGTCCAGAGTTGGCATTTCTATTGCATCGTGCAGATGCGTCCTCTCGGGTCAGCTTTGGCGTAGCCCCATGTTTGGTGCTTGGCGTTAAAATCTCCTCCCACTATAATGGGCAGGCCTCCGGCTTGTGCCTGCACCTTACTGAGCCATTGGTAGGAGTCATTCCGTTGCTTAACCGTTAGGGGTCTGTAGTACGTGGAGACTGCAACCATTGGCCGGTGGCCGCGTAGACATAGCTTCACTGCCACAATTTGTCTAAAATCATTACACAAATCTGGTATCTGCAGTTGGGTTGCGGTGCAGTCATGTCTTACTAAAAGAGCAGCTTGGCCTTGCACTTGTTGGTTTCCTTTGCCTTGGTGTAGTATCGTAGCCTGCTGAAAGGTTTGGTAACCTCGAACAGTGCATTGTCCCCTTGTCTCCTGCAGAAGCACGACAAGGGGTTTGAATTTATTAATTTGCTGTCTTAGTGTAGATCCATTCTGCGTAAAACTTCGACAGTTCCATTGGATGCATATAGGCCATGCCGTCATCTTTCATCTGCTGGCTTCCGCCTTTTAGGTTCGTCATGTTGCTTCTGAATATTTCTCTGAATTTCCGTGAATATCGCCTGCATCTGAGTTTGTATTGCATTCGTTACTGTCTGAAATTCCTCCCGTAGGTTCTTTTTGAGGCGCTGGGTCTCAGTGTGTCTTTCCTGCCTTAGAATGCTCAGTATCTGTGCATACGCCGTGTCTTGGGCTGTTAGTGGTTTTGGCACTGACGGTGCCTGGTTCTGCTGGGTCTGTGCAGGTCCTGCGTGTTGCAGCTTTCTAGAGTTTGCCGTGGTTTTCCGACTAATTGATCGCCCGACCCGACTGTTAGAACGCGTGCGTTTTTCTCGGTCTGCCGGCGTCTCTGATTCACGTTGCCGTGGCGTTGGCGGTGGTTGCGTATCTCGTTGCTCTGGTGGTAGTCGTGCGAGTATTTGCTGCAGCATTGCTCTCAACTGCTGATTTTCTTTTCTTAGTTCTCTTATTTGTTGCTCATAGTGAGCGGATAGCGTGGGTTGTGTGGTTGTTCCCGCCAGTACTTTTTCAGACCAGGTCACTGTCCTCTGACCTTCTTCTATGTTCTGCACGACTTTCTTAATGTCTTTCGGTGCACGGCTAGGACATGCTGAGTTTAGCGATATGTGGCCATGTGTCTGTCATGCGACACAGAATAGCTCTTCGTCACATTCGTTGTCTTCAGGGTGTTTTCTACCACACTGTTTACACACTTCGTCTGAAGGGCAATACTTGGCAATGTGTCCCAAGCCGTGACAATTGTAGCAAGCTATAACCTTCGGTCTGTACTCATGCACCCTTGTGATCTCATAATCCAACACGAGCCTGTTTGGGGGAGATTCCGTGTTAAATGTTAGCAGCAGCATGTTTGTCCTCCCGAGCAGACGTGCCTCTAGGATAGTTGCCGTCTCGCATCTCAAGTGATCCTTGATATATTCAATGGTCTGGCCGGGACGCACCTTGATGACCCCTCGACTGTTACCCACCTTCTGTCTTGGCGTTCTTTCAATGATCACTTCATACGTACGAACGCGACCGCTCATTTTCTCAGCTAATCGTGTCAGCGCCGCAAGCCTCTTCGCGTGTTCTTCATCCCTGACAGTAACCTTTATGCAGTTCGCTGCACGGTCGCAGCGAAAAATTGATAATTCTGCAAGTTCCCAACTTCTTGCCGTCATCTCTAGTGCTGCTGTTATAGCCTGCTTAGGTATGTCATGGACGTGTACCTTGTTAAGTGGCCTGATCGAGAGCGCAAAATGAGGTCGACTTACCCGCTCGAGGCGAAGCTGTTCGGGCTTGACTTTTCTGTTTGGTTTCCGCTTGCTGAAAAAGGACCATCCGTTGTCCTCCTCGTTGTCTTCGTCGTTGCTATCATCGTTGTCGTCCACGCTATCATCCTGAATATCCATTTGGTCGTTCACTTGCGACACCCTCCTTCTGGCCTCTTCCATCGAGGGACGCGCCACGGCGTCTTCGGCTGCAGCTCGGCGTTTCGACGCTCTCTGCGGGCTTCGCTCGTCGCGTTGTCTGCATTTTGGAGGGGCTATTCTTCAACTTTTCGGCGTCTCTAAGCTGAGGTGAGCATGGAGTTCCCGCGCTGGGTCCACTCGAGTGCGAATGTTGCTGTGGTGGTGACATGATGCCGTGTTCACCTGGCCGGCCTCGCCGAGGCCGCACTCGGGCTAGGCCCAGACGTGGTTAGGCTTAGGTCAGCGGGTCGCCGTCGAAAATGTCCTCGTAGCCAGAAAAAGACGTCAACTAGAGCCGTGAAAAAAGCACACCACACTCACAGAAAGTACTCACAGTGTCGTTGCTCAGTGTTTTACCACGTAGAATGATAGTTCCACACAAGCTTAAAAGAAAACATCGAAGAGCCAAATTGGGACACGTCTTCACACTCTGGCGGTCGCAGCGCCCTCCGCACCCTCCCCGGGGGCTAGAGGTATACAGGTTCGCCGCAATACATGTCATAATCGAACATATTTTAGTCATTTGTGGTTGATGGTAATAGCAAGAGTGACATCCAGGACGAACGAGACTTCTGCTGCCTTCTGATAACAAGAAAAGAAAAAAATTTCAGTAATGCTGGAAAAGAGTGACTTGTCACTACAGCTTTGAAGAACATACGTGGCCTTCCCATAGCGCGATCAGCCTTCAAGAGTAGAACTTTGCTAGGACTCCGGTTGGACAGCCATTGTTTCGGGGTTTACACGACACACGGTAGGAGTCACTAAAGCTTTTGCTTGCATAAAATTTTGCTCTTCCAAGTTTGCGCCCAAAAACAAACACACTAGGCGAAGTCAGCACCATGCATTAACGCTTGCTGCGCTCTTCGATCCTGAATTATCGTTCCGGTTCCTCTGCTCTCCCGACGACAGTTGGGCGCAGACAGCACGCCTTGTCTTCCGAGTCAACATTAAGCCTAGCGGAACGCGTCTGGCAAGAGGCCTTTCTTTTGACGCACTCTAACATGCGGAGCATCGCGCCATCTGCCGGACGGCTGTTGTTGACCGGCGCTTTCGTCGGCTGTTCGAATTTTAAAGCGAAAACGTTACTGGCCGTGAACTTGCGATTTCGCTGTGGCGGTGCTCCGAGGAGGCACATGACGTCACAACGTGCGCCTCGCCGCGGATATTTCTCTCTCTCTCTCGCTCCCTAGTCACTACTGCGCATGCGCCAGTAGTAGCACCGAGCCACAGGTGTTCCGCCGCTGCGCAGCACCGCGCCTTCCGCCGCCGCCGTTTGGTATGACGTCACCCCGCGTTCCTCGTCGTTGCGCTTGCCACCGCTCGCTTCGCCAGCTGCGTCGCATGCCTGATAACATGTCGGAGGATTGTAAAGGAGAGCTCGCGTGCGCCGCAACCACAGTTGAGGCGGCAGTACGGACGGCGACAATTCTGATAAGCAGGAGGAGGCCTGGAATCGACATCAGAACGAGATGAAGAGGAAACGAATTGCCCAGGAAACAGAAAAACAGTGCGCCTAACGACTGGCTAAACGCCGCAACATAGCTAGACAACCAGACTAAACTGGATTTGAAATCAAGATTAACCAAGGCTAACCATGCTATGCCTTAGCTTTCGCTACGTATAGCCTGGCATAGCCGAGCTAAGCCACTGCCAATTTTTTTCTGCCTCTGCGCTGGCGTTGAGGGGCCGAGAGCCGCAACAGCACAGTGTGCACAACGGAACGATGCCACTGGCTTCCGGGGACGACGGACGTGTTCGACGTGCAAAGCGCAATTTCCCTGGTTCATCGGGTGCCTGCGGTGGCTTCCCGGTTGTGTGGTGGCTACCGTAGTCTCGTTTGGAGAGCTTCAGAACACCCACCAGCGGCCCGTGCCGGGAGGTGGATACCAAGGAAACCGCCCATCTTGTGAAAGCGCGGGACGTACTATATCAGGTTCGAAGCGAGTAGCCAGGTGGTTCGGCAGTGCGAGTCAGAATTACGACTCCCTTATACTGCTGCTTCTCGTGATTCGCAGTTCGTGTCGGTTACCTGTGGCCCGTTCACTTGAGGCAACAGCAGGTACTCCAGCTTGCGTTTAGGTGACAGCGCAGGATAATTGTACCGTAAGTGGCCAAAATGTCCAAGAATTGACATCTTTCCAATTCAACATTTCACTTGCGCAGTGATAAAGGTAAGTGCTTTAACGGTACAATAACCTTTTGAACCAATTGCTGCTGGGCTTAACACGAAATATAGGAAGAGTAGATTTTAATGAAGAGAAAGGAGGAGAGGTCGGCCTGGAGAGCGTGTCTCTAGCCTGCTACTCCTCACTGGGGAAAGGAGAAGTGGGAAATACAGGGAAAGGTAGGTGGCGCGTGATTATGTTATGGTACAATGAGATACTATATACACGTTGTCCAATATGCGGATGCGCACTGGAGACGCAATACACGTAAGAGTAATCTTGTCCATACAAAAAGTAATCTTGCCACAAAAAGTTATTGCGCAAGCACATTTCGCACTGACTACACGTCTCACAGCTTCTAGAGGCCATCGTCTAAACCAGTCTCACTTAAAATGTTCAAAAGTGATTTTATGGCACGTTGGGCACAGTCAACACTCCTCCACGCGCCCAAAAGCTTTTCTTCTGAAAAGGGGCGGGAGTCCAAGCTGTCAACAGTAGATTTGAGTTTTCTTCGTTCGGCCGCATATTGAGGGCACACGCAAAGTACGTGAGCTATTGTCTCGAGAGTGTGACAGACGCTACATTCAGGGTCCCGTGCTTGTCCAATCTTGTGAAGGTATCGGTGGGTGTATGCCACACCCAGCCGTAATCGATGAATGAGTGTTTCCTGGCTTCTCCGCAACCGAAGTGGAAGCCGGAATTGTAATCCAACGTCAAGTCTATGGAGGCGCTCTTGTCGATGTTCGGGGTTGTCCCAATGTCGCGCCGTAGAAGTTTTAATGGAGGTATGGAGCAAGGCGTTAATGCCATACCGGGAAAAATGAATTTTTATAATGGTTCCGTCAGTGTGCGCCTTTTTTTGCTTCCGCGTCAGCCTGTTCGTTTCCTGCTATTCCACAATGGCCAGGAATCCAGTGCAGCACGATGGTGTGCCCGGAATGAGACGCCTCAGCAAGCAGAGACATGATGTCATAAACCAGAGGACTATATGCGTTTCTGTCATTCATATAATTGCTGATGAGTTGCAGTGCTGGTTTTGAGTCACAGAACACTGTCCACTTCTCGAGACTCTGTTGCAGTATGCAGCGAACTGCTTCTCGAACTCCAGTAAACTCAGCTGCTGTAGACGACGTCCTGTGTCCTATCTTGAACCGTTGTGCGATCCCCATTCCTGGCACCATGTAGGCCGCCGCGGAAGAGGTCTTTGTCACAGAACCATCCGTAAAAACATGTTCGTAATATCCATACATGTAAGCAATGTATGATAGCGCGAATGCTTGAGACCAGCAAGCGGCATTTTCGACCTCTTCGTTATTCCAGGGATTGAGAGTCTCACCGTTGGCTTTGCCATCGTCCAGAGTGGAACTTCGGGTATGTCATACGGTTCGAAGTCCGACGGCAATAAGTGTTGCTGCGACAACACGGCTTCTGAGTAGGCGGACACAGGCCGTACGCTTGTGACGTTCGTGAGTGGATGATTCCTGTGTCTAGTTAGTAGCCTTAGATGCACTCGCAATGGCTCATGTTGCAGATAAACTCGAGCTGGGCACGCACGTGCCTCTGCAATAGTGCCCCAAGTAGACGCACATCGTGGTAGTCCTAAGCAAATCCTCAGTGCGCGAGCCTGAGCACTTTCAAGCGTGCGTACAGTAGTTGTACTAACCCGAGAAAGTACAGGTGCACTGTAGCGGAAGTAGCCAACAAAAAGTGCCTGGTAGAGCTGCAGAAGAGATGACTTGGATGGCCCTCATGATTTTCCAGACAAATGTCGAATGATCTGAGTAAAGCTGTCCATTTTTCTTCTTAATCCAGAGAGGTGCTTCGACCAAGATAAGTCACGGTCGATGGCGACTCCGAGAAACTTGTAGTAGGTTACTGAAGGTATAATCTTCCCATTAATCATAACTGGGTAGCAGGCCATTGACTTCCGTGTAAATGCCATGGTTACACTTCTTTCCGGTGAGAGCTGCAGTCCGCGACTGTTTAGATATATCGACGTTGTTGACACCGCGCGCTGCAGCTTCGTTTGCACTTGCAAGCGCGTTAAGCTCGTGGTCCATATACAGATGTCGTCTGCGTACACAGAGACCGAGACTGTGCCTGCATGTTCTTTGACCAGTCCAATGCGAACGATATTAAATAAAGTTGGGCTTTGTACACCTCCTTGAGGCACTCCACGATAGACGGGGTGGTTAATTGTTTCACCGTCTGGAGTTGTCATGAATATCGTTCTCCCTTGAAGATAGCTGGCTATCCACTGATGCATACGTCCCCAAACGCCACATTCTTCTAGGGCATTTAAAATTGCATCATGTAGAACGTTGTCAAAAGCACCCTTGATATCTAGAAAGACAGCAGCCGTTAATCGACGGCGACGTTTCTGATGTTCAACGGTTGTTACTAGGTCAATGACGCTGTCGATTGACGACCAACCCTTTCGGAAACCTGTCATTGCGTCTGGATATATATTACGCTTTTCCAAAAACCACTCCAGGCGCGTCAAAACCATGCGTTCCATGGTTTTACCTATTCATCTGGCAAGTGCCACAGGTCTGCAGGAAAGCATAGCATGGGGTGTCTTGCCTGGTTTCAATAATGCCACGATTTTGCTTGTCTTCCAGTGTGCAGGCACAGTTCCCGAGGACCAAGAGAGATTGTATAAAGCCCGAAGCTTTTCAGTCGCTCGAGGGCCTAGATGGCGCAAGGTAGAATAGGTAATGCCATCAGGACCAGGCGCACTTGAGTGTCTTGAAGAGGAAATCGCTGCACGTAGCTCTTGCAGCGTGAATGGGAGGTCGAGACGATCGTCCATTGTTGGAGGAGCACACCTGAGCACTGAAGCTACCGATGTTGTAGATCCAGAGAGGTGTATGCAGAAATCTTCCGCGATTTCCTTCTCACTGCGCGTCTGGATGATAGCCAAAGCTCGGAAGGGACGTAGCTGTTGTGGAGAAGATGGTAGTGCTCGTACAACATGCCATATTGTGGACAACGGTTTTCTTGGGTCCAGGCTGGTGCAAAAGGACCTCCAACGTTGTCTGTCGAGCTTGTCTAAGTATCTTTGAATTTTCTTTTGCACATGGCGTGACGTCCTCAAGCCTGATATCAATTTAGTTCGCCTGTATTTCCTCTCGGCGCGACGACGAACAGCCCGCAGCTCTTCATATATAATGTCAACGGATGTTTTTAAATTTGATGTTTGGATGATGCATGTTGTTGCGTGGATTGCTGCTGTAATGCGCTCTTCAATCTCTTTCGGTGAAATTATAGAGTTGCAGGATTCTTCTAGCTTGTTCTGAAAGGCATCCCAGTCAGTGCGTCGCGTATGAGAACTTGGAAGTCTTGTAAACTATCTCAGTTGTACATAAGTAGGTAGGTGATCACTGCCATACGTTTCAGCATCTGTGCACCAGGTAGCAGAAGACGAAAGGCATCGTGAAGCGATAGCTAAATCGAGACAGCTGCTGTACGTTGTTCCACGTAGAAATGTTGGTGAGCCGTCGTTCAGGATGGTGAGATCATTGCTGCTTGTGAAGTTAAGAAGTTGACTTCCTCGAATATTTGTGATCCTACTACCCGAAAGATGGTGGCGCGCGTTGAAATCGCCTACAATAATATGAGGTCCTTGGCAAGAGTCAAGAACAAGTTTTAGGCATCCAGAGTCAAATCTTCCCCTGGGAGAAATATAGCCACCGATGATCGAGATTACCCGGCGCTTTAGCTTCAGTGTTATAGAGACGTACTCGTTGCTGTTATGCACCGGAACTTCGTTGAGCGAATACGTCAGGTCACATCGCACACATAGCAAAACTTTGCTAGTATTTCCACTTGTCCCAGACGCGAATTGTTCGTATCCAGAGAGTCTAAATGGCGATGACATATTCGGCTAGCATATTACGATAACTGGAAACCGATGCTTGAGCACTCTCTGTTTAAAATATCCCAGGTGACTCCGTAGACCTCGTGCGTTCCACTGGAATATTACGGAAGCGCTTATCCTTTCCTGTAGTGACAGCCTTGGAGTTGATGATGCCATGGCGTTTGCTAGCTTTTATACAGCAGCAAGCACTGGTTCTAGTGCCTCGAGAATTTGCACCGCAGCCTTGGCAACGGGCGTCTGAACTCCGATGAGCAGCATTCGCAAGGAACGAATCATCTGTGCAAGCATTGCCTTGATTTGCCCATCCGAAGATGAAGGTTCATGTTCACGTTGGCGTTCCGGCTGCACTTCTGTACTCCGAGATGGCAGGGAAGGCCATATAGTAGTGTCCTTGGTGTCCAGAAGAGTAGACGTGGTTAAAGGTGGCTCTGACGTTTGAGGACAAGCAGGAGCGCGTGACGACTTTTCCTGGTGTACAGGTTGTCCTGTTGTCGATGCTGATCTCCTTCTGCGATTACGTGAGCGCCTCTGGCGGCGGTGGACCTTGGTAGCCGCTTCTCTGTGTGTACATCGATCTCGTACCATTTTCCTTAGCACGGACATTTCAGTCTTTAATTTTGGACAGTCCTTCGACGTTGCCTCGTGCAGCCCATCGCAGTTAGGGCACTTCAAGTCAGAGTCAGCACACGTCAACTAAATATAAAACGATATCTTGCCCTATAGGAGGCGATGAGTTTGCTTATAGGGTCCGTAGCCGTGCCGACAATAAGGACCCCAAGGTCGCGAGCGTGAATTCTTATTAAGAAGTTTATAATAGCGGCCAGCTGCGACGACACATCGTTCACTTAGTATAGGGGGAGGGGGTGGAAGACCTGTCCGAACAGCGACTTCAATTTGCTAGAAATCTCATTGCGGCAACATGGACGTTCCCGTCTTGTTTTCCTTCAAAGCGTGTGTGCTCGGATGCAACCATATATACATACAGTAGACTTCTATTAATTCGACCCGACTAAATTGATCGAATTATCCGGTCGGTCGAATTAAACAATAGGCAGAAAAAACATAGAAACACACAGGTGATATAATCGGCCGTATTTGGTCATTCTAACAAGCCCCACGAATTAACGCGCGGCTGGTATATATGTGTCCAAAGGAGAAAACTGAAGTAGAGATAATATTAAAGTTCCAAAGCAAAGTAGAAATCTAACGCGCACCCTATTTGTGAAAGAACAAGAAGAAGAAGAATAGGCGAGGATCTAGGTTACGTTGTACAGCGGCGGCTTGTTAAAAGTCAGCTTCGCCGCGAAAAGTATTGTTATGCAGAAAAGCATAAAATGCCGCGAAGGCGGTATTCGGATCAGTTTTATTGTGGAAAAAAGTGTGCGTTATAATCGGGTAAATGCCTTGATCGAGCATTGTGAGCTACCCGCATTGGTTAAAAATTCTAGCTAGGGCAGGCCAAAAATAGGTGTTTTCGACGGTAGATGACGTGTGTTCAACGCATTCGCTGTCCTCTAAGCTCTGCCGAGAGCGCCAGTAACAGGGTGGCTGTTGGGGTCATCATAGGGATCAGGTGCGTGCATGCTGGCTGGTCTAGTTCGAATTATTCAGCGAAGTGCAAGTTTAGGAAACGAAATAACGGATGCTTGGGCCCATAGAAAAAATGCATGGACGCTGGCCGGAACCTTCAGTCTTGAGCGAATTAATCGAAAAATCCAATGAACCGGAGTCGATTTAACGAAAGACTACTGTATATATGTAATGGTACTATATAAAAAAAAGAACTACATTTTCAATCCCAGCGTCTGGTTCTTCTCAGTTTTTATCGGTATTTACGCTGTTGTTTGTCTCAAATATCCCTCGCTAGCAATTACTCCTTTTGTTTAATTACACATGGCTCGGCAACCGTCTGGTTGCCGAGCCAGTTTCTATGTCTAGAAACTCAGTCCACGCTGGCTGCATGCGATGTGTTGAATAAGCAACTCCTTGCATTCTTATTTGGTTCGATGGGCTACGGTGGCCCCTAGAGGAAGAAAATAAGTTACGATGGCGATGATAATCATGTACACCAGGCGCCTTCAAAAATACAAAACAAGGACCAGACGAATAGCGTTTTCTTTTCTACAGCCAGGGTCGCATGCTACGCGCGCGCCTTTCCCAGCATTTCAGGCGCCACCTGTGAACTTGTGCGAAAACTGGATACCTCCGACAGCCCATGTCAAGACTGAGATAAGCTACTTTATGGAGCTTAATTACGAGAGAGGCGGATACAAGCCGACTTCTCTGATGGCATTTGTTCAACTTAATTCATCATTCACAACGACGTTTAGTCACCTGCTTTGGTCTGCAGCCGTATAATTTGCAAGGGCTGAACCGCCCGAGCCACCACGTGCCCTATTTTCCGCTTCCACTCGAAGCCGCGCAAGCAGCGGCAGCGCGTGTTTCGAAAGTAGTGCAAAGAGCTCGTGCTTTGAATATGCAATGTAGAAGGCTGGAGCAAAGCCTGCCCCGGTGGCGCGTTCTTGCGTGAAAAGAACTCTAGTTCCACATTTACCCAAGGTGTGTCGTCAGTAGTCTGTTCTGATGCAGGTAACAAAAATTTGTCTTGATTGGTCCTTCCCGTGAAGCAAAAGAAAAATAAGCATGTTGGCAGATTGTGAGGAGGAGAGGAAGCGATTTTCTAGGCTTATACGTTACTCTAGAGTCCTGCGGCGAAGTGAACAATGGAAATTCAGTGAAAGTAAGCTATAATGATTATTTACTAAACTGAATTGGTTGTTGTGTTATCGTGAAATTGTCTTATTGTGAAATCGTGTTATCTTGTTCTTACGAAAATGTTAATTCTTGCGCTAGATATTGCACAAGGTGCGAGAATGCGACTTTTTTTCAACACACATAATTATTATCTCAAAAATGCAAGAAAGAACATTGCTGCACAAGAACGTTGCTAAGGAGCAAGGAAAAACTCACGTTGTCGCTAGAACTTTAGCCACCGTTATCGACAACTTCACGCTTGCGTGCAATAGCCAGTAAGCTGGAAAAATGCGTAGCTCTGCAGCTGAGGCCTCCGAGGTAATTCAAGTGCAAGCGCCCGTTTTTTTTACGAAGATGCCCAGAGATACGAATCTATAAAAGTAATCTCATTGAACAAGAATTATTCGTTGGCACTTCGAAGGGTGTGCGTGGCACGTCGCGCATACTTTCGTACATAATTTTCACATAAAAAATATCTATATCGATGACGGGCTGCTGACTGCAGTGTGTGCTGGTACCGCCGGTACATGCGGCAGTTCGAGAACCGTTAAGATCATAGACGAAAAAGAAACGAAAGAAAGCAGACCGGAGTGATCCGTCATTCGAGGCGTGTGCTCAGCCGTCTCTGCTCTGTCGCGAGAGTCACGTGTGTTGCCGCAGGCGGCATCTTGCACGCCGCTGTTGATCGCCTCGCCAGAGCGCCGCCATCTTAAAATAGTATACTAGTTACGTAAGGCATATGACGCGCACATGTTCAGGAAGTGTGCTCGGGTTCGCCTCGTTGATGCCGAATAATAGCGGTGCGGAGGGGTAAACGGGAAAGGCCGTAGCGTTGTCCGGAAAGCATCAAGTGCGAGCAATCTTGCCCGCGGCACCGGCAAGCGGCGCGAGGGCTTTCGCGTTCGCACGTCGCCTACAAGTCGTATACCGCTCGCGAACGACGACTTTGAGCGACGTCTCGCAAGGTGTTGCCGGTATGAGGGCAGCAAATAGGCGCTGAAGCTGGCGTGACCGTGTTTTAGGTTAATGTGTTTTACTTTAAAGAGCAGCGTAAAATATTTCTAAAGGTCTTGCAGTAGGTTCTTAGCCTTGCGCGTACCAAAATTTAATCATTTGCTAGTTCCGTGCGACAATCGGTAGTACTTGACTGATGTACCTATCGGCGTTCTGTGGATGTACATCCAATCCCGGCTTCGCGCTAGTGGCTAATCGCTCATAGCACTTCCGGGCGATGAATTCTGGGCTTCCAGAACCGAGCGACAAGAACGAGTGACTTGTTCGCGCGGCGGCCCGTTTCGTCGCTCAAAGCCGTCGCGCACGGTATCGGTGTCTGGGCGTGACCCCTGTCCGTTCACACAAACAGCTACGTCACGTGACAGCCTTCAATCCCTGTTATTTTCCTTGTTGGCGGCACACGCAAACTACAGATGAGTTTTGTTCATCTTACGAGTTCGTGCATTCGAATTTATATGCTAACAACTTTGGGCAAGCCGAAACACTAAGAGAAGAAGAAGTTAGCTGTCGCTGTTTTCAAGGTGAGAAACGCCGTTACCTTTCATCGTAACTCTTTTTCAACCACTTATCGCTCAGCGGTATGAGTAAGCACATTTAGCAGCTAGAGGTGCTTTATATCTGATAACGTGTGATCGGATACATGATATTTTCACGAGTTCCGCTGGTGAGGCAGTCAGTCTAATTGCTTGAAGAGGCACTACTGGCAGAATATCCTTCCCCTACAGTTTCCAGCACATAAACGATGTTTCGTTTTTAAGTGGATAAATAATCGGCGCTTTTCACAACTAGAGGAAAGACATCAGAGAGGCGCACAGCTCCACAACTTCCCCCTGTCATCCAGCGAACTCATTTCGGGCTGACCGCTGATACACTCAGTTGCGCGGTAGTGCCAGCCACAGTATCTTCTTTGTACCAAATGTGGGACAAACATTTTTTTTAGAGATAACGCTTGTAAGAAAAAATAAAAGAAAGGCCCGCCACTTGGCTTTGATTCGAGGTTAATTCAAACACGAATGTGAGCAGCTTACACGTGCGTGTCCATGTACATTGTGCAACTTGCACCAATTACAGTCTTTCTTACCGGAGCGGTGAAGATCCCCTTATCGGCGATGACTACGAGGCTGCTGTGCTTGGCAACCGTCTTCCTTGCCATCGTATTCGGGAGAAGTGAAAGCCGCTTTCTGCCATTGCAGAACGACGGGGCCTTAACCCGTGAGTTGAACTGGGCATTTCACGTTTGCTAAAACAATTCCTCATACTTTCTGTTTACGTAAACGACCAGCGGGCGCTTTTTTAATGGGAATGCCATGCACAAGCTTCTTTTTTTCGTATCCACCTATCACTGGTTGGAAACCGTATAGGTTATGAAAATCAGTAATCAAGGCGGTTTTCAGTTCCCTTCCGATAACATACATAACTGGGTACTTCTTTATTTGCTTATTTGGCGCATGCTTTCGCATACCAGAGGTAAAAGCTATCATAATCTGAGGCAATTTCTTTTTCTATGAGTTTTCTATAAAGAATTAAAGAAGGGAAAAACTCGCGGATGTGCAGTTAGCTCGGCGTGGAGGCTCCGGACAGGCCGCCATTGCAATCTGAACCTGGCAACGTTTAACGTTAGAACGTCATCTAATGAGGCGAGTCTAGCAGTGTTATTGGAGGAATTAGAGGGTAGTAAATGGGATATAATAGGGCTCAGTGAGGTTAGGAGGACAAAAGAAGCATATACAGTGCTAAAAAGCGGGCACGTACTGTGCTACCGGGTCTTAGCGGAGAGACGAGAATTAGGAGTCAGATTCCTGATTAATAAGGATATAGCTGGTAACATACAGGAATGTTATAGCATTAACGAGAGGGTGGCAGGTCTTGTTCTGAAATTTAATAAGAGGTACAAATTGAAGGTAGCACAAGTCTAAGCCCCTACACCCAGTCATGATGACCAGGAAGTCGAAAGCTTTTATGAAGACGTGGAATCGGCGATGGGTAAAGCCAAAACAAAATACACTATACTGATGGGTGACTTCAACGCCAAGGTAAGCAAGAAGCAGGCTGCAGACAAGGCAATGGGGAAATATGGCATAGGCACTAGGAATAGCAGGGGAGAGTTATTAGTAGACTTTGCAGAACAGAATAAGACGCGGATAATGAATACCTTCTTCCGCAAGCCGGTTAGCCGAAAGTGGACGTGGAGGAGCCCAAATGGCGAGACTATAAATGAAATAGACTTCATACTCTGCGCTAACCCTGGCATCATAAAAGATGTGGACGGGCACGGCAAGGTGTGCTGCAGTGACCACAGGATGGTGAGAACTCGAATTAGCCTAGACGTGAGGAGGGAACGGAAGAAACTGGTACATAAGAAGCCAATCAATGAGTTAGCGGTAAGACGGAAACTAGAGGAATTCCGGATCAAGCTACAGAACAGGTATTCGGCTTTAACTCAGGATGAGGACCTTAGTATTGAAGCAATGAACGACAATCTTATAGGCATCATTAAGGAGTGCGCATTAGAAGTCGATGGTAACTCCGTTAGACAGAATACCAGTAAGCTATCGCAGAAGACGAAAGATCTGATCAAGAAACGCCAATGTATGAAAGCCTCTAACCCTACAGCTAGAACAGAACTGGCAGAACTTTCTAAGGTAATCAACACGCGTAAGACAGCTGACATAAGGAACTATAATATGGATAGAATTGAACATGCTCTCAGGAACGGAGGAAGCCTAAAAGCAGGGAAGAAGAAACTAGGAATAGGCAAGAATCAGATGTATGCGTTAAGAGACAAAGCCAGCAATATCTTTACTAATATGGATGAGATAGTTCAATTAGCCGAGGAGTTCTATAGAGATTTATACAGTACCAGTAGCACCCACGACGATAAGTTGAGAGAGAATAGTCTGGAGGAATTTGAAATCCTAGAGGAATTTGAAAGTAAAGAACGCCTTGGGAGCTATGCAAAGGGGGAAGGCAGCTGGGGAGGATCAGGTAACAGCAGATTTGTTGAAGGATGGTGGGAACATTGTTCTAGAAAGACTGGCCACCCTATATGCACAATGCCTCATGACCTCGAGCGTACCGGAGTCTTGGAAGAACGCTAGCATAATCCTAATCCATAAGAAAGGGGACGCCAAAGATTTGAAAAATTATAGACCGATCAGCTTACTGTCCGTTGCCTACAAAGTATTTACTACGGTAATAGCAAATAGAATCAGGAACACCTCAGACTTCTGTCAACCAAAGGACCAGGCAGGATTCCGTAAAGGCTACTCAACAATAGACCATATTCACACTATCAATCAGGTGATAGAAATGTGCGGAATATAACCAACCCTTATATATAGCTTTCATTGATTACGAAAAAGCGTTTGATTCAGTCGAAACCTCAGCAGTCATGGAGGCATTACGGAATCAGGATGTAGATGAGCCATATGTAAAAATACTGAAAGATATCTATAGCGACTCCACAGCCACCGTAGTCCTCCATAAAGAAAGCAACAAAATCCCAATAAAGAAAGGCGTCAGACAGGGAGATACGATCTCTCCAATGCTATTCACAGCGTGTTTACAGGAGGTATTCAGAGACCTGGAGTGGGAAGAATTGGGGATGAAAGTTGATAGAGAATACCTTAGCAACTTGCGATTCGCTGATGATATTGCCTTGCTTAGTAAGTCAAGAGACCAATTGCAATACATGCTCACTGATCTGGAGAGGCAAAGCAGAAGGGTGGGTCTAAAATGAATCTGCAATAAACTAAAGTAATATTGAACAGTCTCGGGACGAGAACAGCAGTTTACGATAGGTAGCGAGGCATTGGAAGTGGTAAGGGAATACATCTCCTTAGGGCAGGTAATGACCACGGATCCGGATCATGAGACTTAAAAAACCCGAAGAATAAGAATGGGCTGGGGTGCGTTTGGCAGGCATTCTCAAATCATGAACAGCATGTTGCCATTGTCCCTCAAGAGAAAAGTGTATAACAGCTGTGTCTTACCAGTACTCACGTATGGGGCAGAAACCTGGAGATTTACGAAAATGGTTCTGCTTAAATTGAGGACGACGCAACGAGCTATGGAAAGAAGAATGATAGGTGTAACGCTAAGGGATAAGAAAAGAGCAGATTGGGTGAGGGAACAAACGCGGGTTAATGACATCTTAGTTGAAATCAAGAAAAGGACATGTAATGAGGAGGGAAGATAACCGATGGTCATTAAGGGTTACGGACTGTATTCCAAGAGAAGGGAAACGTAGCAGGGGGCGGCAGAAAGTTAGGTGGGCGGATGACATTAAGAAGTTTGCAGGGACAACATGGCCACAATTAGTACATGACCGGGGTAGTTGGAGAAGTATGGGAGAGGCCTTTGCCCTGCAGTGGGCATAACCAGGATGATGATGATGATGACGGAGGAGGCTCCGTATCAGCTGCAGTGGAAGGATGGCTCGCA
Organism: Dermacentor andersoni; assembly: GCF_023375885.2. Lineage (NCBI taxonomy): Eukaryota > Metazoa > Arthropoda > Arachnida > Ixodida > Ixodidae > Dermacentor > Dermacentor andersoni. The sequence continues at coordinate 199,126,049 of NC_092818.1, read as the reverse complement.
CATGTGCAGATGCCTCCTCGCGGTAACGGATCGCAATCACGGTATGCTACAACTGTCTATTATCTGAAATTTGAATTTCCTTGCTAATAATGTTGTTTTTATCCTATTCGATTACGTTTCGGATTTCGGAGTGCATGTGTTGCCCTAAATTTATACATACCAGCCGAGGGCGCGCTGGACTTCCGCCATTCAGAGCTGCAAAGTTTGTAGGTTGCCATTCGTGCTGCACAGCTCTTAACGCTATCACTGAATTGCAAGCAACGCGCGTGTTGTGTTGCACATAACCATTAGATAATGTAATTCTTCATACAAGGCTCCTGTAAAAAAACGTCGTGGTTGAACGCGGTTAAACCGAGTTTGTCGAGCAATACCACGGTTTTGCTTGATAGGACACAGTCGCTGCTCGGTGCTGTAATGAACTACCGCATCTACACTTGCACCGCAAGACAACACACAGGCGCTGCTCGGCGCGGCAGCAGCAGCGAGCGAATTGAACTTCATGCTGCGTCTCGCTTCAGCGCGAACTAAGCGTTGAAAGCACAGCGCATACGAAGTTAACAGCGCTCGGCGCACTTTGTGCACGTCGCAGATCACTTTGAAGATGCCCGCGTGATCGCGCACTTTGTCTACATCGCAGGTGGCTTTTAAGATATGGGCGCTCACGCGGCGTACACGGCAGCCGCCGGTAGGGGCAGGCTAAGTACCAGTTTGGTCTTGGCCGAGCTTGAAGGTCAGACTTACGGAACCAGGCGTTTTCTGTGTTTGTGGCTAAAGCAGTAGAGCTATCGCTCTAAAAATAACCTGGAAAGAGGAGTAAAGTGCTGTTATTGGCTGTACCTTACGCCATATTATACCAAGCCTCGTTCCTCGCGCTGCTCACATCATTAATTTTGGTGTTGTAGTAGATACTGTCGATTAATGATTCGCTTTTTCTCTCAATAGCAGGCGGATGTGTGGACCCAACCGGTCATATCGTCAACGAAGGCTTCAGCATCTCGAGAACACGTCCATGCCAGCTCGAGACTTGCCGCAATGGCACGTGGGATATAGCCAGGTGGGCAGCGGTGCACTCTGAGTTACCTTGGTCGTACAAGTTCGTAAGGATATTCCCAGGGTCTTGTGCCGTAGTACGTCAGTCACCACAAAGGCGAGGTGTACTGCGTCCCCTTTCACGGCTGTCTATCAACCGCAGTGGTGGTGTGGTGCACGTGGAATGTTTTGCGCGCTGGCTTTTCCAAGACATCTGCCGCTGATTCGAGACGGAATAATTTCATAGGGGTATCTACCATAGGGGCAAAGGGCAAGTGCACCCTTGCCCCCCCCCTCTCAAATGTGAGTGGGGGCAAAGTATGTCATGCCCCCCCCCCCCCCCCCACTTTTGAAATTGGCCACCTTCGGCTGCATGCCGGAAAGTCCAACAAAATACAGCTGAAGCTGAATTTTCTTTCTTGATAGAGAGAGGGAGAAAGAGAGAGAAGCCACAAGGGAAATGCAGAGCCACCACATAATACTTTACTGCGCATCCTCTGCTTGGACAGCGAGGATTGTCTTTTGTGCCTCCTCGGGACCCCCTGTAGCGAACGGACTGACCACACACGTTCGCGTTACGGAGAACGCCTCGCGCTGGTCAGTTCCCGCCGTAACAAGTGTCAGCTTGCGCAACTTGCATAATGCCCAGTTTTGGGGAACCGCTATGTCCGTATTCGATTCAGCTCGCTACATTTAACCTGCGGGCGAGGGGGAGGTTCGGATAAAGCACTATAAATAGCCGCGCCCAGTGATTGTGTGCCTTACGGCATGAAATCATAAGATTATCAAATGCTGGAGCTATTTATCTCTGTTCACAGATAGCCTACAAAGCGTTGCAGTGTCAGTATGTTATCATCATGAAAAGTCTAATCAATCTCTTACAGGCATAACTGTCGAAATAAATTGTGTTATCACAACTTATCGTAGATAGGCTCGTGAAAATGACCTTAGTCGAACGTGCAGAGCCGTTTGAGTACCAATTTTTTTCTAAAGGCAAATGTCACTTCTTACTTTGACGGTTTAATTTTCAGGTGGTTTCTAGATAAGAGTTGCACTATTACATGTTTCCCGGCAGGAGGAAGAAAAGCAGATATTTAGTATTTTGAAAAAATGAAGGCCACTTTTTGGTGACGCGTACTGAAAATTTGCTCTGTGTAGGTTGCTTATGGGCTCTGAAAACAGCCACTGAATAATCGATTTCTACCAAATTGTATGCGTGATACATGTAATTTAGTTTTCTCCCCGGTATCCTCGGTAAAATATTCGGGGCACAGTGTCTTCGAAGTACGAAGCAATGTTCTGATAGGCCAGCGAGATATTAGGTTATTAAATTAAGATTAAGAGTATTAGGTTCATTACAGCCTTTGTAGAAAGTTACTCATTGAAGCGTTCCAGGGCGTCGTAATGCCGCTAATAGAAATGTGTCCCAGACTCCTAAAACAACAGTAGAAAAGATGGTTGAATTCCCGTGAAAATAGGGGGAATTTTAAGCGCAATGCGTTGCGAAACTTTCGCTTTCCTGCTTTAAATGCAAATGCTGCAGATAATTACTCGTTTTATTTCATGTATTAACAGATTCGTAGGTATATATATATACATATATATATATATCTTTATATCTCGGAGAAATGAGGGGCGCAGTATGGCCAATGTGCAGGCAATGATCCAAATGGGTGAGTTAAATGCGCATTTTCTAGCAGAATATGTGTGCAAGTGGTCCATAGCGTTATCAGTCTGTTTTTCGAAGGCTGTAAAGCTTAGAAGGCTATGATGCATAATTACATCTACAACTGAGGTGAAATTTTGCGAACATAAGGGGAATAATACACCAACTTTATTTGCGATGGTAAATGACTGTTGATCAACTACAAGGTTAAAAAAATTGTAAGCAAGTGTTCGAAAGTATCATGCTGCTACTATAGCCAGGTTTCCCAATGTCCCAAGAAAACTCTGTGTTTCAGATATTTTATACTTTGAAGAAATAGGCAGCATTTTAAGTGCAATGTGTCGCGTAGTTCTAACTTTTTTTTACTTATTTAGAAGCGTTACGAAAAATTATTGAACCCTCACCTTTGTTCTTCATAGTTTTTTTATGCGTGATATATTAGTTTCGCATGGTGTCCTCATTGAACTAAAGAAAATAGCTGCATTATGTTTGGTGACTGCAAGTACAGGTTAACGGGTGATGTGGAGGTGAAATTCAAAATGGATGGTGTAATTGGGGCTTTCACAATAAATTACGTATGCTAGCACTCCAGAATGTTTGAGCGTGTCTAACAAGCGGGAAACATTTGAGCCTACTGCCCTGGCAGAACTGTAAAAGCCGCCAAGATCAAATTTAGCGAAAGTTGGTGGTACACTATGAAAACTATTCGTGCGAAGTCAAATGTGGTTGGATCAAACACAGCCTTTGTAGAAAATCTTATTCAAGTGTGAGAGCGCGTGATATGGCCGCTATCATCTATGCTACCTAATATCCCGACATAGCTGTTGAATACAACAGGTTTACATATATTGTGGAAAAAGGATGGGGGGCATGGTAACTGCAATATGTGAGAAAATGTTTACGTTCCTGCACCTCTCAGAATCGTTGCAAATAATTACTAAGCCATCGTCTTTCTTTCCCCATTTTCACGCATCATAACACGTTCCGTCTTGGTTTGAGCGATGTCTTCGTAGAACTAAACAAGAAATTTTGCTTATATTTGGCAAAACTAAAGCGCGCGTTATGAGCAATATGTAGGTAAACTTCAAAGACATGGACTAATTATGATATCTGCAGTAAATTACTCATGCAAGCGGTCTAGAACTTTATGAATGTGTTTGGCGAACAAAGGATTTATGCCGTTGCCTTGAGGAACTGAACTCAACCGATATCAAATCTAGCGGGAATTGAGTCGGGTGGGGGCAAAGAGGGACGAAGGACGCCATGGTAAATCATCAAGCCAGCAACGAACTAGCCCTTCTAAGTCTCTTAACCATGGAAATGCCATGCCGATGTAACATATGTGTTGATTTACTGGAGTTTTAAATATTCCCAACAAGAAGTGCTCCAAAGCATTACATGCGGGCAAGGTTTTAAGCGGGACATTCATATATATATATATATATATATATACCCGTATATATATACGGGTAACCTTTAATGTATGCGATATAACTACTAGAAACTCAAACATTTATTGCGGCTGTTTGAAAGAAACAGCTTCGCGGGAAATCGGGTTGTAGTTATTCATGGTCGCACCCATCTGCTGTCTTTTTTTGTTGTCGTGAATATTGCAAGTAATTTATATTGATAGTACTTCGTTGCGTATAACCTCAGCAATACTATTACCGAAACTACAGATGCATTTATGCTGTAGACTTAAACACCAAGTACAATTCCTTGTTTAATTATTAAATTTTCTTATCACAAATGTCCATTTTTCACGTGTGCTGTACTGTTGCTACTGGGCGGGATCCGGGGACTCTCTGAGGCACTCACTGCCTTTTTCCTGCATCTTCTTGAGAGATTTTATACACTTGCAAAAAATAAATCCAAATTCAAATAATTCTCCTGGCCCCCATAGTTCACCATGTGTGATTTATAAAGACGTCTATATCTGCTAAATATAAACAAAACTGACAGAAGCATTTCCAGGCTCTTTCGCTTACTTTTCTGACAGCAATTACATGGACGCTCCAGGCGCATTTCTGTTGTCGTCGCCGTCGACGTTGTGTTCCGTATGAAGTCCAAGGGAGATAACACTGTCGCCGCGTGCCGTATGCTGTACGCGCCAACGAAAGTGTGCGAGGTTCAGCCGACGATCGCGGCTCAATCGCGCGTGCGCGAGGGAGGAATGCGGGGAGGAAGCGCGCCATCTTCCGTCGCATGCGAAGAACCGGTGGGACGGGAGGTACGGGGTGCGTTGGTACTTCGGCAGCAACTGCGTATAGGGCGGCCGCGCGCGTTCGCGCGGCTTTTGTCTTGAAAGCGGTCTGCTTTGGGGCCACAGTCTCGGTGGGCCGACGGCTCGTACCTATGCGTGCGCTGTGTTCTCGCCGCTCAGTTTGCGCTGAAGAAATAGACAGCACGAAGGTCACTTCGCTCCTGCTGCCGCATTTCCTCACGCTAGCGATTTCACTCCGCGAGTGTCCGCGATCATTGAGTGCGATGTGTGCGTGCTTGCCTGTGCGCGCTGACACCATGCTTGGTAATTTTGTTACTAAGCGAGTTCTTACAAGTCTATACGGCCGATAAAATTACTGTCCTTACTTATGCTTGCTGTGTACTACTTTGTAATTTGCTATAGCAATCGATGCTTCGCATCTCGGGTGAAACTGCGACATTTATAAATAGTAATTCGCGATATATATATATATATATATATATATATATATATATATATATATATATAATATAATATATAAATGTCGCAGTTATATATATATATATATATATATATATATATATATGACAGAGAGGTCAGATAGTTCGCGGTTTGCCCCCTCCCCCCCCCTCGAGAAATAGTTGGTACGCCAGTGAATTGTCGTGCTGCTTCTGATCGCGCACTGCCAATTGGACCCGCCGCTCGCTCGTCACACTTAATGCCTTGCTCAGATCCCACTCAACAACGGCCGGGTCGGCATAATCTGACAGTGCATTTTGCTCGGGTCCACTGCTTTCTTATCATCCACCACTCACGACCTGGTGATAGCGTATAGCGAATGACAAGCGCAAGCAGGAAAAGAGTTGAAACACAATCGCTACATTATCCTCCTGGCCCAAGCTTGTGGACCTGCATGTTTTGAAGGTCAGCCGAACGATGGCGGCCGCTGTTTGTCGCGGCTTTATCGGTGACCCCATGCATCGCCATTTGTCCTGAAGCACGCGCGATGCCTGTTCGGTTGCAAGTTCTCAGAGGCAACTATGGAGAAGCAGTGGTGCCGCCGCTAAAATGGGCTGACGAAGAGAACGCATTCTTTTTTGACGTTTGCACAGTGCGCTTCAATTGCAGCAACTATATGTCTAACTATATGTCATCATCATCCCTCATGACACCTTTATGTCCCTGTTCCCCCTCCGCCTTTGCAGATTAGCAGGCTAGAGCGTGTTAGCTCAGGCCGACCTCTCTGCCTTCATTAAAATAAATTATCTCTATCTATATGTCTAACGTTCATAATGAATTTATCACAGGATTTTAGTAGATTAAATAAATGAGGGTTGCTTATGTGAGTGCTATCCCGACAGTAGTAATGACCGCGTATAAATTGTTTTGATACATTGAGCGAGTCGTCTTGCAGTAAGTCCTAAGAAGCAGCCGAACCGTAGTACTGAAAAGCTGACGTATAAAACTGATCTGTCATGATTTCATCCTAAATTTAAAACGTAATCTTTGTGACTGGTCTAAGACCGTGCTCGGCAACTTGGTTCTCGCAATGGCCACAAGCCGTCGTAAAGCAGCGGACTCATGTGTGAACCAGCGCTTGATTAAGGGGGGGGGGGGGGGGGGGGGCTAAAGGGGCTGCAGCCCAGGGCCTCACCTCGGACAGTAGCAGAAGGGGGCTCATTTATTCTAACCTGCTTATTATATGGAACCATGGGCAACGGAACTTCGAGTGACATGTATGAAGTGAGAAAACCAGAACGAGCAGACGGGGCCCCCCGCCTAATGTAACAGCATGCGTTTAGCCTGATCATTTGGGGAGAGCTTGTCGAGCTGCAAAAATAGGAATCCCCCGCCACCCCGGCGGGGCCCTCTTTCTTACGAAGCGAGGTGCGTTTGCTTGGAAGAGTCTTCGTGGTTTTCTGTCAGCCCGTCTGTCCAGTGCTGTCTGGAGAGGAGAAGCAAGGGGGAAACAGCTAAAACATGTAATGTGGGATGAGGACCTCAATCTTCCTTGCCCCTCGTCACCACCACGCCACCCTACACCTCTCAAATAATTCCGCCGCTGTCCTTGTCATAGAAAGGATGTGCTGCAGTACCCAACAGTGCCTCCCATTCGACTTTTCTTTACCGTGATGGTAATTTGGGCGTGGGAGGATGAGTCCGATAGCAGATGATGATGAGTCTGGTGGCAGAGTCTAGGCAGGAAAGGAAAGAAGACGTCACACATGCTTTTGTCCGCGTGCCGTGGGGCATGGAATGTTCACTGTTCGGGCTCGGGTTGTGGAAGAGTGAAGGGGGAAGTTGGAGAGCTGGACACAAAGGCCTGTCTCCAGGGCCCATTCCTGCCTAGTGGCTGCGCACCCTCGCGTGCGCTCGACGGAAAAAGTAGGTCAGACTGGCTGCCGAACTTTCCAGAAAGAAGTAGAGAAAGATGACTCAGAAGCGACGGAGGGCGCGTAACTTCGCCCGCGCTAGGAGTCGCCCTCTCCCCTTCGTTCTCGCGCTCGGCGTCGACGGGGCGAAAGAAAAATCGAGAGCCTCCCAGAACAGACGATTGCTCCTACCCAATAGGAAGACGAGACCGGAACGGGAGAAGGAATGAGTTTGTACGGAGATGCAGGGAATTTGTACAAGGAACTCTATGCGTATGTGAACGCCTGCTTTGGCGCTAGTAACAGACAGACGCGGCGCACGTCTATAAAAGGAAGTTGATCGCGGGCTGCGATTCAGCCCCGAGCCGCCGGTTAAGCTTGCATAAGCCCACCCGCTGAGGAGCTCCCGGGGGACGCACCACTCTCGGCCAGCCACGGACCATCCAGGCAGCGTGCGCCAGTCATCGAGACGGCCGCCGTTGGACACCTGCGGTCGCGTCGGACTGACGAAGTGCCCGGTGAACAATTAGCGTCCATTCATGCGAAAATGCTCATCAGAAGCATCAAAGTGGTGCGTCTAAACGAAAAGCGGAGTTAGAAAGAGAAGAACGGGAAAAGAAGCTACCAAAGATGACAAAGTACCTACTGAATGCAGCTTCCGCAGAGCAGTATGATCGCTCTACCCAGAGTCCGTGTCAAACTCCCAATACTATTGACACGTGCACTTATCTTTATCGGGCGACCACGTTTCGCCGCTTAACAACTGTAATCGCACAGCGACGGACGCGCCTGCATGTATCCGACGTTTCTGGAAAGTTATCGATGATTCTACCCGGCTGTCTGTTGTCGCCGAACCTTATGTTATCTGATTTCATCGCCTGACGCGAATGGCGTAGAACATTGTGGAATACGCGCGGGTCCCAGCGATTAGTCTGGAACATTCGACGACTGCTGTATAAAAGCCGACGCGCTTGACCCGCTGAGCAGATTTTCGACGATCGCCGAGCGTGTTCGCCGCTATCGTTGTGCTATAAGTGTAGCCTGTTTTGTGGGCACAGGTTCGCCCAATAAAAGTTAGTTTTGTCGTTCACAGTACTGCTACTGTGTTATTCAACGTCACGACCACGTGACATCTGGTGGAGGTGCTTGTGCGTTCATGTACCGAACGCCCCCGCAAAGCCGCGATCCAAGCCCGAAGCCCGAGGACAAAACCAACGTCGCCCAAGACCAGCGAGCTAGCCGCCGGCTGCAAGGACTGCCCCCAGAGCACGGACTCCTACCTGAGACGTGCAGGAAGATTGCCACCAAGTCCTCCCCAATGGCAGCCCCAGCATCCCCCGTCGTGCTGCAGCAGCCCAGGGAGCCCCCCACGTTCCGCGGTTCAACATTCGAGGACCCGGAAACCTGGCTCGAGACGTACGAGAGGGTCGCTGCATTTAACAGCTGGAACAGCGACGACAAACTGCGACATGTCTTCTTCGCATTGGAAGACGCTGCCAGGACGTGGTTCGAGAACAGAGAAGCCACGTTAACGACCTGGGACCTTTTCCGAAGTGGCTTCCTGCAGACATTCACAAGCGTCGTACGCCGAGAACGAGCCCAAGCACTACTGGAAACCCGAGTGCAGCTGCCCAACGAGACCACCGCGATTTTTACAGAAGAAATGAGCCGCCTATTCCGCCACGCCGACCCGGAAATGTCCGAGGAAAAGAAAGTCCGGCTACTAATGCGTGGTGTTAAGGAGGAACTTTTCGCCGGTATGGTACGAAACCCACCGAAGACTGTCGACGAGTTTCTTCGCGAGGCCACTAGCATCGAGAAGACACTCGAGATGCGAAACCGGCAACTCGACCGCCGCACCAACGCTACAAACTATGCCGGAGTTCAATCACTGGCCTCCGAAGACCTGCGCGAGGCTATCAGGGCAGTCGTACGAGAGGAGCTTCAGAAGATCTTCCCGTCATCGCAGCCTCAAGTGGCCTCGATCGCTGACATCGTCAAAGATGAGGTTCAGCGGTCGCTTGGAGCTCCGGAGGTGCAACCTCAATTACCCCAACCCGAAGCGATGACCTACGCCGCCGTCGTACGCCGTCAAGGCCCTCCTCAGCGACCGCGCCAGGGCCCTGTAACGCCGCAATTCCGTCGACCAGCGCCGCCGCCGCCGACAGCGCGCCCACCCGTCGCCCAGCGGAGCTACCCGAGGAAGACCGACGTTTGGCGCGCTCCTGACCACCGCCCGCTCTGCTACCACTGCGGGGAAGCGGGTCACGTCTACCGACGATGTCCATACCGGGAAATGGGACTGCGAGGTTTCGCCGTCAACGCTCCGCGCCCGCAGCAAGGTGAACGCCCTCGCGATATCGCTGACTACCTCGCGGCTACTCAGTGGAGTTCTCGACGACCGTCGCGTTCACCATCACCAGGCCGCTACCTGTCGCCGCAGCGCCGACCATACACTGGCCCAGCTCGGGGCCGGTCAGCGAGCCCATATCCGGAAAACTAAAAGCAGCAACCGATGGAGGTGCGGTTGCTGTCCGTCGAACTGTCGAAGATCCTCCGCCGCCGACGAAGACGCCGAAGAAACTACCTCGACGACATAACGACACGCCGCCGTCCCGACGAAGTCTGGAAGGAAAGAATCCGACGACGAAAGACGACCTGACGACGTCACATACCAGCCACAAGTCAACGCGACGCAGTCGTGATCCGACGCCAAGACCGAACTGTAATGCAAGACAAAGAGCCACTGACCTCGACGTGCTTCTCGACGGCCACGCAGTCACCGCCTTAGTCGACACAGGGGCTGATTACTCCGTCATGAGTGGACACATCGCCGCCCAGTTGAAGAAAGTTAAGACTACGTGGGAAGGCCCTCAAATTCGTACCGCCGGAGGACACCTCATAACGCCGACTGGAATGTGCACGGCAAGAATTACCGTTCACGACCGGACTTACCCTGTCACCTTCGTTATCCTCCAACAGTGTTCACGAGACGTCATTCTCGGCATGGACTTCCTCAACCAACACGGCGCAGTCATCGACCTGAAGTCGAAGTCAATAACTGTCGGAAGACCATGCGATACCGTCGGAGAACCCTCGTAGTCACCACGCCTTGAGTGTGCTCGAAGATCAGGTGAGCATCCCGCCTCGCTCCAGCATTGTTATTTCGGTCGGCACCGAAACACCCGCTGACTTAGAAGGTGTCATCGAAGGCGACCAACGTCTACTGCTAGACCGTGAAATTTGCGTCGCAAGAGGGATCGCTCGACGGCACGGAGGAAACACGAAAGTGTTGCTGACAAACTTCAGCCAGGAGTACAAGCACATCAACAAGGGCACGACGATCGCATACATCGAGGAAATTCTCGAAAACAGCAATGCGTTTGTCCTCTCGGATTCCGCCGCATCTACCCCGACGACCATGGTTGCCGAACCAGACTACGACATTAATCCAAGTCTCCCCGTGATTAAGCAACAGCAGCTCAGAAGTCTGCTCCGGCGATACAAAGGCTGCTTTTCGACGTCATCGAGGATTCGACAAACACCAGTCGCCAAGCATCGCATAATCACCGAGGAGTACGCTCGACCACTTCGCCAGAGCCCTTACCGAGTTTCGCCGCGAGAACGTGAAGCTATAAGAGAACAAGTCGACGAAATGCTGCGCGACGACATCATCCAGCCGTCGAAAAGCCCGTGGGCATCTCCTGTTGTGCTGGTGAAGAAAAAGGACGGAACCCTTCGTTTCTGCGTCGATTATCGTCGTCTGAACAAGATCACGAAGAAGGACGTATACCCTCTCCCACGGATAGACGACGCATTGGATCGGCTCTGCAACGCTAAATACTTCTCCTCGATGGACCTCAAGTCTGGCTATTGGCAAATAGAAGTCGACGAAAGAGATCGTGAAAAGACCGCCTTCATCACCCCAGACGGCCTCTACGAGTTCAAGGTTATGCCATTTGGACTGTGCTCGGCGCCTGCAACGTTCCAGCGCGTGATGGACACGGTTTTAGCAGGATTGAAGTGGCAGACCTGTCTCGTTTACTTGGATGACGTCGTTGTATTCGCAGAAAATTTTGACGATCACCTTGGGCGGCTTGCCACAGTACTAGAGGCCATCAAGTCATCAGGGCTCACTCTGAAGCCAGAAAAGTGCCGCTTCGCTTACGATGAGCTTCTATTCCTAGGCCACGTCATCAGCAAATCCGGAGTACGCCCCGACCCGCAGAAAACAGCTGCCATTGCAAAGTTCCCGCAGCCCACCGACAAGAAGGCAGTGCGTAGATTTCTTGGCATGTGTGCCTACTACAGGCGATTTGTCAAGAACTTTTCACGCATCGCTGAGCCGCTGACACAGCTAACTAAATGTGACGTCGAGTTCAAGTGGGAAACGCCACAGGGCGACGCATTTCAAGAACTCAAACGACGCATGCAGTCGCCGCCCGTACTTGCGCACTTCGACGAGCACGCCGATACCGAAATACACACTGACGCCAGTAGCCTAGGCCTCGGTGCAGTCCTAGTCCAGAGAAAAGATGGACATGAACACGTGATAGCTTACGCTAGCCGATCATTGTCAAAAGCAGAAGGCAATTATTCTACAACCGAAAAGGAATGCCTCGCCATCGTTTGGGCCACAACGAAATTTCGCCCTTACCTATATGGCAGGCCATTCAAGGTGGTCAGCGATCATCACGCGTTGTGTTGGCTAGCTAACCTAAAAGACCCCTCAGGACGGCTGGCACGGTGGAGCCTCAGGCTACAAGAATACGACATCACTGTAACCTACAAGTCCGGACGAAAACACTCAGATGCCGATTGCCTATCCCGCGCCCCCATTGACCCGCCGCCGCAAGATGACGAGGATGACGACGCCTTCCTTGGAATAATAAGCGCGGAAGACTTCGCCGAACAGCAACGAGGAGACTCGGAGCTAAAAGCCCTAATCGAGTATTTGGAAGGGCACACCGACGTTGTCCCAAGGGCATTTAAGCGTGGATTATCTTCGTTCACGCTTCAAAACAACCTACTCGTGAAGAAGAACTTCTCACCAGTCCGCGCCAACTACCTTCTTGTTGTTCCGTCGGCGCTACGTCCAGAAGTACTGCACGCCCTACATGACGATCCGACCGCTGGGCACCTCGGTTTCTCCCGGACGCTATCGAGGATACAAGAAAGGTATTACTGGCCGCGCCTAACCACCGATGTCGCCCGTTACGTCAAGACATGCCGCGACTGTCAGCGACGCAAGACACCACCGACAAGACCAGCGGGATTACTACAGCCGATCCAGCCTCCTTACCGACCTTTTCAGCAGATCGGGATGGACTTGTTGGGACCGTTTCCGACATCAGCTTCCGGAAATAGGTGGATTGTCGTGGCGACGGACTATCTCACCCGCTTCGCTGAAACTAAAGCTCTACCGAAAGGCAGCGCAGCCGAGGTGGCTAAATTTTTCGTCGAGAACATCCTGTTGCGACATGGTGCTCCAGAAGTCCTCATCACCGACAGAGGAACGGCCTTTACAGCGGAGCTCACTCAAGCCATTCTGAACTACAGTCAGACAAGGCACAGGAGGACAACGGCCTACCATCCGCAGACGAATGGTCTTACGGAGCGGCTGAATAAGACCCTCGCCGACATGCTAGCGATGTACGTCGACGTCGAGCACAAGACGTGGGACGCGGTCCTGCCGTATGTCACCTTCGCCTACAACACGGCGGTGCAAGAAACAACACAGATCACGCCATTCAAGTTGGTTTACGGCAGGAACCCGACGACGACGCTCGACGCCATGCTGCCGCACGTCACTGACGAGGAGAATCTTGACGTCGCTACCTATCTCCAGCGCGCCGAAGAAGCCCGACAGCTCGCCCGCCTATGGATCAAGACCCAGCAGCGTACCGACAGCCGACACTACAACCTCCGACGACGCTTCGTCGAGTACCAGCCCGGCGACCGTGTTTGGGTATGGACCCCGATACGCCGGCGAGGACTCAGTGAGAAGCTGCTGCGACGCTATTTCGGACCCTACAAGGTCATCCGACGTATTGGCGCACTAGACTATGAGGTCGTGCCAGACGGCATTTCGCACTCACAACGGCGCCGCGCACGATCTGAAGTGGTCCACGTGGTGCGCCTTAAACCATTTTACGGACGCTGATGAACTTCCTTAGTTTGTTGTTTTCTTTGCTACGAGTGCTTTTCTTTGTTACTTTCGTTTGTTAGCAGCATCGGGGCGATGCTTTTTAAGAGGGGGGTAATGACACGTGCACTTATCTTTATCGGGCGACCACGTTTCGCCGCTTAACAACTGTAATCGCACAGCGACGGACGCGCCTGCATGTATCCGACGTTTCTGGAAAGTTATCGATGATTCTACCCGGCTGTCTGTTGTCGCCGAACCTTATGTTATCTGATTTCATCGCCTGACGCGAATGGCGTAGAACATTGTGGAATACGCGCGGGTCCCAGCGATTAGTCTGGAACATTCGACGACTGCTGTATAAAAGCCGACGCGCTTGACCCGCTGAGCAGATTTTCGACGATCGCCGAGCGTGTTCGCCGCTATCGTTGTGCTAGAAGTGTAGCCTGTTTTGTGGGCACAGGTTCGCCCAATAAAAGTTAGTTTTGTCGTTCACAGTACTGCTACTGTGTTATTCAACGTCACGACCACGTGACACTATCGACTGTGCTTTTGTGGAGGACTTGCCAACTCCATCACCACGGTTTCCTGGCAGGAAGCAAGATTTGACTCATCTTGGTTGTGTGGATCCTGTGAAAACGGTGCCAACCTTGGTCGTCCATATTTCTGAGCAACCGACGCTAACCGAACCTTGTCCTGTTCCTGAGTCAGCAACGTCTATGCTACTCGGCCGGGCCCCTGCCACAGAGCTCCAGGTGTCCGAAACGCCGCGCCCGATTACTACTACTGCTGATCAACAGGTGCCATACCTCCCCGATGAGCCTCCTTCTACTGACGAGCGCCAGGAAACAACACTCCAAGAACCGACTCACTTGTTTCCTGTTAGTTTGGCTTCAAATACTCCGAAGTGACTCTGCTAAGTCGCCGGACGTTATTACTGACAACTTTCGGAGTGTATGCCTTGAGAAAGGGCCATTGTATTTTCAAAATCGGGCAGAAAATGTTCCGTCTTCCGAAAGGCAATACAAAACTCAGAAACGCTATATGTCACCTCATCTTTTCGTGCGAAAATGGGGAGGCGTGCGAGTGACACTGGTTAATGTACTCGGAGCCCAAAGGTCCCGTTTACTGTTTCATGTGCAAACTATTTTCGATTTCAAGTAACCCCAGGGTTCTTGCCACGCACGGCGTTTCTGATTGGAAAAGAGCAGAAGAAAAGGTTTGCGCACATGAAAATAGCGTCGAGCACCGGAACTATACGTGGCAGCATGGCTCGCCCGCTCTAACTCGAGCAGCACAATTGACAAGGAGCTGGTTAAGCATCTTGTCACTGAGACCGCTTACTGGACAGAGGTGTTGAAGCACGTAGTCAAGTCGTTGTAGTTAAGCTTCTAGCTGAGCGCAACCTAGCGTTTAGGGGCAGTGAGGAGATTTTTGCCTCACCGAGAAATGGCAATTATATGGGAGTGCTTGAGGTCAGTGCCAAGTTTGATCCCTTTCTAGAGGAGCACATCAAACGCTACGGGAACAAAGGAAAAGGTCACCCATCGTATCTGTCAAAAACCAATTGTGATGAATTTATCGAGCATATGGCAAAGGCAGTCAAGGAACGTCTCGTTGACGAAGTGAAACGTGCAAAATACTTCTCTTTAATAGTTGATTCGACTCCAGACCTTACTCACGTTGATCAGCTGTTATTTGTTTTACGATACTATTTAAATGGGAAAGTGTACGAACGCTTTCTTGGATGTGTTCCAATTGAATCGCGTACATGCTTGTATCTTTTCGATACCGTGATGTCCCTCTTGACGACCAATGGTATCTCAATTGATGATTGTAGGGGCCAAGCTTATGATAACGCGAGTAATATGTCAGGAAAATACAAAGAACTGCAAGCTCAAACACCTGAACGAATTGGCAGTCTACGTCCCGTGTGCTGGTCATCGACTGAACTTAGTTGGCGCGTGTAGCGTTGACAGTTGCCTTGAGGCAGTCAAATTTTTCAGTGTAATTCAGAGACGGTATGTGTTCTTTGCTGCCTCACCTAAGCGATGGAGGTATCTTTTGGACAGCATGGGTGGAACTGGCCAGCAGCTTGTTTTTAAAAGACTCTCTGAGACCAGGTGGTCAAGACACGTTGAATCATATAAGGCTATTCTGAAAAAATTCAATGCAGTCTTGCGTTGCCTTGAAGCTATATCAAAGAACGAGGAAGAATGCGGGGACAATAGGAACGAAGCGCACTCTCTCTTCAAGAAAATGACAAAAATAGGGACTGCATTCATGGCGATTTCCTGGAGTGAAATCTTGGAGCGCTTTGACAAAACGAGGGTAGCAATTCAGAAACCAGGCCTAGACATTTCAACTGCTGTAGACCTGCTGAGCTCTCTAGAAGGCTTTGTTAATTCTTTGCGAACTCTCTTTGATACATTCGAAGAGAGGGCACGCACGCTAAGTACCAATAAATGTTATCAGGATGAGGGCAAACGCATCGTTTTGAGTAAGCACCCGGACGGAAAAAGCGATAGTGCGCTGCAAGGTGGAAAAACGTTTATCGTAGATACCTACAATGTTGTAGTTGACAGTCTAGGCTCTGCTTTGCGAGTGCGAAAGGCTGCCTACACTGAACTCTGCGAAAGGTTCGCATTCTTAAAATTGCTGACAGAAGTTGCGAGCGAGTCCTCCCTGGCAGAACAGGCTGAGAAGTTGGTGAAAACCTACAAAAATGATTTGAAACCAGCATTTTCCACTGAAATCGTTCAGTTTACGGACTTTCTGCACAACTCTGTGTGCCAGGACACGAGTCCTCTGGGAATAATGAAGTTACTGCACGAAAGAAAGCTTATTGATGTGTTTCCTAACCTTTCTATTGCTTTGCGAATATACTTAAGCATACCCGTGGCAAACTGTGAGACCGAACGATCGCTTTCCAAGTTGTCGCTGATAAAAAATCGCCTTCGTTCGAGCCTCCTTGACGACAAGGTGAACTCACTTGCTATCATGTCCATTGAAAGTGACCTCCTTCGCGATCTATCCTTCGAACAGACTACATCTGATTTCGCTAAAGCGAAGGCGCGAAAGATGGCATTTTGAAAGAGGACTGTTTGCGCTATACGTGAATAGTTCTAATAAGTTCGTTGTGTCGCCTCCCAGCCTCCACGTTCCCAATGAAACGCTGAGCAGTGTAATTCAAGATATGCAAATCTTCGTTGTTCGTCTCTTGTTTGTTATTGTGATTTTAGCGTGCTTCAAAGAAATGTATTTTTGTTGTTTTTGATAGTGCCACGTTTATTTGGTGTCGTCCTTGCTTGTCTTACCTTTAACGAAAACACTTTCACATGATGTTTTGTAATTGCAGTTGGTAATTTTCATCTGTATTTTAGTGCATTTTTATGGTGTTCGTATTGCCTTAAGTATAGTATATATCTATTGCATATTTATAGAGTAACCTGTATAACGATTACTGCAGTCTGATGCTTGAATTTTAATAAACAATTTTTGGATCAAACCATGCTTCTCCTCACGGGATCAAACTTAGTGATGCAAACAAAGCCTAGCTTCAGAAGGATCGACATCTGAGCTGTGTTGTGTTTTCTACGTTCTTGTTCGTCTTGAGTGCACTAAACTTTTCCTTAGCGCCTAGCTTTTGCTGAAAACAGAATGCAGATTAATCACAAAGTGAACATATGTGTGGGTGTTTACAACAGCACGCGTTTCAAGCAAGTTTTGTTGTTTTCCTTATAACAATAACAATAATAATAATCCCTTTGATCCCACTTCGTTTTTTTTATTTGGTGGAATTAAAGTGAGACATGGCATATTTCCAGTAGCGTAGCAGGCGACAGGAGGGGGGGGGGGGGTCAGTATAGGGAAAGGAGGCCTGCATGCGCATTAGCCGAGGGCCCCCATTTTTCTTAATCCAGCCCTGGTGTGAACACATGGCTTTCCTTGGTGACAGGTGCATCGAGGACGTGGATCCGAAGTGCAAGGGGCAACTGGGAACCAGGGGACCGGGACCGTACCCGGACTGCTGTGCGCTTGCTGTGTACTGCGCCGGACACTGAGGCTCGGCCAAGGACAGCGCCGCAGCTCTCGAGAAACCGTGCTGTAACTGCGTCACCTTTGTTAAAATCTCGTTCGAGGACTCCAAGACGACATGTAAACGATCTTTTCCCATCCGCCCGCTTTAAATTTTCTGCGGCAGCTCGTGAAAGAGAAATGCCCCTCGGCTGAAGATGCAATCCCAATCACGCTGTGCGCTAGCTAAACGTGCTATTGGGCTCGGACAACTGCTTCAAGCGCGTCGTGTAAATTGAAAAAACGCTGCAGGCATCTTTTGCGCCCTCTAGTGCACTGAGTCAGTATCAGTTCGGACGTGTTGGCCGAATGTAAAACACGTAAAGCAAGAAAAAAAACGAAAAGAAAAATGTTGTCGACTCCATTTTCATTTGTCGTCAGCCATCCGTGTAAATTTGGTGGAGAATTCCCAAAGGGTTGTTTGCCATTGGCCCGTCACCTTCGCTGATAAATACAACATCAAGATTGGCTGGCAGCTGCTTCTACGAGTACTTCCTTTTTGTGAGTACGATTTCTGGTATCTGAAATGACCAACATTTACCACATAGAAAGGCATAAACGCATTAAGTCGAAGAAAAGGAACGTTCCTGGCAATAAGGCTGCAGCTATCGTGATAAATGCCATTCTTTTTCCTATACAGATAGATTCACGAGCGCATCACCTGATAAAAAGCACGAACCATTCTGTCTCGTTTACTTTTTGTGCAATGTGTTAAGTGTCAAGTGTTTTTCTAAATGCCTGACAGCTGAAAGCTACATTTATTTTCGAATATTAGCTGACGCACACTGCGCAGTCTCTATCCTGGCTGGGATAGCAGTAAAGTGATCCAAAGATAGACTGCCGCGCTTTCCAAATGTTTCCTTGTTATCACGAATGTTATCACGAATCTTCGAAGTTCGAGCGATTGTTTCTCAAACCTTCGGTAAAACATGTTTTAACGGGGCAACTAGCACTCGTTTAGGAGCCAGTAATTATTGCATTCTCACTATACATTTGGAGGCATCAAATGAAGGACAGGTTGCGGGCGCCAAAGTCAGGATACAAATGATTGGTCGCACCACTAAGGACACTGTCTCGAAATCGTCGGAACAGCAGAGTGCCAGGGACAACGGCTCGCGCTGCCTGCACGGTGCGAGTTTCGCGCCCGGCTCTTTCATAGACTGTACAGGTGAGAACCGCAGACTGCTTTCATCTCCGGGCGAACATACTCGAGCGGTGACGTCAGTGCCAGGTGAAACCGTCGATCGTCAGTTCACGCCCGAGTTCGGCGCTCCTTCGCAACCACTCCTTGCTGCGGACGCGTCGAACATATCCGTCACACAAGCTGCAAGTACGGCATAACATGCTTTGGAGAAGGCGTTGTCATTGAAGCTCTCTACCACACGGGGTAGCTCATCGGTCGCCCAAACGCTTCTATTGGGCTGCCTGATGTCTGGAACTACTGTTGCGCCAGGGGCTGGGAGCTGAGACGGCGCAGTGTGACGCGGACGCTAGTGGCAGCCGCGTGGGACGTGGCCGACGGCGCTTTCCCGGGCTCCCCGTGGCTCCTTCCTGGTCGGCTGGAGCTCGCCGTGCAGCCTTACTTCGGAGACCAGAAGCAGCTGCTTCGGAAGGCCAACGTGCTGGGAGTCGTAACGGCATTTCGTAAGAGAACCGGCCGTTGTGCGAACGCCGGGATGGTCGCAGACGTAGCGGTCTTCGAAGGAGGTCCAGTTCGATTCCAGCTAGATGCTGTTGACTCGTTTATGTTGTTGATGATGATGCTTTATTTAATGGCACCAATACACTCTGGGGTATAGGCCACGAACCGGGTGGTAATACGATAAAACAATAATAATGTGGATTCCAACAGCGTCTCCTTTTGCTTCTTCTTCTTATGACGCAGGCGTGTGTCGGTTCTCGCGTGGCGCGTTGCATGACTTCAGGCTTCAGGAACGTGTTGCTGCCTGCATGCAGTGGACAGAGAAAAGAACTGCGCTGCAAAAGTTGAGGAGTCGCCATAAATTTAGCAAGGACATTAACATTTGTCTCAAAATGAATCAACATGAACAAGATCTTGAGTTCAGGGGTGCATGACTAATCTCACAGATAATTCGAATCTAGATTTCCCACCAGATACCGACAGATCGTCCCCTCTGAGACCAAACAGGTGCGTCGTACCAAGCTCAGAGGTCATGTACAAATATGCGACTTCTAGAGGCGCCACAGTCGGAAGTGGTGCCGCTTATTAAGAGGACAAACCACACATCCGAAATCGCTGGTATCCTGTCTTGCTCTGCTTCACAGCATCCGCCCTCCGGAATAAGCACGGATATGACTGTAATGCTATATAGAAAACTTCAGAATAAGGATCTATTAGTCTTTTGACGTAAGTCTGTAGCTCAATTCGGCACACGGTCAGGATTTTCTTCTTCTTCCTCCTCTTGTTTTCTTTTTTTGTTGGCAGCTGTTAGGGACAGGGCCGAATATTCGCCCAACTTTAATGCACAGTATTAAGTAACTGAAGTAGCAAAAAAAAAAACTAAAAATGGGGAAAAAAAGGAAGCAAAGCAGAAAATGATTCAAACAACTATTATTTTGGCCAATCCCCGAGAGTGGGTAAGTGCTAGTAGATCACAAGGATTTGCATCTACATATTTGATAAGCAAGCAGGCGAACTGTAACAACAGCGACTAGAAGTGATGACGTGTAAAATATTGCATTGCATTGAATTTCTCTGTCAAACCACATATTCACCGAACGTCGTCGCGCTTGCCCATTACTGCCGGTTATTAACAAAGGGTGTATCTGAGCTAGTTGGTTCGTGACTACCCTAGAGTGCAGCCTAAACTTGGAAACAGGAGAAAAAGGAGGCAACGTGACACACAGCTGACAGCTATGTGTCATGTTGCTTCCTTTATGTCCTGTTTGTAAATTTAAACTGTTTGCTACAGTAAAGTGTCGGTTATGGATGCACTCTCCAGATCATAGTTAGAAATAATTTTTGTAGCGAAATAATTCAGAACAGGAAATACCACTAAAAGGAAAGAGCAGACAGAGGGACAGGCGCTACACTGTATTCCGAAGCTAACCCTGCTACATATACCGAGTGTTTCTACGGAGACTTTAACTAATATTTAAAAATAGCCGTTTTGAAATAAGCGGACGGCTTCTTCGGTGCCGACCATGGGGGTATGGTAATTACTAACTAATTAACAAAAATCAGACAATTACAGTTAAAATTTTCTGTGTAAGCGGGCTCATCACAATTAAGAAATTGACGCAAAGTCTCCGTCCAAGCTATGTCAACTTCGCGATCTGGAAAGATGCGCTTACCCGCAAAACCGGGGCACGACGAACGTCGGCTATCAGAGCGCGCGAAACAGTAACTGGGAGGCTGCAGCGAGCGCAAAGCCGCGCCCCTCGAGGCCGCTTACGTCACCCAGCAGCGGGCAGTGCATGCACCACGCCCCATTTGAGCTTCAGGGTAGCCTGCTAGCTTTTCTTAATATATTACGCTATCCGTACATGTCCCAATAGAGTCGGGCCGGCTGTTCCAAACTGTGATTGCGCCAGGAAAAACAGAACAGGGCATGGTAGATATGCGGTCTTTGACGCTGGTTATGAGATGACTGTTGCTGCCATTGGGACCATCTTAGAGGTTCTTTTAAGAGTGTATGCTATGCGTTATAATAAACTTTGGGTTATAATAAAAGGGACGCAAAAGGCAAAGTGCTGAAATAGAGCGGTGTGAGACGAAAGTGAAAGTGAAAGTGAAAGTTTATTTTCTTTTCAACGAAAAGAGGGCGCCAAGACAAAAGGCAAGAGCCTGACAAGGTCCCGGTCACCCGGGACCTTGTCAGGCTGATCTTCTGTCAGCGACGGAAGATCAAGTGATTGCTGTATATAGGAATGTGGACTCTGGTTTCTCTAGAATAGTTTGATGGGATAAAACTTATTCACCGTATTGAATTTCTTTAGGTCAGATATGAGACAGTCTCGAGATAGGCGCCAAATCGCAGACATGTGCCCTGGTTTATAACCCAGTTGGCAGTTGTGCGGTGCGGACGCTTGTTTCGGTGCTCTTCGGATTACGCATGGTGACCGGGACCGGTTGGACGGACGACTGCGAGAACGCAAATAGATGAGTTCTTTCCTTTAATATTTTGAGTATTTGGATTTGGGCTAGTTTTTAGATCTAGGCTAGTCAGGTGAAGTGCTCGCGAAAGAGTAGGTCAGTGACCTAACGGCCGGGTCTTTTCCGGCCGGCAACTATAGATTTGCAGGGCTCATTTATGAGTTAACTAGTTTAGACAGGCAGTTAGTATTTCTTTTCTAGGTGATCGGCTTTTTGCGGTAGGCAAAATTTTATTTGAGCACGTGGTTGCAAGTGGTTGTTTTTTTTTCTAGCTTTCGTGGTAGCGATAATAGAGTCCTGCTAAGATGGTCAAGCAACTGAAGGTTAAATGCAAGGAGTGTGAGGCGTCGGAGAATGGGAAGAAAACATGGTTCGAATCTGTTGAGGAGGCCGAAGGCGCGGATTTTATGTGCAAATGCTGCGTATTAACTGCACGCCTGGTCAGGGCTGACGAAGCGAACACCAGCCTAGCGTTACGTATGAACGCTCTAGAAAAGGGGCTACAGGTAGAGAGGGCAGAGAAGCGCAAACTCCAAGAGCAGCTTAGTGAATTGTTGGATGAAAAAATGGTTGACACCGCCATGCGAAGTCACATTGGCGGACTCTCCAGCGCCAGCCACGTGGATGGGGCCTGCACTGGCATGGACAGCGACAGGAAAGAAGGTCAGGCAGGTTCATACAGGAATAGCTACGCACACGTGGCAACTAGGAAATCAGGAGGTGATGGAGAGGAGGGGAACAAGCTATCGACGAATGAGGTCACAGTCAGTGATAAGAGGCAGCAAAATCTGGAAGTTAGGAGGGAGGAAGGGAGTACCCTAGTGCTTATCGGTGGTGACTCAAATATGGGTAGGTGCAAAAGCACTATAATGGAGCGTGTAAAGGGCGATAAGCGGGTAGCAGGCGGGGCGTTCCCAGACAGGACGCAGTACTGGGAGAGACAAAAAGCGAACTTTCTAAGAATGTTGCAGAGCGCAATTTGGTAGTGGTAGCGGCGGGGCTAAACGATGTCCTGAATGGTGAAGCCGCCAAAGTAGTGGAAAGATTAGCGGAGGGAGTTGACGATTTAAGGGCGATAGCATAGCAAGTCCAGAACGTGGTTTGCACAGTGCCGGAGGTGCAAGGACGGAATAGAGAAATTGCCAAGGACGATGTGGCTGTTATTCTGGAGATAAGAAAGCTAAGCCAGGAAAAAGGGTTTGAAGTGGCGGACATAAACAAAGAAGTGCATAGCTTTGGTGGAGGCTTTACACGAGATGGCATCCAGTTTAATAGAAGGCTAGCAACCGAGATCGGCTGGCGCCTGGCAGGCCGGGCAGTAGCTTGTCTAGGAGGTCCACTGCGGCTCAGGGCGTAGGGGTAAGTAGAAACAATGTAGAAGTGCAACACGAGAGGATGACGCCAATAAAATGCGCACTAGAAGGTCCAGGAAGAAAACTACAAAAAAGACATTTAACACCAGGATCAGGTACATAAACGGTAGAAAGAAAGGTGGTAGAAAGAGAGCGAAGTGGTTAGAAATAGAACAGCAGTTAAAGGACGAAGAAGTAGATGCATACGTGCTATGCGAAATACATCTCAGGGATCTAGAAGATTCACCATTTATTGAGGGCTACGTCTAGGAAGGGGGCAACAGAACAACAACGGAGAGGAAAGGAGGAGGAGTACGCTTGCTGATACATCAAGGAAAAAATTGGCAAAGAATAAAGTCAACTTGCAAAGAACATGTCTGGCATCAGGTACAATTGCCATTAAAAAGACATGGCTTGGAGTAGCTTATTTAGGGACAGGGGACAAATGCAGGCAAGAAAACAAGGATCTAGTGAAGTGTCTCCATGACAATATAGAGCAGTTTGGAGAAGGTGCCGATAATATTCTGCTGGGTGACATGAATGGCCACATTGAGGATCTGGATGGATACACAGATTGTGACGGGAAGGTGATTCTAGACTTCTGTGAGCAACACAACCTAGTTATAGTAAATAGAGAAACTAAGTGTGAGGGACAAATCACGTGGGAATCCCGTAACAAGCTAACGATCATTGACAACTGCTTAATCTCGCAGGAGATGTATAGCAAGCTCTCAATAATGGAAATAGACGAAGGGGGGAAGTACAGCCTCAGAAGTGATCATAAGCGTATTAGTCTACAGCTGAAAGCCATGCTCAAAAGAGAAATGCCAAAGAAAAGTAAAAAAGAGTATGCAAAATTAAATGACGAACAAATAGCGCAAATAGCGGCCGGCATAGAGGAAGCAATAGAGAAACATCCCATGGAAAAGTGGGATTATAATCAGAACTACTCATTAGTACAAAAATAAAAGAAGTAAAAGGAGTAAACTGCTGGAGAGGAAAGAGGAAGCCACGAATTTGGTGGAATAAGGAAATTAGGGAGGCCATCGAACAATGATGGTTGGCATCATGGGAACACATAGAAGCAAGGATGGTGCAGTTATCTGAAGAGGAAATAGGCGAAAAATGAGAATCTTATCGACAAAAGAAACAACAAGTGCAGGTCCTTGTCCACGCTAAAATGAAGCAGTCCTCTAATCACTGGCTGGCTGAAGTTCGCGATGCAACTCAAGGGGGTTGCATATATATATATATATATATATATATATATATATATATATATACACACACACGAGGGGAACGTCAAAAAGTAAAGGGAAGGGACTTTTACAATTTCTCGCACTACGCTTTGGCAACACTCCTAGTATCCAGCTCTG